>NC_081415.1:258311424-258623924 GCF_030272615.1 Cryptomeria japonica
TTGCTAACTTAGGTACACACCCAATAGCTAATCAAAATATGGTCACTGAGTCTCATGCAATGGATTCTCAATGTCATATTATCTGACTCCAAATGCTAATGGGGGCATGATATGGCAAGTGTCTTGGGAGAGTTACTATCTCTCTTGCACAAATATTATCACCCTTTCGGAGGTGAATCAGGTAGCTTATATTTTAACCGGCACTAGTAAGGGATCCGTTCGGCGCGTCGGGGTATAAACTCAATTAAGAGGTCTCCCAGCCTTGAAAACCAAGGTTTGATATACCCAAAGGTATGTAGGAGAGCTATTCCCAAGCACCGTCTTTGCTTTGATTTTCATCAAAAACACATTTATTTTATAGTGGGTTGGATTACTTGGCATTAGCCATTCCCACTTAGGTCCTTCCCCTCTCATCAACCTTAAAGGCTAAGAATTAATAACTCCTTGGGAGGGCAGGCCTGCTAAAGAGATGCACTAATGAAAGAAAAAGATGAGTCTAGCTTTCTGATCACCTAAGAAAGGTGAGAGCATACTCGCCTATCATCACAAACACATAAGGCATGATAGCTCATTTCTTTAAGCCCAAATTGAAGTGTGCCTAAAAATCTTATAGAAAACACAAAGTTTTTTTTGTTGAATCGTTAGGCAACTTGTAAAATAGATCCATTAGTAGTCATGATTATGTTTTGAATTATGTCTTTGACAAGCATATCTTTGACAAGCATCCTACAAAACTTTTTAGGATGCCAAAAATCTCATAAATAGAACAAGATTAGCATTAGTGATCTAAATTATGAAATTTTCAAAAAATTATATGAAATTTTATCCTAACTTCAAATAGGCATAACTTTCTACTTGGGACTCAAAATTAGTGTTTGATAGAGCAGACATTCTGATAGAGACTTAATCGATAGTGATGAGAATCACTTAGATTGGTAAAACAACATAGAATTGGATTTTTTATGTCGGTGGCTAACATAACTAAGGCATGCAATGCAAGATTGTCTAGAGACATTGAACCTAGGGAATTGTTCCAAGGTTCTATCTGACCTAATAATGTTTTTAAAATGTGTGATGAGGTATGAAGGCATATATATATGAGTATGAGCTTGAATGTGTAAGAAATCATTAGCAAATTTTATTTTATTGATAGTGCAATGATCAGAGGAGTTTTGAGATGAAGTATATATTATTTTGTAATGTTCTAAAGTGGACCTTATCAAAAACTGATGGTGTTATACTAGGATCATTTGAACTTGTTGTCTCCCTAATAGTTGTAGCAAAAAAATCCTCTCACAAGGTCACTTCTAACAGGGTGCAGTCGGATCCTAACAGGTCTAATCATTAAATCCTCTAACCAAGTGACACATTAACTTGTGTTTGCAAATCCTAGTAACGTGGGTAGCTCCTAACAAGGCTGGTCCTCACAAGCCTTATTGTATAGCTCTTAACTGAGCTTAGACACTCCTAATAGGGTGTGCCCCTAACTAGGTGTTGTAGACCTTAACCAGTAAGATCTCTATACTATAGATAGTGGATCTTTGTGGGTACTAACTCCCACCGTGGTTTTTCCCATTTGGGTTTTCCATGTATAACCTCTTGTGTCATGTGGTTTATACTTTATGTGGTGATTGCTAGCTTATTATTATTTCTTATATGCCTTTTGATTTTTAAGTTGGTGAAATTGATAATCAGATTTGTATTATTTTTACTTGCACTGATTCACCCCTCCTCTCAGTGCCTTATAAGTTCATCAATTGGTATCAAAGCCAAACTTCCTTAAGGCTTAATCACTTGGAAGGGATCTCTCATCATAAGGAAAATATGGGGGAAGGAATGAGTTATAGAGAGATGGCTAGGGATCTTGCAGAAACCAAGGAAGACCTAGAAACCCTAAGAGGCAAGTATAAGGCATCACTAGCTAAAAGGAAAGAACTGATTGAACAATTATTGGAGATAAATGAAAAGCAAGTCTTTTGATGGAGAAAACATAGATGCATTGGTTGAGGAAGTGGAGAAACTAAATGGTCAGAAAATTAACCTGAGGAGAGAACTTGAATCCCTTACAATCTAGATGAATCAAGAATTTGAAGCTAGGAGGGTAGTTGAAGACAAAATCAAAGAAAAAGATCATGAGATCATTAAGATAAATTAGGAAAATGGCACTCTATATGCACACTAGAATGAGGAGAAAGAAGAGAAAGAAGAAATCAAATCAAATCTTGATATGACAATGTCTCTTAGAGAGACTCTTATGAAGCAGAATGAAGATCTTACTAAAGAGCTTGCAAAAGCAAATGAGAAGCTTGCAAAATTCAACAAGAGTTCTACCATGCTGGATGAATAGATCCAATCTCAGAGGATGAATGGTGATACATTTGGGTTAGGATACAATACATTTGAGAAATGAGAACCTTCTAGTATCAAGAGAAACATGCATGAAGGTAAAACAACTCCTGAGGCTTAGGAACCTACCGGTAAGAAAGCTTACAAACCTGCTTGTTTTAATTGTCATAAACCATGACATGCTGCTAATGTTTGTAGAAGCAGATTTGATGCTAGTACTACTTATAGACCTAATCCTAGATATGTCCCTACAAAATTTGAATGTTATTGTTATACATGAAACATTTATGGGCATAGATCTATCAAATGCAGGTATGGAGCTAATAATCGAGCACCTCATATGAATCCAAGATCTGTTGGTGATTGGAGAAGGAATTCTAATGACCAGAGAAGCACCAATTGGCAAAGATCCTATGTTAACCGGTCTAGTCCTTATGAGATGGAGAGAAGAATCAATGTGATTTGTTCAATCTACAAAAATTATGGACATGTGACAATGAACTGTATAAGAAGGACAAGTAGAGGAAATGTAGGACCGTGGAGAGCATCTGGAATGGCATGTTATCATTGTAACAAACCAAGACACGTTGCTAATTTTTTTATAACACAAAAGAACCAGCCAGTGAATCATTCTATAGACCAAAAAGGAAAGCAGAAAGTTGACATTGAAGAAACCAAAGATGAGATGGATAGAATTTGGAAGAAGAAGAGTGATGACAAACCATTTGAGGAATCAAAATTCTTCACCTAG
The DNA here is from genome assembly GCF_030272615.1 of Cryptomeria japonica. Taxonomy (NCBI): domain Eukaryota; kingdom Viridiplantae; phylum Streptophyta; class Pinopsida; order Cupressales; family Cupressaceae; genus Cryptomeria; species Cryptomeria japonica. The sequence goes on from NC_081415.1 coordinate 258,314,522, forward strand.
TGTGGAGATTCCATCACCAACAAAATAAGTTGTTTCTCCAACTTGGGGTGTGCTTAATGTCAAATCTTGAGATGAACCCTTGGATGAAGTACTGTAAGTTAAATCTGCATATTATGATGCATTTTGGTGTTTATTAGTATTTTTGAATCATAACCAGTAAATAAAATTCAGCTTTAGCAATTGGTAATATGCTTAAGAGTGTTTTAAGGCATTTTAGGGTTTTGTTGGTTAAAGCACTTAATGTCGTAGATAGAAATCAAATAAAAAGAACATTTTAAAATTCATTTCTAACATTGCGATTTTGAGAGAATTTGGTGAGCGAGCATAGTAGAGAAAAGTTTGTGATTCCATCATTCACCATGTTTAGTAGAGATTTGAGGTGATTGGAAGTGCATTGTGAATCAGTGATTGAGTATTGAAGGTTTTGTCAGTGTGGAACCCTAGTTCTGAAGCAAGAAAGGTATTTATTAGTAAATCGTACTCTTTGCTTGGAAATTTTGCATATTTTAGTAAGCATACTCCACATCTTGCTGATGTGACTGAGAGGCCATGATCAAAGTTCAAATGTTATCCTTTCAAATTAGAAGAAATAGACCCTGTTGGTGCCCTATCCAGTGTACCATATGGAGTTTTTCATGTTGAAGATGTTAGATCATTTATCACTGCAAACTGGAGGACATGGGTGTATCAATTATTCATGACCAATACAAATCATTGTGTGATAACCAAGGCATACTGAAAGAGCAATTTAAGAATGTCATCGAGAAAGGGTTCCATCATGTAATCAAATTCATTAATGATTTTTTATAATGAGTTAGTTAGATTTGTTTTGAGTCAGATTAATGATCAATTTATGTGGTTGGATCAACCACATAAAATAACCAAGGAAGTCATCCATGCAGTAACCAGATTTTTCTCAACCGATGAAGTATCTCTACTTAGATCAATACCCAAGAATTATGTGGAGAAGTTGACAGGATCAAAATGGGATGGTAGAGCCACAAAATCAATGATCCAGCTGTGAAATATGACTCTATGGTGACTGGGTATAGGATTTACTATTCAAGCAAAATGAATAGCATACCGGCAATAGCTATTCATATTGCCTACCAGATGGTAAAAGAGAATGTTGATTTTGATTTGGCTGAGGCACTAAGAAGTCAATTGATGGTGAATCTAGAAGATATGAAGAAAGACAAGAAGTTGAGATTCAAATTTGGTCAATTGATTTTAGGTTTATTCTTCTATTTTCAAAACTATTTCCTTGGTATTGGAGATATTCAATGGATTGAAGGTACCCTTGCACTACTATAGATGAAGAACAACATTAGGATGTTGAAGGACAAGTTTGGTAATATTTCTTGGGGGCACTTCAAGGAGTTTAAAAATAAAATGCATGCTAGAGAGTGTATATCGACAAAAGTAGTTAACCGGTATGAGAAAACAATCTATTTCATGGGGATACAAATACTTGTATGATGTAAGAAGTTATCCCTAGAACCAAATGGGTATTGCCTATGGGATATGAGGTAGATAAGGATCTACTCCTTTCTTATGTTGATCATCCATTAGAGAAACCGACAGATCCCACTATAGAGAGATTTGGGACATACAAAGAAAAATCACCACAAGTCCACTCTGAGCTACAGAGACCAGTGATTGCAAAGAAAGATAAGGAAGGAGGTAGAAGAATTCACTGAGCAGACAGGATTTAAAAAAGAGAAGATAGAAACAACTAGGGCAAAGCATGCAATGGAGCAAGGTGAAGTATCTAGTGTACCTACCAGTACCCCTATCGGTAAGACTAGAGTTGCAAAAGACAAAGCAACAGAAAAGAAGATGGAAGAAGAAATCACAGAGAAACTGGTTGAATCACATAGAGGTAAACCCTCTAAAATTTAGTTTCGGAGAAAGCAAAAAATTGTTGATCCACCTGTTGCACTAGTACAAACTAGAAAGAGGAAGAAGCAACAAGCCCACAAACTAGGAAATGATGAAGAAGCTATGGAACTAGATGAGGATAAAAGAGCACTTAGAGAAAGTGTTAAGAAGCCTAAGACATCTGGTAAGAGAAAACCACCTAAGAAACCATTTACATTAGAAGACTCTTTCAATAGGATGCTCCAAATAATCAAGAATTATGGGATATACAAAGGTTTTCACACATTGTTTATTCATTTATCTGAAAATCAACAAAGGGAGATTGAACATGCAGTCATCTTTAGTATGAATAAATTTAGCAAAGCCCTCATTGAGCTACAAGGGAAGATTCCCAACTCTTTGTATATTCTTATTGATGCAAGGTGGTAGGTTAATATTAGCCAAGACAAATAATTCATTAATTATATATTTACACACCTACAACCGAAAGCAAGTGAAGAAGATATTGAAGCAATAAAGGTTAATACAAAAGCATCATTTAGATCCAAAAAGAGATTAACAAGAATGTCAATAGGAGAGACCAAATCAGTCCAAAAGGAGACTAAGATGTTGACCAAGAAGGCTTTAGGTCTCATCCTAGATGAAGAAGAGGAAAAAGATGAACAAGTTGAGAAAGATAGTTATGAAAAGTTCAAGGAAAAAGAACTTCCTAAAGGTGTAAGATCATAGTTTTTGAACCGGATAACAAGTATATGCAAGATGATCCTATTGATACTGAACCAACAATCATTTTTGATGATAAAACCGGAGACAATGTTGATAATACTGTTGATAACATAGATGTATTTTATGTTGATGTTCAGATGTTTGAACAACATGAGCAGCAAGAGGAACAAGTGGAGAAGAAAACTGAAGAAAAGATCTCTAATGAGCCATCGGTGACCACACAGCCTACTGATACTTAAGCTCCATCAGTGAGTGCAAATATAAATATTGATGATAGTCAAAAGGAAAATACTAAGGAAAAGAAGGATGAGGAAGTACTAGTGAATAAATAAAATGTGGAAACTCAACCACCATTAGTCAAGGACACCACTAAAGAAAAGAAGACAGAAGATAAGACCGAGAAGGAGAAAACAAAGAAAGAAAAGGTAGAGAAAAAGGAGATGAAGGAGAAGAGAAGATGTTGAGAAAGAACTTGAAATATTGAGTGAAACATTTGGACCATTGAATGACTTAGCTATTCATTTTGGTAGATCACTTGTAGAACTCCATCACAAACTTGAAGTGTATGAACATGAGTAGGTCAAACGGGTAAGATCATTAAAGGAGCTCCAAACTCAACTAATTCCTAAAGTGGAAATTTTACAGCGAGCGTACAAGGAGTTAGAGGTAATATTAGTTACATTGGAAATGAGCACAGATGATGCAATGGAGGAATTAGTAGGGCAGATAAAGACACATGTAGATATTATTGGCACATTGTTAGAGACATGGGATAATGATCTCAAACAATTGAAGTTTCATTTCACTAACATTTTTTTCTAAAATTGCTTTGTAAAGAATTTATGACTCTTATATCTATATATATGCTCTGATGCAAATGTACAATCTATATATCTTTCATGTATTTAACCTCTTTATTTGGCATTGTTGTCAAAGGGGGAGTAATAGTTAAAGAGTTAGTCAAAATTTTGTATGTAATGTAAAAGGGGAGTAGTAGGAGTCTCTTTCATTTTTGTATAACAACAAGCAATTGCTAAGGGGGAGTACATGTCATGTAGTCAATTTTTGTATTGTATACTTAGTTGACAATTTTTTTTCCTAAGTGTTGCTAGCAATGCCAAAGGGGGAGAATGTTGGCAATTGATCATTTGATCTTAACCGATAATTGTTTGTTTGCTTGATGCAACTAGTACATGCATGTTTTGTAAAGAGATTAGATTGTTGTATGTTATCATTGATGGAAACTATGTTTCTCAGTTATCTGATTCCTACAGTTCAACTGGTAAGAAGAGATAGTTTTTATCAAAATCGGTAATTAGGAATTTAACTAGTAAAAGATAGACAAAATAATATTCTGACAACCGGTACAAGAAATTTATGAAGAATGGGATGATGTGGTTTTGTAGCAGAAAAGAAGACTGGTAGATGAAGTTATGTTCATGACCATTTGTGGTGATTAAATCAGATGAAGAGTAGGCATTCTGATAAAGACTTAACCGGTAGTGATGAGAATCACTTAGATTGGCAAAATGACATGAAATTGGATTTATTATGTCGGTGGCCGATTCAAGTAAGGTGTGCAATACAAGATTGTCTAGATACATTAAACCTAGGGAATTGTTCCAAGGTTCTAGCCAACCTAATAATGTTTTTAAAATGTGTGATGAGGTATGAAGGCATATATGTGAGTATGAGCTTGAATATGTAAGAAATCATTATCAAATTTTTGTTGGCATTTGATGAACCGGTATGATAATATGAAAAAGTATGTTGTCATTGATGTCAATAAGTATAGGTCAACCAGTATGCATATTAGAAGAAGTTGTTATTAATGATCAAGATTTGAGAACAGGTATGAAGAGATGTAGTGAAATGAACCGGTGTCAGGGTTTCACTAAGTGTGACTACTAGTTGGTAGTCTTAGCTCTAGGGCTTCTGGTTTGGCAATCTAGCTTGTGTGATGCAACCGATGGTATTCTGTGATCAGTCAGCTAAGAAATAAGGATGAGATCAAGATGCCACATCATTTTTGTGCACGTGAAGGATTTCCTTGAGGATCTTGCATGTGAAGATCGACTGCATTAAATGTCTACCTCAGGAATGAACATTCTTCTTAGCAGTATGAGAAGAAAGAGTGATGGGTTACTAATTTCTATGTGCAGTGAAGAATGGATGATGCAGAATGACTTGTGATATGTTCAAGATTGTTTAATTCTATGAAAAGTGTTTGGACAGTTAGGATTGGACCACTTGTAATTGTAAACCTAAGATGCTTAGTGTTTAGGGTTTATGCTACCGACCTAATTGTTGTCTATAAGGTCTATGATGTTTGTTATTGTAAGTTGTTGGCAAGAGTTGTGTGTATCTGAGTGGTGAGATACTTGCCAGACTAGTGAGTGAAAACTATAGAGTATAATTGCAGAGTAGAGGAACTAAAAAGGATCTACCTTAGCATATAGTGTTGTTATCAAATCATAGTTTTACCTGTTGTCTTCTAACTATTTCAACAGAAGGAAAACCCCTTTGTTGGGTAGCTTTAATAGGCTTATTATAAAACCTCTAACCAGTTGACTCAAGTTCATTGAGTTCTTTAAATCCTCTAGCAAGGTAACCTTTAACAGGGTTTCAACCTTTAACAGGGTATATAGCCATCCCTTAACCAGGTGATCTTTAACAGGATCGGTTCCTACCAGAACCTTATTGTAAAGTCTTTAACCGGACTAGGCTCCTAACAAAGTGAGCTTCAAAAGAGTTCAAAAAAAGCTTGTGGGTATTCATCCCCACCGTGGTTTTTCCCATTTGGGTTTCCACATGAAAAATCTGTGTGTCATGAGTTGTGAATTTTTTATGTGATGATTAAGTATTCTTTGTTTAGGTGATTATGCATGCAGAGCTAATGGTTATGGTATTACTGATACACTCCATGCATATGTTTATGGGAGAAGTAGTTATCAAGTATTGAATGTATTTGAAGTGTTCATTCTTGCCAGTTTATGTTGTCTAAAGTCTTACTATGTTTAACCGGTATTGCCATGGTTAAGTTCAATAATGAAAGCAATCGGTTAGCATTGTCTTAACTTGATAAGTTGTGGGGAAAAGTTTTTATATATATCGATTCACCCCCCCCCCCCCTCTCTCAGTACTAGTTAGGGTATTTTTTGTTTATCATTATTCATCAATCGGTGTCAGAGAAACTCCAAGTCCTCGGTGATATAAGCTTAACCGCTTGAGGTAAAAGATCCTACCTTAATGATGAATAGGGGAGGTCCTAAGTTCAATAGAGATAACTTCAAAATATGGAAGGATGGAATGAAGATCTATATCAAGAGTTTTGGTTCTCAACACCAGAGCTATGTTGAGAATGTCTATGTAATCCCAACTGGCACTTTAACCAATGATCAAAAAAGAGAGATTCAAGAAAATGGGCATGTCATGGAAGCCCTTATTAGTTGTTTGTCCGATATTGAGTTCATAGCTGTAAAAGATAAGGACACTCCTAAAGATGTATGGCACACATTAGAAACTATTTATGATAGTGATGAGCATATCAATCAAGCTAAGGAAGAGAGCCTTAGAGGAAAATTTGAAGACATGAGGATGGTTGAAGGTGAGACCATTTAGCAATATGGCATAAGGATCAAGATTGTTGTTGGAGATATCAAGAGCACTGGTGGAACAATTGATGATGCCACCATTGTCAGGAAAGTTTTGAGATCATTGTTACCGATCTATGCAATCAGAGTTGCTGATATTCAGGAACTAAGGTCTATTGACAAAACCAAGGCATCCTTAGACTCTATCATTGCAAAGTTGACTGCATATGAGTTGAATAGTTATGATGGAAGTGTTCAGAAGACTAGGTCAGCTTTTAGAGCATCCATTGCACCAACTAGAAAAGGAAAATAAGTAAGTACCAGTTATGAATCCATGCAAAATAGAGGTATGGATGATGAAGAGATTCTGATGGAGTTTGAAGCTCTTCTTGCCAAGAGACTTCCAAAAGGCACTAGAAAATACATAGGTAAGCTTCCTTTAAAATGTTTTTCCTACAATAAGATAAGACATATAGCTATTAACTGTCCTAACAATGACAATAAGGATAAACCAGAGAGGTTTAGAAAGTATAAAGGAGGAAATAGAAGAAATTGTCTTGTTGCAGTGGATGAAGGTGTTACTGATGAATAATCTGAGGATGAAGAGAATGAGGACATAGTGTTTGTAGCTATAAAGGAAGAAGTGTCTGATAAGAAAGCACTTGTCTCTCACATTGACAACTCTAATGAGTGGATTATTGATAGTGGTTGTTCTCACCAAATGACTAGTGATTGGAGAAAGTTTTTTTTCTCTAGAAGAATATGATGGAGGTGTTGTCAGATTTGGCAATGATGCACCATGCTTGGTGAAAGGAAAGGGATCCATCTCATTGAATGGAAAGAGCAGTGCGGATGATGTCTACTGGGTAGAAGGTCTTAAGCATAACCTGTTGAGTGTTGCTCAACTAAATGATAAAGGACTCATTCCGGAGTTCAAAGGTGGAGTCTGCAGTATAATTAGAAAAAGTGGTGAACTTATTGCCACTGGTAAACAGACCAGAGGTAACTTGTTTTAGCTGAATGCCAAGATTAATCGGTGTTTGATGGTGAAGTTTGATGATAGTTGGATATGGCATAGGAGACTTTGTCATATGAACTTTGATAATATTTTAAAGGCTAGTAAGATCAAGGCAGTAAGAGGATTGCCTTTGCTGAACAAACCGGAGAATTATGTGCAAAGAATGTCAACTTGGGAAGATGTCTTCCTCAACTTTCAAAGGTAAGTCTTTTTTAGCAGAAAACTTACTTGATCTTGTGGATACTGATTTGTTGGTCTGATAAAAACTAGAAGTATTCAGGGAGATAGGTATTTCATGATTATTACTGATGACTACTCAAGAATGATGTGGGTCACATTCTTGAAAGACAAGTCTGAGGTGTTTGGAAAGTTCAAAGCCTTTAGAGAATTAGTAGAGAAGGAAAGTTGTCAAAAGATAAAATGCCTAAGAACTTATCAAGGAGGTGAATTCACTTCTGATGAATTCAACAAGTACTATGAAGATAGAGGTATCAAGAGGTAGTTGTCTGGCCCTAAGACACCACAATAGAATGACATAGTAGAAAGGAATAATGAGACTATAGTTGAAGTGGCCAGAACAATGCTGATCCAAGGAAAGGTTGCTCACACTTTTTGGAGAGAAGCGATGAGCACTGCAGTCTATAATATGAACTGGGTACTCATCAAGAAAGGTAGAGTTAAAACCCCTTATGAGTATTAGACTAGGAAGACTCCCATTGTGAGTTATTTTAAAGTATTTGGTAGTAAGTGTTACATCAAGAGAGGTGAGCATCTAAGCAAGTTTGATGCTAAGTGTGATGAAGGACTATTTTTGGGATATTCCACTAAGAGTAAATCTCTCAAGTGCTACAACAATAAAACATTGAAAATTGTTGAGAGTGTCAATGTAAGGGTTGATGAATCCCCTGAGGAACCTGAAGAAACCTACAGCAAGAAAGTGGAAGATGAACTGGGTATAGACTTTTGGGAACCGGTTAAGAAAGAAACAAGTAAAGATCTTAGTCTTCCTATATCGGTAGAAGCTGTAGTAGGTGAAGAAGAAGAAGTAAGTGAAGAAGAAGAGGAAAAGCTAGCAGAACTAGCTAGAGTCATTCCTAGATATGTGAAACTACATCATGATCTGAATAAGATCATAGGAGATAAAGATGTAGGGATACTCACAAGAAGAAAAGTGAAAGAAAACTCCTGCATGATTTCTGAATTAGAACCCAAGACTTCTAGAGAAGCACTTACAGATGAAGACAAGATTAAGGCAATGGAAGAGGAGCTAGACTAGATAGAAAATAATGCAACATGGTCCTTGGTACCAAAACCAAAACATAAGAATGTCATAGGTACCAAATGGGGGTTCAGGAATAAGCTAAATGAAGAAGGCATAGTTATGAGGAACAAGGCAAGACTTGTATGCAAGGGATATGCTCAGGAAGAGGGAGAAGACTATGGAGAAACCTTTGCTCCTATAGCTAGACTGGAAGGTGTCTGAATGCTACTTGCATTTGCAGCATTCAAGGGATTTAAGGTATATCAGATAGATGTGAATTCTGCGTTCTTGAATGGAATCCTAGAAGAGGAAGTGTATATTGTGCAGCCAGATGGGTTTGCCTTACCAGAAGATAATAACCTGGTGTGTAGATTATATAAAGCCCTATATGGATTGAAACAAGCACCAAGGGAATGCTATGAACATTTACACTCTCATCTTGTGAAGATAGGATTTTAGAGAACAAGTGAGGATAGCAACATCTACCTCAAATCTGAAGGTGATCAGATTCTAATCTGTGAAGTATTTGTAGATGACATAATCTTTGGAGGAGATGATGAAATGAGTCATGCTTTTGCAGATGAAATGAAGAAAGAGTTTGAGATGTCTCTGATTGGAGAGATAAAGTTCTTCATTGGTTTACAGATTCAGCAAATGAAAGAGGGTATCTTTATTACCCAGTCCAAGTATGTCAAAGAGGTATTGAAGACCTTTGGCATGGAGGAGAGCAAACCGGTTGGTACACCGATGGTGACCAGTTGTAAATTGACTAAGGAAGATGATTCAGTGTTGGTGAATGAGGAGTGTTGGTCAATGATTGGTAAGTTGCACTATGTGGTGCACATTAGACCAGATATTGCTCATCCAGTGGGCATAGTAGCTCATTTTCAGAAAATTCCAAGATAATCCCACTTGGTAGCAGTCAGAGGATTCTTAGATACCTGAAAGGGACTATTGACTATGGATTGTGGTATCCATACAATGGTTATTTTAATCATAACGTATTTACTGATGTAGATTGGGCAGGTAATGTGGATGATCAAAAGAGCACAACTGGTGGAGCATTCTTTCTTGGTGGAAGACTAGTCTCCTAGACAAGCAAGAAGAAGAGTTGTACTTCTTAGTCTACAGCTAAAGTGAAATATGTGGCAGCATTTATGAACTGCACTTAGGCAATCTGGATGAAACATGTATTAGATGGTTTCAGATTACCTATATCTGAACCAGTGAGTATATTTTGTGACAATATTAGTGCAATCAATATTCCTAGAATCTGGCATTGCATGCTAGAACTAAGCACATTAAGCTCAATTATCATTTCTTGAGAGAGAAGGTTCAAAACAAAGAGGTATTACAACATGTTTCTAGTAAGGAGTAGCTAGCAGACATATTCACTAAGCCCTTACCAAAGACTACAATTACCTATTTGAGAGGTCAATTAGGGGTTTTGCCCCTTCATGAAGTAAACTAAAGATGTGTGCTCCACATCAGTCATGTATTACAATGTCAAATATTTCAGGATTGATTTGTTGAAGGATGCTACTCCATAGGGGGAGCAACATAGTGGAGTATGGAAGCTTGTGCCTCCACTTTGGCATTGTTGTCAAAGGGGGAGAAGATATATAATAGGGGAAGAAGATATGAGATAGGGGAGAAGATATTTGATGTATGATATAAGATGAAGATATTTTAGATACACTGATCTATGATGTTTTTTTTTGTTGCAATGCTACAATGAGTATCGCCATCAATGTCAAAGGGGGAGATTGTTGGCATTTGATGAACCAATATGATAATATAACAAAGTATGTTGTCATTGATGTCAATAAGTATAGGTCAACTGGTATGAATATTGGAAGAAGTTGTTATTAATGATCAAGATTGGAGAACTAGTATGAAGAGATGTAGTGAGTTGGTGTCAGGGTTTCACTAAGTGTGACTACTGATTGGTAGTCTCAGCTCTAGGGTTTCCAGTTTGGCAATATAGCTTGTGAGATGCAACCGATGGTATTCTGTGATGAGTTGGCTAAGAAATAAGGATGAGATCAAGATGTCACGTCAGTTTTGTGCATGTGAAGGATTTCCTTGAGGATCTTACATGTGAAGATCGACTGCATTAAATGTCTACCTCGAGAATGAACATTCTTCTTAGTAGTATGAGAAGAAAGCATGATGGGTTACTGATTTCTATGTGCAGTGAAGAATGGATGATGCAAAATGACTTGTGATCTGTTCAAGATTGTTTCATTCTATGAAAAGTGTTTGGACAGTCAGGATTGGACTGCTTGTAATTGTAAACCTAAGATGCTTAGGGTTTAGGGTTTATGCTACCGACCTAATTGTTGTCTATAAGGTCGATGATGTTTGTTATTATAAGTTGTTGGAAAAAGTTATGTGTGTATCCAAGTGATGAGATACTTGCCAAACCAGTGACTAAAAACTGCAGAGTATGATTGCAGAGTACAGGAACTAAAAAGGATCTGCCTTAGCATATAGTGCTATTATCAGATCAGAGTTTTACCTATTGTCTTCTAACCATTTCAACAGAAGGAAAATCCATTTGTTGGGTAGCTTTAATAGGCTTATTGTAAAACCTCTAACCAGGTGACTCAAGTTCATTGAGTTCTTTAAATCCTCTAGCAAGGTAACCTTTAACAAGGTATATAGCCATCCCTTAACCAGGTGATCTTTAACAGGATCGGTTCCTAGTAGAACCTTATTGTAAAGTCTTTAACCGAACTAAGCTCCTAACAAAGAGAGCTTCAAAAGAGTTCAAAACAAGCTTGTGGGTATTCATCCCCACTGTGGTTTTTCTCATTTAGGTTTGCACATGAAAAATTTGTGTGTCATGAGTTGTGCATTTTTCATGTGATGATTAAGTATTCTTTGTTTAGGTGATTATGCATATAGAGCTAATGGTTATGGTATTATTGATAAACCACATGCATATGTTTATGGTAGAAGTAGTTATCAAGTATTGAATGTATTTGAAGTGTTCAATCTTACTAGTTTATGTTGTCTAAAGTCTTACTATGTTTAACAAGTATTGCCATGGTTAAGTTCATTAATGAAGACAACCGGTTAGCATTGTCTTAACTTGATAAGTTGTGGGGAAAAGTTTTGGTATGTACTGATTCACCCCCCCTCTCCCAGTACCAGTTAGGGTATTTGTTGTTCATCAGTATTCATCGATTTCATCTTTCTGATAGTGCGGTGATTAGAGGAGTTTTGAGATGAAGTATATGTGATGTTGTACTGTGTTAAAGAAGATCTTATCAGACACTGATGGTGTTATACTGAGATCATTTGAACTTTTTGTCTCCCTAACAGTTGCAGAAAGAAAATGCTCTCACAAGGTCACTTCTAATAGAGAGCAGTTGGATCCTAACAGGTCTGATCATTAAATCCTCTAACCAAGTGACACATTAACTTGTGTTTGCAAATCCCAGTAACTTGGGTAGCTTCTAATAGGTTTGGTCCTCATAGGCTATTATGTATATCTCTTAACCGGGCTTAGACACTCCTAACAGGGTGTGCTCCTAACCGGGTGTTGTGGACCTTAACCGGTCAGATCTCTATATTGCAGATAGTGGATCTTTGTGGGTACCAACTCCCACCATGGTTTTTCCCATTTGGGTTTTCCATGTATAACCTCTTGTGTCATGTGGTTTATACTTTATGTGGTGATTTCTTACTCGGTATTATTTCTTATATGTTTATTGAGTTTTAAGTTAGTGAAATTGATAATCAGATTTGTATTGTTTCTACTTGCACTGATTCACCCCTGCCCCCTCTCAGTGCCTTATAAGTTCATCAGTCTAATGTCTCCTTGATATCTTTTTGATGTCACCTCCATATTATGAGATGGTTTTCTACTTATTGTTGCACTATATATCATTGATGCATTGTTTATCAAATTGTTTGCTAAATATTGTTTGATGTATTGTTGAACTATGACTACAATTCTTTATAAGATTGAATTATGATGTTCAACATATGTGATGAACGGTTCATTTCACAAACCCTTATTTCACAATTTAATTTATAAATTTGATTAAAGGAAAACACTTCTATTGGTCCAATATGTGATATATCTATTGAGATTTATAATTTTATTTTATGAATATGGGTGCTAAGAATTATTTACTTTCAAATATTGTGAGGTATAAATGTTTTAAAGAAAAAATTATTTACTTTTAGATATTGTGAGAAATTATGAGATATTATGAAATATTATTTTCTTTCAAATTTTAGGTTGAAGTTTAATACGTTAGAAGTTCATTCTAAGTTAAAAATGATTTAATATATTGCTGATTCACCTCCCCACCACCCTCTTAGTAGTAGTTTTTGTTCTACATCAAAAAGTCATCAATCATTGTTTTTTCACACAAATAAATAATTTTTAATATGACAAAAGACTTATTAAAATGCATTGCCTCCAATCATCAACGAAGTGGTTTTTGTGTTATATGTCAATGTCTTACAAATTAGTTGGCACCAAAAATGTTACATATCAATGAGTATCATAGAAACCTAGTCAAAGTGCTCAAAAATTTTATTTCAAGTTCGGACTCTGCACCATCTAGTGAACATGTCCTTGTACTCCAAAACCAAGAGATTTTTGAGAAAATTGTCACACATTATCTATTCATTCATCAGGCACTGACAGTGTCATGTGTCATTGACTATTTCTATTTTTCATGGTACACAATACAATAATGTGAGGGAACCATGATGACCAATACAAAATGTTGAATGCAATATCCTCAATCTGTCATGTATGATCCATTACAGCTAGAAACCATTGCCAACCTGCAATGTCAAATTGTATTATTGGCTGGCCCAAAACATCTTCGTGCACACTTAAGTTCCAGCTAGGATTTTGATATGACACAATGACTGACAATTTCCATAAGAAGATAGTAGTAGTGTTAGCTTGTTACATTTTCGTAATAAAAAAGCATAACATTTTAAGGAAAGGTAAATAAAAATTTAATTTTAGAACAAGGAAATATATTTCATAACCTCCTTCTATCAACAAAATTCATGCAATCTTTATCTCTACTAATGATGCAAAACTTATACTAGTCTCATCCACCTACATGAGAAAAAAGACTGTTATAAATTGCATGACAAAAAAATAGCGTGTTGTAAATTACATGACAAAATTGAAAAAAATACTATATGGTAAATTGCATGACAAAATTATACCTAGTATAATCACTGACATCCAAGTAAAGCTAAAGAAAGAAAGCATACAAATAATTGTACCTATTGGCATTTGCATGAAGATTGCATTAATGATATGTTATGTTGTCATTGATGTCAATTAACTGGTAATGTTTTATTGTAATGATGTTTTGAAACCGGTAGGAAGATCTAAGTGAAGGAACTGTAACCGGTAGGAAAGTTTATGGAGTGAACCAGTATTGATAATTATTGGAGGGTTGAACTAGTAAAACCTACCTATTGTTTTGATAAACCCTAACTGATTAAGTTTGGTGAACTGGTTATATTGGTTTATGATTTGATGATGAGTGGTAATGATTATGACACATATACATATTGTATGAAGAGATTTTCAAAGTGATTTAGGGGCATTGAGGTAATAGTTTTTTGTCTTGGGAATGAGAAAGTATATTGTGTATAATGTAAAGTGCGTGATGAGTTATTGAGTTTGATGAAGTGGTGATCAAGGAGCGGTCGAGGCTTTCTTGAATGATGTGTATAGATTATTATGTAATCCAATGGTCATATTTGAATTGAATTATTTATAATACCTATGAGAATCAGGTTTTTTTTGTTTTACCAACCTAGTTGATTTGTTTATAAGGTTGATGAGTAGTTTAGTTTGAGTGTGTTGGCAAAGTTGAATTGAGTGTGTGGTTGCTGAACCAGATGATGTATCTGCAGTTTTAGTAAAGGTAGATAGGAGCATGAAAAGAATCTGAACAAGAAAGTGAAGTTCTATTCAAATAGATCAACAAACTCCTGTTGTTTTCTAACAATTACATCAGTTAAATCCCCTAATCAGGTAAGCTCTTAGAAGCTTGGTGTTATTCAAATCCTCTAACAAGGTGATCCATTAGCTGTTGGCATTATGTGAACTAGCATGAGAACCGGTATGTGGACATAACAACATTGTATGTACATTGTATGTTGTCATTGATGTCAATACACTGAAGAGGTGAGAATCGGCCTATGAGAAAATTGGTATAACACTGTGAACCGGTATTTGTGCCAAAGTGAAGCGGTGTGTTTCTTCAAGGTGAACCAGCATAAGGTTATGGGAACCGGCACATGGAAATAGTGTATGACTACCAGTTGGTGGTCTCAACTTCAAGGTTTTCGATTGGAGTGCTTCAAGCCTATGTGGCTCAATTGGTGACTTTATGTGATGAAGCTAGCATGGTAACAGAGAACAAATAGTGTTGCCACGTAAGCCTGGTGCGCGTGAAGGATCTTGCATGAAGGTGATTGTTCCTATCTACCTCGAGAATGTGTGAAGTCTGTAAACAGTAATAACGTGTGATGGGTTATTAGCCGCCATGAAATTGATGGAAAACGAACGATGGAGAATTTCTGTTGCATTCAATGCAGTATGCTCAACGGTCAGGATTGAACCATTTGAATTCCTTAACCTAACAGGTTTAGGGTATAGGGTTTATGCTATTGACCTGTCTGTTGTCCTATAAGGTCGATGTTGTGATTCTTTTAGAAGTTGTTGGCAAAAGTTGTGTGTGTGTGTCTAAGAGAAGAGATACGTGATTCTTGCCAGACTAGAGGAGAGAAGTCATATCTACAGAGTGTAAGTGCAGAAGGTGAAGAGGAGCTTAAGAGGATTTGCATTAGCATTGAGTGCTATTATCAGGTCATTGATATACCTATTAATCTTTAACCACCTCAACAGTTGTGAAATCCCCTAACAGGGTAGCCTTAACCGGCTTATTGAAAATCCTTTAACAAGGTAACTCGATGCTATTGAGTCATTGATATCCTTTAGCTATTGAGTTCTTGAAATCCTCTAACAAGGTAACTTTTAACAAGGTTTAACCCTTAATCAGGTATTGTAGCCATCCCTTAACCGGGTGATCCCTAACAAGATCAGTTCCTAACATAACCTATTATATCTATCTTTAACCGGACAAGGCTCCTAACAGAGCGGACTTCTAAAGAGTTCAAAAACAAGCTTGTGGGTATTCATCCTCACCATGGTTTTTCCCAGTTGGGTTTCCATGTGAAAAATAGGTGTGTCAAGTGTGATATTTTCTTCATGTGGTGTTATGATTGTTTTCTGTTAAGCGGTGATGCATGTGGATCTTTCAGTAATATGTACATCTTTGATGGTAGATTACCTGCTCATGCATTAGAGTGAAATGTTAATGAAGTGTTAGATTATATGAGAAGATAAGGTCAACCGGTTTGTGCTTGTGTCAGTTATTTTGGGTTTTGCCGGTTGAAATCTGTTGAAGGACCGGTGTTACTGTTTGTCTGTCAATGCACATAATCTGCTGACAAACCAATTTAAGTTTGTGTTTTTGTCTATACTAATTCACCTCCCCTCTCAGCACCAGTTTAATACTACTTGTTCATAATTAAGATATCAATTGGTATCAAAGCATCCTCCAGGTCCTCTGTGTTATAAGCTTAACCGCTTGAGGTAAAAGATCCCAGTCTAATGATGAAATGGGAAGGTCCAAAGTTTAACAGAGAAAACTTTAGTATATGGAAAGACAAAATGAAGATATTCATCAGAAGCATGGGTGCTCAACACTGGAGCTATGTTGAGAATGCCTATGTTGCCCCTACCGGTACTCTCACCGATGATCAAAAGAGATAAATACAGGAGAATGGGCAAGTCATGGAAGCCCTAATTAGTAGTTTATCCGACATTGAGTTCATTGATGTCCAAGATAAGGTAAATCCCAAAGAGGTATGGGATACTCTTGAAAATATCTATGGTGGTGAATAGCATGTAAAACAAGCTAAGGAAGAAAGCCTTAGAGGGAAGTTTGTAGATATGCGGATGGTTGAAGGTGAGACCATTCAATAGTATGGTATAAGAATCAAAACTGTTGTTGGAGATATCAAGAATGCAAGTGGTAAAATGGAATATTCCACTGTGGTAAGCAAAGTTCTAAGATCCCTATTGCTGGTCTATGCAATAAAGATTACTACTATTCAGGATCTGAGATCAATAGACAAGACTAAGGTGACCCTAGACTCCATCATTGTAAAGTTGATAGCCTATGAGCTAAATAGTTTTGATGGTAGTGTTCAACAGACTGAATCAACATTTAAAGCTTCTGTTGTACCATCCAGAAAAGGAAAAGAAGCTAGCACTAGTGGTGAACCTGTTGGGACTCATTAAAAATTGAGTCAAGTTTTGAGGCCCAATTCAAATTTTGCTTTGCATTTCCAAATAAAGTCAGTTTGAATGGCCTAGTTAGCAAGGGGGTAAATGAAGCCAGTTGATTTTCAAAGTGTAAGGCTTGAGATTCATGTCCCACACCTTTCATTTGGCCTATGAAATGATGTGAAACTTTCAAAATTCATTTTGGAGAAGTTTATCAGGTACCCATTTTGAGGGGTGAGCTGAAAGTGCATTTTAGGCACAAATGCAGATTTTATTGAGTAGCCTACTTTGAGCAATTATATCTTTTTCCCTATTGATCATCATGGATAAATTCAAAGTGGATTAAATTATATGCATAAATGTGAGTTAGTCTACAAAATTTCAAGTCTTGATGAATCCATTTGCTTAGTTTTCAAAGCCAAATCCATTTGCAGTTTGTGTGTTTTGGCAAGTCCCTGTTTCGACAGCTCGTCGAAGCCCTGTTTTGCACTAGTGTAAAAGTTGCCTCAGTAAGCGTCATGTCAGAACATTTATTCTGGGCTAATGCTGGTATAAATGATGAGCTATGTTTCAAATTTCAAGCCTCAATCAATCCGTTTGATTGGTTTTCAAAAGGGTTCATTTAGCCATCGTTTTCAGTTATCTGTACTTTCATTGTTATATCAGTTAATGTAGCCATTTTTGTGAGCGCGCCATTTGCATCTAGTCAGGCTTTTGGTCAAACTAATAAATCAAGGATTTAATATGTACTTCAAGCTACTTGTATTTCAAATTTGAAGACCTATGGAGGTTGTTTGGTATTTTTGAAAAATGCATCATGTGTTGCCAGGACATTGACTTCATCAGGTCTGTAGTGTCGACAAAGCCAGTTGGGCATTTTCGCCAATTAATATCTCTTTGCTCAGGACTCATTTCAAGAAACTGTTTAGTAGATTTCATGCTTGTATATTAGAGTACATGCCTATCAAATGGCGAGCTCCAGAAAGGTGTTTTGACAGGTTTGAAAATTACGTCTTCGTGATTAAATGCGAAAATGTGGCGTAATCGCCTGAAGGTTGCAAAATTCAGTCTGATGATCTGAAAATGATGTCGATCATTTCTAGAGGTATGTTTGAGGTCCGTGAAGCAGTTTGAAGGCCAGTTGTATGAAAACAAAAAAAAATTTAGTCGGACCCACTTTGGGGCCCGACCTGGCTCGACTGCAATTTGCCAGTGGGATGGTGAGAGATGATTTCAGTTATTTGTCGTTAATGGATTGATGGATGTATATTTTGCATACTAGTTTTAAACCTCAAACATTTCAAAGAGATATCAAATTTACCAATGTATCATTGTGTTTGATTTTGGATGCAATAAAGTTGGGATTGCTAAATTAGTTTGAAGGAATGATGTGGCACCATCACTTAAGCTTTCTTTCTAAATCTGATATGTATTGTTCTGGGAGTGAGGCATAACTTGAAAATGGGTCAAGTGTCTGCCCCAAAAAAGATGCAATGGTCACAATGCTACAAAGATCAAACTTCATGGCTAGTTGTTTTCAGTCTCATGCCATACATTATAGCCCTTCACTGCTGAAAGGGAAGATGATAAAAGTTCATACAAGAGGAATCATGCCAAATTGCAGTCAAATCTTTCAGTGGTGGGAAATCAATAGACAATGGTGGATGATGGTAGCTTAGTTAACCTCCTCGAGGAATGTTGCAGATTCATTTTATTTGAATGTAATTCCTTTTGCCAAAAACATTAGAGATTTCCCATTTGCTCCTTTAAATGTTTTTCCTCCATCGTGGCAAGTTCTTTTTCCTCACGTGCTATGGTTGGGGGATCTTTTTGAGAACTTTCCATAGCAAATGAATTTGCCAGGTCCTGCATGGTGAGTAGAGTGTGGAGCATGTTAAAAGAGACTTTCAACCAAATGCAATTCCTCTAGGCAGCATGGTATAAAGGGGGCCCATGGATTGCATGTCAAATAGAGTGAATTTTCCCTCTTTTGCTAGTGACATGGTGGGTGAGATAGAATGTGGCATGGTTACCATGTTAAACTTTTTGCAATTTTAATGGCAGCCAGCAGTTCAAAAAGGTGCTCATGGTGTTTTGAAGTTGCGGTATTATGGCAAGTGTGTGTGGTGTTTGAAGAGCCAATAACTCCTCCATCAATCACGCCCCCCCCCTTTTTATCCCTCCAGCAGCAGCAAACAACACACAATCAAATTCAATGGCAAATGCAAAATGCCAGTCACATTCCTAGCAGTTCACGTGGTGAGTGAAGGGGCAGGTTGAAACCATAAAGCAAATTAAATGGCAAGTGTGCAGCAATGAGCCCTCCCTCCTGCATAGCATATGAAAAACTCCAGACTTCAGCAAGCATGAAGGAAAAGTTAGATCTTCAAAGCAATTTGCAAGGGCAAAATCAGAACCAAATCTTCTTCGCTGCATGGCTATTTGGAGGCCATGTAAAACTCAGAACCAAGCAAAACAACACTCTTTCCCTCTGCATGGCTGTTTAGAGGTTGGTGATGATTTATTAATAGCAAATGTAATTGCCATAGTAGAATAAAGCCCAATCTCCACCCCTGTGCATGAAATCTGATTGTGTAAAGACTGTTAAAAGGGGATTAAATGTTGCAAAGAAAGGAAATTTAAAACTTCAAGCAAATGCATGTGGAGATAGCATGAAAACCCCAAGCTTGCTTAGCCTTGGTGTGGTTGAAAGGGCCATTGAATTCTAGGCAAATGAAAAAGACTTCCATTAAAGTGTAGAGAAAACCTTCAAAATGTAGTTTCTGGGCATAAGCATTATCCCACATTCACTGTGGAAGGGACCTTTTTGGTATTTATAACAAAGAATGCACACTAGTAATATGTCTAAGCCATAAAGGCTTTTGACGGATGGTGCCTATGCGCGCCCAAGGTGGGCCCATGCACGAGCATGGATCCCAAGGCGACAAAGGAGGTAACTGAGCGGCAACAAGGTGGACCCCACGTAGGCATGCTTCTCGAGGCAAATAGGTACAATTTTGCAAAGAAAGGCCGACTCAACTCGTGAGTAGGTCTGTGATGATCCGATGAAGCGCGTGATTTTGCAGGCCAAAGATGCACATGAGTTACACCCTGCGAAATTGCAAAAAAGGTAAAGATCATGCAGGTTCCAATCAATCGGATGGTTTGTGCGGTTTCACAAGCCGAAGTTGCTCACCAGTTAAGCCCTGCAAAATGGTGAAACACAAAATGGTGAAAATGGCAAAAATGCAGCAGGTTAACCAGTGAGCATGTTAGATGGAGATCAACGGCCTGCATGGTTTCGCGAAGGAAAGATGCATGAAAGTTAGAGCCTACAAAATGGCAAAAGCCAGGTGGCACATAGGTGGTGACTACAGTCAGATGTCCAGTAGGTGGGCCCAGTGAGGTGATGCAGAAGTGGCGATGAGATGGCACTGAAATGGCATACATGTGGTGGCCAAGTGGCGGTGACAAAGCGGATGACATGGTGGTGATGAGGTGTCATCCTAGCTGGCGTTCGATCAACCCCATCAACCAATCAGGTCCCACCACGTGGCAAGGCATCAGAGCACATTCAGAGCAAAAAATTAAAATTAAAATTAGTTTATGATATATTTCTGACTATATTGAATAAATGAAAAATTTAAATGATGTGCACAAATGGGGAATTAATTCGCCTAGGGCTCATTTTTTGGGCAAAATATAAAGTGTTATATGTTTTCAGAAAGCTCTCAAAATGAGGAATCCGATTATGGAGTCAATTTTGGTGAAGATTAGATATTTTGGGAGTAGTTTGGTCGAGATTGAAATTCAGTTAGAGAGGAGACACTTGGCAATTCAGTTGCAGATTTGATTTGGTTCCCTCTCCTTCTTATTCCCAATTCTTCTCAATTGTAATTGTTCCAGAAATTTGGAAAATGCTCCAGATTTGATAGCTTCCACTTTCTAAATGTCTTGACCCAAATTTGTAAGTGCTTTTGGTTTGTTTCAGGGTATAGAGGATTGCAGTGCATTGTTGTAAATGTGATTTTAGTTGCAAGTCTTGCTTGTGTTAGGCATGAGTAAATTCCTCACAATATTGTCTCTAGGTATGTATTTCATTATCATGAATTGAATCCTCAAGGAGGATAAGATTTGTCAATTTCAAGGAAATTGTGTGATTGCTTATGGGTATCCTTCAAGGAAGGTTTTAAACTCTGTAGTCAGTCATAAATGATGAAATGTGTTTCCAGATCTGATAAATTTGTGAATGAATCAAATAGTGCATTAATATAAGGTATTGGTGCATGAATATCTTGTTTAAGGAAAACAAACTTGCATCTATGATTCATATTTGTAGTTTTGTGTGTGACCCTATTGCCCAATGAACAAGGCACTGGTCTTGCAGGTTTGGGGATGGTTTCAAAAGGATAAATCTATTTTCCTTTATGTTTAGGGGTGTGTGTTCCATTCTTTCCAAGCTTTGTTTCATCCTATTGTTTGTACAGATCTAGCCAATCTGTAATGTTTCCTAACCTGTTGAGCTTGTGAAATGATCTATCTACTTAGTGTTGATGTAGTTATGTGTCTGTAATTGTTGTATTTAGTGCATCAAAAGGGTGTCCCTCCCTAGGTCTAGCAGAACCTGAAGTTCAGAAGGATCAATTAGGGTCCCATGTTATGTTGTCCAAGCCCTGATGTGTTTTGTAGACTGAAATTGGCCATTTCATAGAAGGATTGCAGGTGTTCTTGGGTTATCACTTTTGGCGAACAACAAAAATGGCGACTCTGCTGGGGAAGAAATGAACTATCAAGAGCCTCTAGTTAAGAAAGATTTAATTCATATAAGGTTGAGATTATCCCATCCGAGTCACCACAACAAAAATGGTGACTCTGTTGGGGAATTAAATGGGTTCAAATGCTTGATTGATATGGTTAGAAGTGGAATGTATTCTTCATCCTGTCAATTTCATATCCAGTTAGTCAGTCCATTGCATATGCACAGAGTTGAAAGTGGTTTTATGGTTAAGAGAATAGTCCTTGTTCTGGATCTATAGAATGATATGTGTATCATATCATATTTTATAAAAGAGTAACAGTGAACGCATTGTTGAAGGTTGTAAGAAGTTCTTTCAGCTGTATGCAAATTTTTCCCCAAATCCTTATTTGGGTGGCGACTCTGTGGTTCATACCAGTGTTAAATAGCCTGGAAGAGAATTTGTTGCAGTGAGATTGAAGGAGACAATAAAGAACTTGAATGTGTGTTGAATGGTGTTCTGCTGTTCAAAATATCCTATGTGCAAGAGGTGGCGACTCTGATGTAAAAGACAGTGCTAAAGTGTGAAGTAAATCGTGAGGCCCTACCCCGACTCATCCTGACATTTTCTGTTGTTTTCGTATTGAGACTATTATGGATGCTTTATTTTATGCATTATGGATTTAGAACCTATATGATTCCATGATTTGGATCACATTGACATATATTGATGCTTCATTTTATGCATTATGATTATGAAACTTTCTATGTTGCTAGAATAGAATTACTTTGAAATGGTGAATGTCATTATTGGATTTGCAAGACTTCTTTTTGATGATAGAAATAGGATGCTTATTATATGAATGGTTCAATTTTGAGGATTATGATAATTGCTTATGTGGAATTGAATTTGAATGAATGGGATATTGAATTATTATTGTCAAATGTATGAGTGTTTGATTATATATATAATTGTGATTATTTGGAATTACTAATGTGTTAATTGAGATGCGCAAGAAAATTATCCATGTGACCATGGAAATAATATGGAGAACCAAACCTAGACCAATGTATGTTTGTTAAGTTAGGGGTTGTCTATTTGGAGAGACAAAACCCCATTTGTATTGTATTTTATTTGTGAAAGTAAATGATGCATGAGTGTTAAATTGATTTTATGTATATGTGTAATCCTACAAGAGACAAATTCCATGTGTGATTTTTATATTGTATTTTATTGTGTCACCTGACACATGTGCTGATTAGTGTCATTGATTTTGACTTGTCTCTTGGAGGGAGTTTTGTTTCTACCAAAGCCATTCAAACACAAGACTGTGGTCCCAAATTTGCCTTGGGTAGGGAGTCTTGGGAGTGGTCAACTTAGGTTTGACCCATAGGTTAACTTCAGTTGGGTTTCTAAGGGGTCAAATGCACTCCTAGGGTCAGTTTTAGGGCTTTTCCAAAGGTTCAAAGGGTATACCTATGGGTTAGAGGTATTTTTAAACATGTGACAACTCCCATGTGACTGTTTAGTCACCTCAAAAAGTGGTTTTCCCAAGGTGAGTTAAAATTCAACTTAGAAGGTTCCTCCTAGGATAGACAACCTTCCCTTTTGATGTCAAACTCTCTTCCCCATCCTCTCTATCCTTTTCCCTTTCCAGTTTTAGCAACATGTAAGAGGTTGGGAAGGGAAACCAATGGGAACTCTCACCTTACCCAAGGGGTTGGGAAGTGTGAGAGAGGCCTTCTTAGGCAAGGGTTAGGGACTTAGTGAGTAATCACCCTCTCTCCATTGTTGGAGATTATGCATTTTTTTGAAAATTAGTTGTAGGATAGAATTTTGGTGAAGAGTTGGTGGAAAGTTTATGTGGATTTGGGCAGCTCATCCCCAACTAAGTCTATCATACCTATTGGTAGATTAAGGTTGGTTTTACTTCCTTTTAGTTATGTTGTTTATGTTGTTTTGAAAGAAAGAAATGCTTGTATGAGGAGATTTGTATATGCAAATTGTTTTGTAGGAGAAAAATGTAAATTTTCCTTTCCTTGTTCTTTGTTTATGTGTTCTTGTTTTGGGAGTGTCCAAGGCCTCCTACTCTTGGGAGAGTAGGATGGTCTTGGGGTGGAAGAAGTATGACAGCCTTGGGTGAGAGGCTCTCCTTATGGAGAGTGATCTCAAGGGTGTCCTTTGTGACCCTTGCTGCATAGCCTTGTGTATGCATTTGAGGGTCATAAGGGGAGAAAATATGGCTTTTATGCCTTTGGGGGGCATAAGGGAGTGGAGGTGAATTTGTTGTATTTTGTTTTGCCATGAGGTGGCTTGAGTTGTATTATGCTTGCAATCTCCCCAATGGTATTTGGTCCACTTCCACCCGTGGAAAGTTCATCAAAAGTTGTGGTGACAGTGTAGCTTGGGATGGAAAAATGCATGTTGAGTGTTTGCCCTTTGTTTGTTGTGTTTATTTGTTTGTGACCCATCTAGTGCTTGGTTCTCCAAGCTCGGGGGTGGCTTCTAGTAAGCCTAGGCTGGGAGGTGAGCTTTGCATGGTCAAGTTGTATTTTATTGTAGGTAGCTTGGGATGGGAAGGAAAAGATGAAGAGCTTTGTTGTTGTTTTATGTTGCAAAAAAGTTTAAAAGAAAAAAATGTATTTAATATTGTAGCTTGTAAAAAAAAAGAGAGCCATTGTTGTATTTATTTTCCAAAGAAAAGAAGAGTATGTATTTATTTTATTCATAGTCCTATGGAAGGGGAATTCTAGTTGGGTTTTCAAACCCATTTGTAACCATATTTATTTTAATATGATTTAAGGAATGTATTTCTTCAATTTGGTTAGTTTTGCACAAAAAGGGAAGCATGTCTATATTTGGGGATTAAATCCCTATTGCTATTGAAAATAATATATGCTCATTTATGTTTATTTATGTTGCTGCAAATAAATTAAATCTGTTATTGTATGTTCATTTATGTTTATTTATGTTGCTGCGAATAAATTAAATCTGTTATTTGTTCTTTTATTTACTACAGAAAATAATTCCTATTGTAGTAGCCTATTTTATAAAAAAGAGAAAATAGGGTTAGCCTTTAGATTTAGTTTTATTGTTATACCAAAAAAGATTACATTTAAGTTGTTGTTTTATGTGTATTTTAAATAATAGTTTTCAGAATGCTTTAAGAAAAAAAAAAAGAGAACAAAATATAAAACTCATATTTTCAACCTTATAGAAAATAATATTTCACCCATTATCTTGCTGTAACTAATAGTAATAATTTCTGCATGTGTTTTAAGATTTATTAAAAAAGGAAAAAACCATAGATTGTCTAAGTGTGTTATTGAATATATATATATATGATAAACATTTTTTTTTTTTTTTAAAAACTTAAAAAAAAAAAAAAACTTTTGCAAAAAATTGGGGTTTTTGGGGAGAGCCGAACCACTGTGTAAAAACATAGTGGTCGGCGCGACTCGGACCGCCACTGTGGTTTCCCACAGTGGACGGCATGGCGACCGCCACTGTGGGCAACCACAGTGGTGGCACGGGGCCTTGCATTGTGGGTAACCATAGTGGAAAGGTGGTCGGCCGCCACTATGTTTACCCATAGTGGGCGGCGCTCAGCCATCACTATGGGGAAACATAGTGGCGTCTGGGGTTACCTCTGCCCAACACTCCCTACACAACACACCCTGCGCCGCTCCCTTCCATGGTTGCCGCTCCCTCCCATGGCCGCCGCCTAACCTTCGACCTGCACTCACACACATTGCACACACACAAAGAAAAATAAACACACACACTCACAAGCCCTAACCCAATTTTCAGGTTAGGGCAAAATACTAATAGATAAAAAAAAAATACATGTGATGGATAGGATTTAAAAAATTAGGGTTAGCATAGAGACCCTAGATTTTAAAAAAAAGAAAAAAAAAAGAAAGAAGTAGAAATAAATAGGGGGGAATATCCATTCCATTTTGAATAGGGTTTTTCCCACCCATATTAATTATACATATAGTTTCTTGTTTTAATAAAGGAACCTTTCATCCTTAAAAAAAATTATATATATATATATATATATATATATATATATATACACACACACACACATGTATATATATATTTATATATATACTAGATATACTTTTACTTATGAATATATATATATATGCAAAATTGTATTTATATATATAAGGGCATCTAATACCTAAATTTTAGATTAATAAATATAAGTTCATATTTTTATATGATGCAATAAATTTAAATTCTTTGGAGATTGACTTTAGGGAGTCAATAGCAATATGCATATAAGCTGAGTTGGCCCCTTTTAAATTTTAAATTATAAGGTATTTTAATTGATGGAAATTTTATTTAATAGGTTTGTTTAATCTAAGAACTAGGACAAATTTATTTAGACCCTAGGTAATTAAAGAACTATAAGAGATTATTAATCAATTAATTTTGAGATCATTGGCTAAGTGAGTTCAATTATTTATTAATGGAAGATATTATTAATTTTGTTGGAGAATTATAATCCGCTTTTAACTTAGATGTTTTATTTTGCCAAATTGGCTTAGTGGTTAGATTCACTCCAAAAACATAGTTAAGACTAAAATAGTTTTGCATTATTTTAATAAATTAGTTGTACTAGGTTAAGTATTTAAAAAAAAAAATTATTCCGTTTGTGCCCAAAAGTTTGGGCATGACAGTTTGGTATCAGAGCAAGGTTTCCAACACTAGGAACCTTTCTCCATTACGTTTCGCTATAATTATTTATTTAATTAAATTATATTTATTTTTAATTAGTTAAAATATTTCTCCAAAAATATTTATTTATTTCATTTTATTTTATTTTCTTAAAAGGATGCCTCCAACTACGCGACAAGCTCACAAACGTGGTAGAGGCCCTAGGCGTGAACGCATGGCACGCGAAGAGGTCAATAGGAAGGAATCGGTTCCGGAAGTGAACCCAGAAGCTCCTCCCAAACAACCAGTTGACCCAAATCGAGACATTTTGGTAGCTCTACAAAACCTGATTGGCATAGTTTAGGATAGGCTTTCGGCAATAGATCATAATGTTGAGAACCAGGACTCAGGGAGCCATAGAACAGTAGAATGAGAATGGAGTAGGAGTCCACCTCCTAATCCCATAGAGAGTCAGGCTGGGTGTGAGCCCGAGTCTGTTCACCTACCAGCACCACCTCTAGTTGTAGCACCAGTGTATTATGAGAGGGCACATTGGGATCCAGGGGATCTAATCAGAGAGGTTATGCGTCTTCAGCCACCATCTTTTGAGGGATCTACCGATGGGGTAGAAGTAGAGGCATGGCTTTTGAGCCTAGATAGGTGCTTTGCATTGCACTCTTATGAGAGCAATCTAAAAGCACGTGTAGCGGTCCACCTATTGCGAGGAACAACCTCCACATGGTGGAGACAAGAAGAATATAAGTGTGGCTTAGAGATAGAAACCCTCACTTGGGAGATTTTCACAGAAAGATTCAGGGAGAGGTACTTATCAGAGCATTTCAGACAGCGTAGGGTGGATGAGTTTCATGACCTCCAGCAAAAGGATTTTTCAGTGACCCAGTATGAGAATAAGTTCTTTGAACTCTTACCGTACGTAGACTACCTGAAAGACGAGAAGCTTCTCGTCAACCATTTTATCAGAGGATTGAATTCTGGCATAGCAGGACCAGTGAGGATGGCCACTCCAGGGAGCCTTCAGGTTGTCATGGAGAAGGCTTTGATAGCTGAGGAGATTCAGGTCAGACCCTAGGACTTGAGGGATCGGTTCCAGAATCGTAACCCTACACCACAGACTTACAGGTTTTAGAAACCCCATTGGAAGGGTAACAACAGACACACATCGGGGTTCTCCAAACCCCCTCCTCCATAGCAGTCACAACAAAACTAGAGGTAAAGGCCTCTGTAGAGTCAGCACAGCATGAAGCCCAAGCAGTGGTAGTCACAGGGTCAGAGGCAAGATTAGAGATCTCAGGCTCCTTACACACCTCCGGCGAGGACTCAGTAGTCATCTAGGGGTGGGTATAGTGGTTCTAGTAGGACAAGGGGACAGTCTTTCTCCAGACCATAGGGAGTGCAGTTTCAGGCACGTGGTGCTTGCTTCACATGTGGAGCCATGGGACACATGGCAAGAGAGTGTCCTCAAGGTCAGATGTCAGGAAGTCAAAGGATGGTAGCATCAGAGCCGATAGTTGGGGATATGGGCAAGTCCCATAGGGTCTTCGTAGCAGTTGACAACCACCAAGCAGAGCATCAGGCCATGGTTATTGAGGTTGCAGGTATGATCAGAGGTAGCAGTGTATCTATATTATTTGATTCAGGAGCTACTGACTCTTTTATATCTCCATTGGTTGTAGAGTGTTGCGGGCTAGTGGCAATTAGACAAGAGGTCAGTTGGGAAGTGGAATTAGTTTCAGGGGCTAGAGTGTTAGTGGAATCAGAGGTTAGGGGTTGTCAGCTTCAGATTGGTAATACCACCACCTTAGTAGACCTTAGAGTTACACCACTCGGATCATATGGCATCATACTAGGCATGGATTGGCTTTATGCCCATAGAGCCAAGATGGATTGTCACCTGAAAAGGATCGAGTGTGAGGATGATCATGGTTCTTCCATAGTAATCACTAGAATTCAGAGACCTGTGTCTCTTCGTATGATCTCCACCATGCAGCTTAAGCGGAGCATGCAAAACGGATGCTAGTTATTTGCCATCACCATTAGTGATAGAGAAGAAGAAGAAGAAAAGGAACCATCTATCGATGACCATCCTATCCTTAAGGGATTCTCAGATGTATTTCCTTCAGACTTACCTAGTATGCCACCCCATAGAAAGATTGATTTTCATATAGACCTTGTTCTATGAGCCAAACCAGTTTCAAGAGCACCATATAGGATGACCACAAATGAGCTTAATGAGCTCAAGATGTAGCTTGAGGAACTCCTAGAAAAGGGCCAGATTCATCCTAGTGTATCCCCTTGGGGTGCACCAGTCATCTTCATGAAGAAGAAGGATGGATCTCTTTGATTATGCATGGATTACCGTCAGTTGAACAAAGTAACCATCAAGAACTGATACCCTTTGCCCAGGATCGACGATTTATTCGACCAACTTCAAGGTGCCAAAGTATTTTCCAAGATTGATCTAAAGTCAGGGTACCATTAGTTGAGGATAGTGGATAGCGATATCCACAAGACCACATTTCACACTAGATATGGCCACTATGAGTTCACCGTGGTCCCATTCGGTCTTACGAATGCCCCAACTATTTTCATGAGTCTCATGAATGGAGTATTCTCCACATTCCTTGACCATTTTGTGATTGTGTTTCTTGATGACATATTGATATATTCACGAAATGAGGAGGAGCATGAGGAGCACCTGAGATAGGTTTTGCAGTGTTTGAGGGATAATCAGTTGTATGGCAATTTGTCAAAGTGTGCTTTCTTTAGAATAGAGGTCAAGTACCTTGGTCATGTTATATTCGGTGATGGGATCTTAGTAGACCCATCAAAGATCAGAGCCATTATGGATTGGATAGTGCCTACCAGTGTGACAGAGGTCAGGAGCTTCATGGGCTTAGCAGGTTATTATCGACGTTTTGTTGAGGGATTCTCTAGAGTCACTCATCCTATTACTTCTCTTCAGCGTAAAGGGAAGAAATTTGAGTGGATAGAGAAGTGCGAGAAGGCCTTTCAGGATCTTAAAAAGGCACTTACTACCACACCTATCCTTGTAGTGCTAGATCCCTCAGCTGACTTCATGGTTTGCACAGATGCTTCCCTAGAGGGTTTAGGAGCAGTCCTTATGCAGGATGGCAAAGCTATAGCTTTTGAGTCTAGGAAACTCAAGACTCACAAGCTTAATTACCCTACTCATGACCTTGAGCTTGCAGCAGTAGTGCATGCACTTGTGAGGTGGAGACATTTCCTTTTTGGGTCATCATTTTGAGTTGCACTCAGACCATCAGAGCCTTCAGTACATATTCACTCAATCGAATCTTAATACACGTCAGAGGAGATGGATGGAATTCTTGTGCGAGTATGATTTTGACATTCACTACATCAAAGGGAAAGAAAACGTAGTTGCAGATGCTTTGAGTAGGAGACGACATGAGGTATACACCATATCTATAGGCACAGATTTGAGAGATCAGATAATGTAGCAGTTGCCAGAGGATGGATGGTATTTAGAGGTTTGCCAGGCTATACGATCTTAGGAAACTTTAGAAGGGAAATATGTGGATTATTCCTTAGAGTCCGATGGATTATTACACCATAGAGGGCACATCTATGTACCTTATTCTGAGGGATTGCGGGAGTTCATTATCACAGAGGCTCATAGAGCTCCTTATGCAGCACATCTTGAGGTTAAGAAGATGCATGCAGACTTGAGGGAATTATACTATTGGCTAGGAATGTGGCAGCTTATTGCTGAGTTGGTAGCCCGATGCCTCAAGTGTCAGAGAGTCAAGGCGGAGCACCGCCATCCAGGTGGATTGCTCCAATCTCATGCTATACCAAAGTGGAAGTGGGATACTATATCCATGGATTTCATCATTGGTCTCCCAATGTCATCTCGTCGCCATGATGCCATCTTGGTGACAGTTGAAAAGCTGACCAAAGTGGCCCACTTTTCACCAGTTCGTACCACCTTCATAGCACTAGTAGTAGCATAGGTGTTCTTGCGAGACATTGTCAGACTTCATGGCATTCCCTGCAAGATTATTTCCGACAGGGATTCCCTCTTCACTTCTTCCTTTTGGAAGGCATTACAGGGAGCTATGGGTACCAAGCTCAATTTTAGTATAGCCTACCATCTAGAAACGGATGGCCAGACAGAGAGGGTTAATCAGGTGTTAGAGGATATGCTTCACATGTATGTCATGGATCACCAGACCAAATGGGAAGAGTACCTTCCCTTAGTGGAGCTTGCCTATAACAATGGGCATCACACATCTTTGGGGATGCCACCCTATCAAGCATTATATGGCAAACCTTGTAGGACACTGTTGAGTTGGGACCGCATAGAGGATAGAGTTGCTATTGGTCCTGAGATAGTTCAGGATATGGAGCAGTAGGTGGATTTGATTAGGTAGCATCTTAGAGAGGCATAGGATAGACAGAAGAAATATGCAGATGCGAAGAGGATAGATCGTGGCTACTTGGTTGGAGACAGAGTCTTCTTGAGAGTGCAACCGCATAAGAGTCCAATCCATTATGGAAAGGGTTCTAAGCTCACACCTCAATTTGTAGGACCATTTGAGATCCTTGAGAGGATAGGACAAGTTGCCTACCATTTAGCATTGCCACCTAGCCTGTCACACATCCACGATGTGTTTCATGTTTTAGTTTTGAGGAAGTATATCTATGATGAGTCTCATATTCTAGATTGGGATGCCTTGTAGGTGGAGTCGGACGGGCAGCTAGCTTTGGAGCCCATTCGCATTTTGGCATGCTGGACGCTGGGCCTTCGAGGCCGAGAGCTGGACCAGGTTAGGGTCCAATGGGATTGTTATGATGAGGTTACAACCTCATGGGAGGATGCAGCACGTATGAGATCATAGTACCCCCACCTTTTTGATGAACTCCAGGAGGAAGTTCATGCCTAGAGGGGGAGGGTGTGAGGCCCTACCCTGACTCATCCTAACATTTTCTATTGTTTTCATATTGAGACTATTATGGATGCTTTATTTTATGCATTATGGATTTACAACCTATATGATTCCATGATTTGGATCACATTGACATATATTGATGCTTCATTTTATGCATTATGATTAGGAAACTTTATATGTTGCTAGAATAGAATTACTTTGAAATGGTGAATGTCATTATTGGATTTGCAGGACTTCATTTTGATGATAGAAATAGGATGCTTATTATATGAATGGTTCAATTTTGAGGATTATGATAATTGCTTATGTGGAATCAAATTTGAATGAATGGGATATTGAATTATTATTGTCAAATGTATGAGTGTTTGATGTCCAATGAAATACATGTGTTTGACTATATATATAATTGTGATTATTTGGAATTATTAATGTGTTAATTGAGATGTGTAGGAAAATTATCCATGTGACCATGGAAATAATATGGAGAACCAAACCTAGACCAATGTACATTTGTTATGCCAGGGGTTGTCTATTTGGAGAGACAACACCCCATTTGTATTGTATTTTATTTGTGAAAGTAAATGATGCATGAGTGTTAAATTGATTTTATGTATATGTGTAATCCTACAAGAGACAAATTCCATGTGTGATTTTTATATTGTATTTTATTGTGTCACTTGACACATGTGCTGATTAGTGTCATTGATTTTGACTTGTCTCTTGGAGGGAGTTTTGTTTCTACCAAAGCCATTCAAACACAAGACTGTGGTCCCAAATTTGCCTTGGGTAGGGAGTCTTGGGAGTGGTCAACTCAGGTTTGATCCGTAGGTTAACTTCAGTTGGGTTTCTAGGGGGTCAAATAGACTCCTAGGGTTAGTTTTAGGGCTTTTCCAAAGGTTCAAAGGGTATACCTATGGGTTAGGGGTATTTTTAAACATGTGACAACTCCCATGCGACTATTTAGTCACCTCAAAAAGTGGTTTTCCCAAGGTGAGTGAAAATTCAACTTAGAAGGTTCCTCCTAGGATAGACAACCTTCCCTTTTGATGTCAAACTCTCTTCCCCATCCTCTCTCACCTTTTCCCTTTCCAGTTTTAGCAACATGTAAGAGGTTGGGAAGGGCAACCAATGGGAACTCTCACCTTACCCAAGGGGTTGGGAAGTGTGAGAGAGGCCTTCTTAGGCAAGGATTAGGGACTTAGTGAGTAATCACCCACTCTCCATTGTTGGAGATTATGCATTTTTTTGAAAATTAGTTGTAGGATAGAATTTTGGTGAAGAGTTGGTGGAAAGTTTATGTGGATTTGGGCAGCTCATCCCCAACTAAGTCTATCATACCTATTTTGCAGATTAAAGTTGGTTTTATTTCCTTTTAGTTATGTTGTTTATGTTGTTTTGAAAGAAAGAAATGCTTGTATGAGGAGATTTGTATATGAAAATTGTTTTGTAGGAGAAAAATGTAAATTTTCCTTTCCTTGTTCTTTGTTTATGTGTTCTTGTTTTGGGAGTGTCCAAGGCCTCCTACTCTTGGGAGAGTAGGATGGTCTTGGGATGGAAGAAGTATGACAACCTTGGGTGAGAGGCTCTCCTTATGGAGAGTGATCTCAAGGGTGTCCTTTGTGACCCTTGCTGCATAGCCTTGTGTATGCATTTGAGGGTCATAAGGGGAGAAAATATGGCTTTTATGCCTTTGGGAGGCATAAGGGAGTGGAGGTGAATTTGTTGTATTTTGTTTTGCCATGAGGTGGCTTGAGTTGTATTATGCTTGCAATCTCCCTAATGGTATTTGGTCCACTTCCACCCATGGAAAGTTCATCACAAGTTGTGGTGAGAGTGTAGCTTGGGATGAGAAAATGCATGTTGAGTGTTTGCCCTTTATTTGTTGTGTCTGTTTGTTTGTTTGTGACCCATCTAGTGCTTGGTTCTCCAAGCTCGGGGGTGGCTTCTAGTAAGCCTAGGCTGGGAGGTGAGCTCTCCATGGTCAAGTTGTATTTTATTGTAGGTAGCTTGGGATGGGAAGGAAAAGATGAAGAGCTTTGTTGTTGTTTTATGTTGCAGAAAAGTTTAAAAGAAAAAAATGTATTTAATATTGTAGCTTGTAAAAAAAAAGAGAGCCATTGTTGTATTTATTTTCCAAAGAAAAGAAGAGTATGTATTTATTTTATTCATAGTCCTATGGAAGGGGAATTCTAGTTGGGTTTTCAAACCCATTTGTAATCATATTTATTTTAATATGATTTAAGGAATGTATTTCTTCAATTTGGTTAGTTTTGCACAAAAAGGGAAGCATGTCTATATTTGGGGATTAAATCCCTATTGCTATTGAAAATAATATATGCTCATTTATGTTTATTTATGCTGCTGCAAATAAATTAAATCTGTTATTGTATGTTCATTTATGTTTATTTATGCTGCTGCAAATAAATTAAATCTGTTATTTGTTCTTTTATTTACTGCAGAAAATAATTCCTATTGTAGTAGCCTATTTTATTAAAAAAAGAAAAGAGGGTTAGCCTTTAGATTTAGTTTTATTGTTATACCAGAAAAGATTACATTTAAGTTGTTGTTTTATGTGTATTTTAAATAATAGTTTTCAGAATGCTTTAAGAAAAAAAAAAACAGAGAACAGAATATAAAACTCATATTTTTAGCCTTATAGAAAGTAATATTTCACCCATTATCTTGCTGTAACTAATAGTAATAATTTCTGCATGTGTTTTAAGATTTATTAAAAAAGGAAAAAACCATAGATTGTCTAAGTGTGTTATTGAATATATATATATATATATATATATGTTTATACATTAAAATACATTAATCTGGAAACTTATATATCTCTTAAACAAAATGAAATATTTTTAAAAAAAAGAAAACTTAAAAAAAAAAAAAAACTTTTGCAAAAAATTGAGGTTTTTGGGGAGAGTTGAACCACTGTGTAAAAACACAGTGGCTGGCGCGGCTTGGGCCGCCACTGTGGGCAACCACAGTGGTGGCATGGGGCCTTCCACTATGGGTAACCACAGTGGAAAGGTGGCCGACCGCCACTATGTTTACCCATAGTGGGCGGCGCTCGGCCACCACTATGGGGAAACACAGTGGCGTCTGGGGTTACCTCTGCCCAGTGCTCCCTACACAGCACACCCTCCGCTGCTCCCTTCCATGGCTGCAGCTCCCTCCCATGGCTGCCACCTAACCTTCAACCTGCACTCACACACATTGCACACACACAAAGAAAAATAAACACACACACTCACAAGCCCTAACCCAATTTTCGGGTTAGGGCAAAATACTAATAGATAAAAAAAAATATATGTGATGGATAGGATTTTAAAAATTAGGGTTAGCATAGAGACCCTAGATTTTAAAAAAAAGAAAGAAGTAGAAATAAATAGGGGGGAATATCCATTCCATTTTGAATAGGGTTTTCCCCACCCATATTAATTATACATATAGTTTCTTGTTTTAATAAAGGAACCTTTCATCCTTAGAAAAAATAAAATGTATATGAATATGTACACACACACACACACACACACACATGTATATATATACTAGATATACTACTTTTACTGTATATATATATATACACACACATGTATATTTATATTTATATATATACTAGATATACTTTTACTCATGAATATATATATATATATATATATGTATATATGTATATACATATATACATATGTATATGTATATACATATATACATATGTATATATATATACATATATATATACATATGTATATATGTATATACATATATACATATATATATATGTATATATATATACATATGTATATAGATATATATATACATATGTATATACATATATATATATATATATATATATACATACATATATATATATATATATATATATATATATATATATATATATATGCAAAATTGTGTTTATATATATAAGGGCATCTAATACCTAAATTTTAGATTAATAGATTTAAGTTCATATTTTTATATGATGCAATAAATTTAAATTCTTTGGAGATTGACTTTAGGGAGTCAATAGCAATATGCCTATAAGCCGAGTTGGCCCCTTTTAAATTTTAAATTATAAGGTATTTTAATTTATGAAAATTTTATTTAATAGGTTTGTTTAATCTAATAACTAAGACAAATTTATTTAGACCCTAGGTAATTAAAGAACTATAAGAGATTATTAATCAATTAATTTTGAGATCACTGGCTAAGTGAGTTCAATTATTTATTAATGGAAGATATTATTAATTTTGTTGGAGAACTATAATCCGCTTTTAACTTAGATGTTTTATTTTGCCAAATTGGCTTAGTGGTCAGATTCACTCCAAAAACATAGTTAAGACTAAAATAGTTTTGCATTATTTTAATAAGTTAGTTGTACTAGGTTAAGTATTTTTAAAAAAAAATTATTCCGTTTGTGCCCAAAAGGTTGGGCATGACATAAATCTCCAGATCTACAAGTCTTACAGCTGCAAATCTCCAAGTATTTTCAAAGGATTTAAATGCAAGACATCTCTTCTGAAAGTTTAAATGTATAATGTAGTTTTCCCATTTAGTGAACAACACTAGTTTAGAGGGAAAGAGAGAATCTCAAAATTGATTTGCATATCTATGCTGCTAAAATATTCAGTTTATGTTATCCTTTGTAGTATGCAAATTTGGAAAAGCTCTGTGTCAAGCAGTGTTATGAATAGTTTCAGTATAAGGATTTGTGCTTGAAGTGTTTCATTCTTTATCCAAGATTGTATAATCATTTGTGGAAGTAGGAAGAAATGTGTAATGAAGTTTTTCAGTCCCAATCTTATCCACATATGACCATGCTTAGTAAACCAGAACAACCGTATAATAGGAGAAGTTTCATCATGAACCATTATGCTGCTCTAAATTTCAGAGATATTCTGGGTTACCCAAATCCCATACCCACAAAAATTAGAAAGTATTTGCTCATATTTAGCGGGAAGAAATCAGAATCAGCATGTCAACATGTTAAAAGACTTTTAGATTTGATAGGAGAGTTTGAAATTTGCCAGGAAGATATATGCATGAAATTGTTTGTTTAGTCATTGAAAGAAGATGCAAGAGATTGGTTTTCTTTTTTGCCAGTGAATTCTATTACCTCATGGGAAGAATTGATTTCAGATTTCATGGATCAATTTGATGAGAAGGTGAGTGATTCTGACTTGTTGAAAGAGTTCACTTATATACAAATCAGGGAAGATGAATTGGTACCCACATTTAACATCAGATTTTCACAAGCTTTGTCCAATATTTCCAGAAAGTATAAAATTGATGATAAAGTATGTCTGGATGTTTATATGAGTGCATTTGATGAAAAGATGAGCTTCTTATTGAGAAACAAAGAACCCAAGACTTTGAATGAAGCTTTTAACATAGCTAGGGACATGGAAAATAATTTGAAATATGGGATAGCTAAGAGGTTTGTGTCTGCTATGGTTTCTTATCAAAGCACCTTCAATGGTGAAATACCATGTGAGACTCAGCAAATCATTTCATGTCCAAGTGCATCGAGCTTTGTAGTTCCAGATAGTTTTGTTGATGCATGTGTTTCAGATTTGAATGAGAGTCCAGAACCTTTGCTGTTAATGTCGGTTGTCTCTTGTAGTAGTGATGGAATGATCAGTGGGAAGTGTTGTGAAAATGCTGATACAGAGGTAGATATATACAAGGGATATGTACCATTTGATTTGTATGCCAGTTATGCTGATTATGTGACTGTCAGTTACCAAGTGAATCGTGCATCTCTCCAGGATAATATTAATGAAAATAATGATGATGATGACCATCAATCTTTACATGCTGCTAATGTTTTTGATGTTGAAATTCCAAATACGGAGGGATTACTAAGTGTTGTTGTTTGTGTAAGTGAAAATGTGCCATATGATGAAAATCAGAATTGTTTAGTGCAAACAATAGTTGATCCTCACTT
The DNA here is from genome assembly GCF_030272615.1 of Cryptomeria japonica. Taxonomy (NCBI): domain Eukaryota; kingdom Viridiplantae; phylum Streptophyta; class Pinopsida; order Cupressales; family Cupressaceae; genus Cryptomeria; species Cryptomeria japonica. The sequence continues at coordinate 258,351,663 of NC_081415.1, forward strand.
AGATATTGATAATCTCAATTGTGTTGAGGATGAAGTAAATCTATTTTCAGATTTTACTTCAAATTTCACTTCTTGTAATCATGATGATGATATTTCTATTTTGAAAGTTATGCACAATGTTAATTCAGAAAATTTCAAGGGTGCACATGATTGCAATGATAATATAGCACACATGGATGGACAAATTTTTACGGAATCTCAAATGGAATAGCAAAGTGCAATGCAAGTCTAGAAGATTGTAGAACTTAAGAAAGCTCTTAAGGTTGTGGATAAGAAGGTTCAAATATTGGAGAGCCTTCGAGCTGTTGATGAAGACCTTCTGCAATATAGTGAAGAGGATTCTTCGGAAAAGGACTGTGAACTGAATGTTTGTATACTTGATGAACAACATGTTGATCTAACAGATGGTTTTATGATAGAAAATTTTAGTGAACATGCTGAAAACTCATTTGATGAAGTAAATGGCAGTGATGTTCATTTTCATTCTTTGGCTGATGACGAGTGTTCTATTGGTGAAGAAGATTAGTTGTGGCAAGATAAGTATGATTATCTTGATTTTCAGAATGATGGTCATAGGATAAAATATTATGAATGTGAAACATGGAACACTAAGGATTGTTCCAGCCAAGTTTCATTTTCTTCTTTGTCTGATGAAGATGATTATGATGATCGAATGGATGGTGTCTTTAGCAATTTTACTAATGCTTTATTCAATGTTGATATAGATACGGACCAGCCACTTTAGTGTCATAATGTTCAAAAGGGGGTTCTTCATTTTATTTATAACCCTTTGTATGAAGAAATAACTGATCAACCAAATGTTGTAAATAATGAACCAGTCCATAATACTGATGGAATTTTGAACAACAATAGCATGGGTTGTAAAAAATTATTTCATGATGAAGGTAAGAAGCATGGATTATGTGATGATCATTTAAAACCACAAATGAAAGTGTTTCAGGTGGATGCAAGCCTTAAAGAGAAAGAATTAGCTAAGGATTTGCTTCAGCCAGAGGTATGCATTCTTTTCCATGAATGGGATGTTGAGAATTCAGAGGTTTTTCAGTTTGATAAGCAAGGACAGTATGAGGTGTGATCAACATAGTGAAGTACCACATCTAGATTGTAACATGTATGTTCCTTGTTTGCATCAGTTGGTTAGTAGTGTCCCTCATTCTATTAATTTAAATGGTAATAAGACATGTGCTGATAGGAATTGCAATGTTGAGAATGAGTGTTTTATTTTTCAAGTTCAGCATGATGATGTCCTTGCAAATGTAGAATTGATTGGGATAGTGAAATGCATGGTATCTTGTGGGAAGGCCTAGTGAATTGTCTCATATTTTTACTTGTGTTGAAGTAGCGTGTGATTACAAAGTTTAGAATCAGATAAGAGGTAAGCACACTAGCTGTTTCAGTAATGAGACAAAAGAGGTGGATTTTAAAAGCTATGCTCAATTGTTACTGGAAGGTACCTTTGTTTGGATCATGGTATTAAGTGATGAGAATCAGATTTTTGACAGAGCTAAATACTGAAGATTGTTTGAGCAGCTTATGATTCAGTTTTAAGCGTGTTTGTATATTTTATGCAATTGCTTTGCTTTAGTTGTGTGGTTGTCAATAAAGTGCCCTACTGTTTGGGTAGAATAAGGAAGCCCTATTTTTTTGAAATGAGATGAGAAGAGAAGAATGATCTATTTTTGGGTGGTCTGCTTAACCAAAGATATCTGGATTCTTGTGTTGATCTTGCAATCAACCATCCCCAGTCAGAGCCACTATTGGGACTCATTAAAAATTGAGTCAAGTTTTGAGGCCCAATTCAAATTTTGCTTTGCATTTCTAAATAAGTTAGTTTGAATGGCCTAGTTAGCAAGGGGGTAAATGAAGCCAGTTGATTTTCAAAGGGTAAGGCTCGGGATTCATGTCCCACACCTTTCATTTGGCCTATGCAATGATGTGAAACTTTTAGAATTTAGTTTGGAGAAGTTTATCAGGTACCCATTTTGAGGGGTGAGCTGAAAGTGCATTTTAGGCACAAATGCAGATTTTATTGAGTAGCCTACTTTGAGTGATTATATCTTTTGCCCAGTTGATCTTCATGGATAAATTCAAAGTGGATTCAATTCTATGCATAAATGTGAGTTAGTTTGCAAAATTTCAAGTCTTGATGAATCCATTTGCTCAGTTTTCAAAGCCAAATCCGTTTGCAGTTTGTGTGTTTTGGCAAGTCCTTGTTTCAATAGCTCGTTGGAGCCCTGTTTTACACAAGTGTAAAAGTTGCCTCAGTAAGAATCATGTCAAAATGTTTGTTCCAGGTTAATGCTGGTATAAATGATGAGCTACATTTCAAATTTCAAGCCTCAGTCAATCCGTTTGATCGGTAGGGTTCATTTAGCCATCGTTTTCAGTTATCCGTACTTTCATTGTTATATCAGTTAATGTAGCCACATTTGTGAGTGCGCCATTTGCATCCAGTCAGGATTTTGGTCAAACCAAGAATTCAAGGATTTAATATGTACTTCAAGGTACTTGTATTTCAAATTTGAAGGCCTACGAAGGTCATTTGGTATTTTTGAGAAAGGCATCATGTGTTGCCAGGACATTGACTTCATCAAGTCTGTAGTGTCGACAAAGCCAGTTGGGCATTTTCGCCAATTAATATCTCTTCGCTCAGGACTTGTTTCGAGAAATAGTTTGGTAGATTTCATGCTTGTATATCATAGTACACACCTTTCAGATGGCGAGCTCCAGAAAGGTGCTTTGACAGGTTTGAAAATTACGTCTTCGCGATTAAATGCGAAAATGTGGCGTAATCGCCTGAAGGTTGCAAAATTCAGTCTAATGATCCAAAAATGATGCCGATCATTTCTAGAGGTATGTTTGAGGTCCGTGAAGCATTTTGAAGGCCATTTGTATGAAAACAAAAAAAAATTTAGTTGGACCCACTTTGGGGCCCGACCTGGCTCGACTACAATTTGCCAGTGGGATGGTGAGAGATGATTTCAGTTATTTGTCGTTAATGGATTGATGGATGTATATTTTGTATACTAGTTTTAAACCTCAAACATTTCAAAGAGATATCAAATTTACCAATGTATCACTATGTTTGATTTTGGATGCAATAAAGTTGGGATTGCTAAAGTAGTTTGAAGGAATGATGTGGCACCATCACTTAAGCTTTCTTTCTAATTCTAATATGTATTGTTTTGGGAGTGAGGCATAACTTGAAAATGGGTCAAGTGTCCACCCCAACAAAGATGCAATGGTCACAATGTTGCAAAGCTCAAACTTCATGGCTGGCTGTTTTCAGTCTGATGCCATACATTATAGCCCTTCATTGGTGAAAGGGAAGATGATAAAAGTTCATACAAGAGGAATCATGTTAGATTGCAGTCAAATCTTTCAGTGGTGGGAAATCAATAGAAAATGGTGGATGATGGTAGCTTAGTTAACCTCCTCGAGGAATGTTGCAGATTCATTTTATTTGAATGTAATTCCTTTTGCCAAAAACATTAGAGATTTCCCATTTGCTCCTTTAAATGTTTTTCCTCCATCGTGGCAAGTTCTTTTTCCTCACGTGCCGTGGTGGGGGGATATTTTTTAGAATTTTCCATAGCAAATGAATTTTCCAGGTCTTGCATGGTGAGTAGAGTGTGGAGCATGTTAAAAGAGACTTTCAACCAAATGCAATTCCTCCAGGCAGCGTGGTATAAAGGGGGCCCATGGATTGCATGTCAAATAGAGTGAATTTTCCCTCTTTTGCTAGTAACATGGTGGGTGAGATGGAATGTGGTGTGGTTACCATGTTAAACTTTCTGCAATTTTAATGGCAGCCTATAGTTCAAAAAGGTGCTCGTGGTGTTTTGAAGTTGCAGTATTATGGCAAGTGTGTGTGGTGTTTGAAGAGCCAATAACTCCTCCATGAATCACACCGCCCTTTTTATCCCTCCAACAGCAGCAAACAACACACAATCAAATTCAATGGCAAATGCAAAATGCCAGTCACATTCCTAGCAGTTCACGTGGTGAGTGAAGGGGCAGGTTGAAACCATTAAGCAATTTAAATGGCAAGTGTGCAGCAATGAGCCCTCCCTCCTACGTAGCATATGAAAAACTCCAGACTTCAGTAAGCATGAAGGAGAATTTAGATCTTCAAAGCAATTTGCAAGGGCAAAATCAGAACCCAATCTTCATCCCTATGTGGCTATTTGGAGGCCATGTAAAACTCAGAACCAAGCAAATAGCACTCTTTCCCTCTGCGTGGTTGTTTGGAGGTTGGTGATGATTTATTAACACCAAATGTAATTGCCATAGTAGCATAAAGCCCAGTCTCCACCCCTGTGCATGAAATTTGATTGTGTAAAAACTGGTAAAAGGGGATTAAATGTTGCAAAGAAAGGAAATTTAAAACTTCAAGCAAATGCATGTTGAGATAGCATGAAAACCCCAAGCTTGCTCAGCCATGGCGTGGTTGAAAGGGCCATTGAATTCTAGGCAAATGAAAAAGACTTCCATTAAAGTGCAGAGAAAACCTTCAAAATGCAGTTTCTGGGCATAAGCATTATCCCACATTCGCTATGGAAGGGACCTTTTTGGTATTTATAACAAAGAATGCACACTAGTAATATGTCTAAGCCATAAAGGCTTTTGACAGATGGTGCCTATGGGTGCCCAAGGTGGGCCCATGCATGAGCACATATCCCAAGGCGATGGAGGAGGTGATTGAGCGGCAACAAGGTGGACCCCATGTAGGCATGCTTCTCGAGGCAAACAGGCTGAATTTTGCAGAGAAAGGCCAACTTAACTGGTGAGCAGGTCCGAGATGATTTGATGAAGCGTGTGATTTCACAGGCCGAAGATGCATGCGAGTTACACCCTACGAAATTGCGAAAAAGGTAAAGATCATGCAAGTTCCAGCCGATCGGATGGTTCGCATGCTTTCGCAGGCTGAAGTTGCTCACCAGTTAAGCCTTGCGAAATGGTGAAACATGAAATGGCGAAAATGGCTAAAATGTAGCAGGTTAACCAGTGAGCATGTTAGATGTAGATCAATGGCCTGCATGGTTTCGCAAAGGAAAGATGCACGAAAGTTAGAGCCTGCAAAATGGTGAAAGCTAGGTGGCCCACAGGTGGTGGGTATAGTCAGATGTCTAGCAGGCGGGCTCGGTGAGGTGGCGCAAAGGTGGCACCTAGGTGGTGATGACATGGCACTAAAATGGCATACACGTGGTGGCCAAGTGGTGGTGACAAAGCAGATGACATGGCAGTGATGAGGTGTCATCCTAGGTGGCATCCGATCAACCCCATCAACCAATCAGGTCCCGCCACATGGCAAGGCAATAGAGGACATTCAGAGAAAAAAATTAAAATTAAAATTAGTTTATGATATAGTTCTGACTATATTGAATAAATGAAAAATTTAAATGATGTGCACAAATGGGGAATTAATTCACCTAGGGATCATTTTTTGGGCAAAATATAAAGTGTTATATGTTTTCGGAAAGCTCTCAGAATGTGGAATATGATTATGGAGTTAATTTTGGTGAAGATCAGATATTTTGGGAGGAGTTTGGTCGAGATTGAAATTCAGTTAGAGAGGAGACACTTGGCAATTGAGTTGCAGATTTGATTTGGTTCCCTCTCCTTCTTATTCCCAATTCTTCTTAGTTGTAAGGGTTCCAAAAATTTGGAAAATTCTCCAGATTTGATGGCTTCCACTTTCTAAATGTCTTGACCCAAATTTGTAAGTGCTTTTGATTTATTTGAGGGTACAGAGGATTGTAGTGCATTGTTGTAAATGTGATTTTAGTTGCAGGTCTTGCTTGTGTCAGGCATGAGTAAATTCCTCACAGTATTGTCTCTAGGTATGTATTTCATTATCATGAATTGAATCCTCAAGGAGGATAAGATTTGTCAATTTCAAGGAAATTGTGTGATTGTTTATGGGTATCCTTCAAGGAAGGTTTTAAACTCTGTAGTCAGTCATAAATGATGAAATGTGTTTCCAGATCTGATAAATTTGTGATTGAATCAAATAGTGCATTAATATAAGGTATTGGTGCATGAATATCTTGTTTAAGGGAAACAAACTTGCATCTATGATTCATATTTGTAGTTTTGTGTGTGACCCTGTTGCCCAATGAACAAGGCACTGGTCTTGCAGGTTTGGGGATGCTTTCAGATATACATTTAAAAGGATAAATCTATTTCCCTTTATGTTTAGGGGTGTGTGCTCCATTCTTTCCAAGCTCTGTTTCATCCTATTGTTTGTACAGATCTAGCCAATTTGTAATGTTTCCTAACTTGTTGAGCTTGTGAAATGATCTATCTGCTTAGTGTTGATGCAATTATGTGTCTATAATTGTTGTATTTAGTGCATCAAAAGGGTGTCCCCCCTTAGGTCTAGCAGAACCTAAAGTGCAGGAGGATCAATTAGAGTCCTATGTTATGTTGTCCAAGCCCTGATGTGTTTTGTAGACTGAAATTGGCCATTTCATAGAAGGATTGCAGGTGTTCTTGGGTTATTACTTTTGGTGAACAATAGAACCCAGACAAGGCAGAGTAATGGATGATGAGGAATTCCTGATGGAGTTTGAAGCTCTCCTTGCAAGGAAACTCCCCAAAGGAACTGGTAAATACAGAGGTAAGCTTCCTTTGAAATGTTTTTCTTGCAACCAGATAGGACATATTGCTATGAACTGTCCTAATGGTGATAACAAGGACAAACCGGAAAGGTCCAATAAATTCAAAGGAGGAAACTGGAGAAACTGTTTTGTGGCAGTTGATGAAGGTGTCATAGATGAGGAATCAGAGGATGAAGAAAATGAAGATATTGTGTTTGTTGCTGTCAAAGAAGATGTGTTTGACAAGAAAGCTCTTGTCTCCCAGTTTGAAAATTCCAATGAGTGGATCATTGATAGTGGCTATTCTCACCATATGACTAGTGACCGAGGCAAGTTTCTATCCTTGGAAGAGTATGATGGTGGTGTGGTTCACTTTGGAAATGATGCAACATGCATGGTCAAAGGCATAGGGTCCATCTCTCTGAATGGAAAGAGTAGTGCTGACAATGTATATTGGGTTGATGGTCTCAGATACAACCTTCTGAGTGTTGCCCAGTTGAATGACAGTGGTCTCACTTTGGAATTCAGGAAAGGAGTGTGTGGAATCAAAGGAAAAGATTGTGAACTGGTTGCCACTAGCATGCAGACCAAAGGTAACTTATTTCAGCTAAATGCAAATATAAGTACATGTCTTATGGCTAAATTGGATGATAGCTGGATATGGCATAGGAGACTCTGTCATGTAAACTTTGATAACATTGTGAAGGCTAGTAAGATCAAGGTAGTTAGAGGGCTACCGGTGCTAAGAAAACTAGATAATACCTTGTGCAGAGAATGTCAATTGGGGAAAATGTCTTCCTCAACCTTTAAAGGTAAACCTTTCACTGCTGACAATTTGCTTGATCTTGTGCATATTGATTTGTGTGGTCCTATGAAAACTAGAAGTGTGCAGGGTGATAGGTACTTCATGATTCTCACTGATGACTACTCAAGAATGATGTGGGTCACATTCTTGAAAGACAAGTCTAAAGCTTTTGGAAAATTCAAATCTTTTAGATAATTAGTGGAGAAGGAAAGTGGTAAAAGGATCAAGTGTCTTAGAATTGATCAAGGAGGGGAATTCACTTCTGGTGAATTCAACAAATACTGTGAAGAACATGGCATCAAGAGGCAACTATCTGCTCCCTAGACTCCACAGCAGAATGGCCTTGCAGAGAGGAATAACCAGACTATGGTTGAACTAGCCAAAACCATGTTGATTCAAAGAAAGGTAGCTCACACCTTTTGGAGAGAAGCGGTGAGCATTGCTATCTATACAATGAACCGGGTACTCATCAAGAAAGGTAAGGATAAAATGCCTTTTGAGTATTGGACCGGTAAGACACCTGTTGTTAATTACTTTAGAGTATTTGGTAGCAAATGTTACATCAAGAGGAGTGAACACCAGAGTAAATCTGATGCAAAATGTGATGAGGGAATATTCCTAGGGTATTCTACCAAGAGAAAAGCTCTCAAGTGTTTTAATAATAGGACTCAGAGAATTATGGAAAGTATCAATGTAAGAGTTGATGAAACCTCTGAGAAAACTCAGGAAACCAGTAGTGAGCAAGTGGTAAATGAACTGCTTGTAACCTTCTGGGAACTGATTGTCAGTCAAACAAGTACCACCAACATTGTTCCTACACCAGCAGATGCAGATTCTTATACTAATGGAGATGAGGATGAAGAAGAAAAGCAAGAGGAATTTGTAAAGACCATTCCTCGGTATGTCAAGTTGAATCATGATCCTAAGCAGATCATAGGTAATAAGGATGTTGGAATCCTTACAAGAAGAAGCGTTAGAGAGAGCTCATGTTTGATCTCTAAATTTGAGCCTAAGTCATTCAAAGAGGCACATCAAGATGAAGATTGGATCAAGGCAATGGAAGAAGAACTTGACTAGATAGAGAAAAATGGTACATGGTCCTTGGTACCCAGACCAGAGCATAAAAATGTCATTGGTACCAAATGGGATTTTAGAAACAAGCTGAATGAGGATGGCATGGTGATTAGAAACAAAGCTAGATTGGTGTGTAAAGGATATACCCAGGAAGAAGGAGAATACTATGGAGAAACCTTTGCTCCTATAGCTAGATTGGAAGGAGTTTGTATGCTTCTTGCATATGCAACCTTTAAAGGATTTAAAGTGTATCAAATGGATGTAAAATTTGCATTCCTAAATGATGTACTTGAAAAGGAGGTGTACATAGAGTAACCAGATGGGTTTGGTCTATCAGAAGATAGTGAAATGGTGTGTAGGTTACACAAAGCCTTATATGGTCTAAAGCAGGCACCTAGAGCATGGTATGAATGTCTGCACTCTCATCTTGTGAAAATTGAATTTGAGAGAACAAGTGAAGATAGCAATATTTACTTGAAAACTGAAGGAGATCAGATTCTGATCTGTGAGGTATTTGTTGATGACATTATCTTTGGTGGAGATGACAAGATGAGTCATGAGTTTGCAGATGAGATGAAAAAGGAGTTTGAGATGTCACTCATAGGGGAGATTAAGTTCTTCATTGGACTACAGATTTAGCAGATGAAAGATGGAATCTTTATCACTCAGTCCAAGTATGTCAAAGAGGTGTTGAAGACCTTTGGCATGGAAGATAGCAAACTGGTTGGTACACCGATGGTGACCAATTGTAAACTATCCAAAGAGGATGACTCAGCATTGGTTGATGAGAAAGAATACTGATCCATGATTGGTAAGTTGCATTATGTAGTGCATAGCAGATCGGATATTGCTCATGCAGTTGGCATTATTGCGAGGTTCCAAAAAAGTCCAAGAGAATCCCACTTGGTTGTAGTCAAGAGGATTCTTAGGTATCTAAAGGGAATAGTTGACTATGGATTGTGGTACCCATATAGCAATGTGTAGTGTCCTAAAATTGTGACACTTGCAATTTCAACTGCATTTTGGTCTTCACGATGGCGACGCAACACGCAACCTGAATGGAGACCCCGATTTTTGTCCACGACACCAAAAACTGCATTTTTCAAGCACCCTGGCCTGAACCTCCTTTGCACCCTGCTGTCCCGGGAGGTGGGACCAGAGCGCCCAGCGCCCTGGTCCTTCAGGACCAGGGTGCCCAGTGCCCTGGTCCCCCAGGACCATGGCGCCCAGCGCCCTGGTCCCTAGCCCTATTTTGGGCCCGGTCTCCTATGGGGCTTCGGGTCCTTTTGTTTGCAAATTGGAAATTATCATTTCTTGGTCGGCCTAAGGTCAGGAAAATCAGTCTATTAACCCTAATTGACAAGTATATAAACTACATTTTCTCTCTCATTTTAAAAAAAAGAAGAGGAATATAGGTGGAAACGATACTCAAGCATTCAAGCATTCAAGCATTCCTTCAAGCATTCCTTCTAAGTCTCCATTCAAGGCTAAGTGTTGCATTCAAGACAAGGATTCAACCATTGAAGAGGAGATCACATACTACTACTACAACATACAACAATACAACAACAACATCTATACCTTCGCACATAAGGATACAAACATCCTTACAACAAGGTATTAGTATTTGTTTTACATTACAGACATTTACATTTACAGCAATTTCTCATTTCTTGGTTAATTCCAAAACCGGGGTTTGACCTAAAGGCAAACCCCTAATCCCTAACCCCCCAATCGTCTTCGCTTTTCTGTTTGTAGGTTGTAGGTACGCAGCTGAAATTGAAGATCTGGAATCCTTGTGCAGAGACGAACAGATCCCCCTTCGTTTCGCAGATTTTTCGAAGGACCGTGTGCACGCCGGGCGCCATCGTCTCGTCAACTTTTGCTCAAATTTGCAAGACAGTGCCGTATCAACATTTTACTGCTAATTTCAGGTCCGCAGCTTCATCCTATATCCCTATCTTAGTTTATAAGCGAATCTTTCTCACTTTCTATGCATTCCTAGCTTAATCATTCTATCAACATTCTTTACAAAAGAGGGTAGCATTGTTGTCTTAACCCTTGAAACTCATTTAGAATCCAATCTTGCATTGTGTGGGATTGGATCTTGTGGGTTTCAACCCCTCTTTTGAATGTAAAGTCTCTTCCTTAAGTGAAAACCATCAACCCTAGCGACCTCCCTTCTCTCTCCTCGGAGTTGAAAGAGGGGAGAGCAACTAGGGTTCGATCGCGATTTTTTGCTTTACATTTTGGTGAACCTGACGTGAACATCCTTTCTATTTATTCATGGTTAGATCTGAAAATTGGATTCCTTGATTACATTTCCATGTTTGATCTTTTGCAAAATTTTAGAGGTTAATTGCATAAAAACCCTAAAATTTCTTTTTAGTAATTGAACTTGTGAAATATTTAATTGTTAATGCTTGCTTCAGATCTTCCCTTCTGTTACAAATCATCAATTCATATTTGTGCTTTGATTTTGAAAATTAAGTGGTTAAGTGTCAAAACCCTAATTTTTAAAACCCTCTTGATTCAACCTTTGTCCGACAATTTCACTGATCAAAACATCTCCAAATCAGCTGTAACTTTGGATTCCGCAATAAAATCACAATATCTTTCATCCCTGAAAATTTGGAAAAAAGTTGCGAGGACCATGTGCACTCTGAGCGCCATCGTCCCCGACATTTTTTCCGAAATTTCGGGAGCTAGATCTTACTGTATTTTTCTGCTAAAATCCAGAATTTTGGCTGATTTTATCAATTATAACACTTTCAAAATTACAGTCAAAGTTGGTCTTGTGATTGTTTGGTTTAAGGCTTCTAATCATTCAAAAATTGTTGAAACTGAAATTCATGTCAGAATTGTGTTTCTTACTATCCTAAATCTGAAAAGTGTGTTTGCATTCATTCGAAATTTCAATTCTTTATTCAAATTCTTGCAATTTGTGACTTTTTAAATTAAGTGCTTAATTACAACAACTTTAATTTCCGCTTTCAAAATCGAATTTTGCGTGAAATTGAGTCAATTTTTAAAATCCAAAACTTGCATTGCTTTTGACATTCCCTCTAAAATCATAAAATTCAAAATTTCAGTTTCCCTCTCTTTTTCAAAATTCAAATTTTGCATTTTTTCGACAATCTTGGTAGGGTTCAATTTTGAGATTGCAACTTTAATTTGGCCTATCTACAGATCGTAAAATCACTCAATTTTTTCAGATTAGCTCTAAAATCATCATAACTTTCATCCCTGCAAATTTCGAAAAAAGTTGCAAGGACCGTGTGCACTCCGAGCGCCACGGTCCCGGACATTTTTTCCGAAATTTCGGGAGACTGTCATGATTGCATTTAATAGCTTAAATCTGAAAGATTGGCTGATTCTACTGAAAATTGCTACCTCTAAATTCAAAATATTCTCTCCCTCTCTAGTGCATGAGTTTTACAACAATAAGCCCTACTTACACTATTCCCGTTAGACGAAGCCATAGAATTAAGTCTTTCCGAGGTTTAATTACTGAGGAGATGGAACCTAATTTGAGTAGCCTCTTTAATGAGGACATGGGTAATTCCTCTAATCCTCCTAATGATGAAGAAGCTCTCCATGAGGTTTCTGTAGAACAACTTTCAAAATTGGATAATCAATTTGATGATTTTCGACAGTGGATGTCTCAAGAATACCCTGATAGTCAACCTCTTCCTTTAATTGAGGGTCTAAAACATATGCTTCAAAGTGATAAGAATGGAATTGATATTTTACGTGGTATTGTACACATTGTGGATTCGAATGTGATGCCTATGAAGAGTTGTGCCAAAACTTTAGGTTATACACAACCTCCCACTCAAGTCAATCATTTTGTTCCTTTGACAACTTCTATTGCTAACATACCTACCTTTACATCAAACATAATGACTACTTCAATGCAAGATATTCCTCTTATGATCACCAGTCATGGGGGCAATCCTCCTTCTTCAATTTACCCTCTTCCTTCATTTAATCCGACTTCTTCATTCATTCCTTCAATGAGTGTTCCTATTACATCTCCACAAATGAACATGACGCAAGGGGGCAATTCGTTTAACCATTCCATTCCTCCTTGTAGTGTTCCTCCTGTCCAATCATCTCCTATGACTAACTCTCATAGGGTCCCGCCACCTTACTCTTTACCTTCTTTCAATAACATAACACCTCCATCTCAATCTAACACGTCTAATATGAATTCTTTGACTGAAGCGACTATTAACAATCTTGCACAAACTGTCTCTTCTTTACAGCAACAAATTGCCTCTATGAATCAATCTAAGTTTAGTGTGCCCACATTTGATGTTGCGAGCCCACTTTCTCTTGACATTGTTCGAGCTATTCCCCCTAAACATGTTGAAATCCCACATTTGGAGCTTTATAATGGTAAAGGTGATCCTCTAACACATGTTAAGACTTTTCAAACAATATGTACTAATTTTGCTTATGACCAAAGGTTGCTTGCAAAACTGTTTACTAGAACATTAAGAGACAAAGCCCTACAATGGTATTGCTCATTGCCTTCTTATTCTATTACTTCTTTTGAACAACTTGCAAATGCTTTCATTCAACAATTTCAAAACAATATAAGTCCTAAAGTTACTTTGATTGATTTAATGCATTGTAAACAAGGTGTTAAAGAAAAAGTGACTGATTTCATTGGTAGATATAAGCATTTGTATGCTCAAATTTCTTTTCCAGTGCCTGACAATGATATTCAAAGAATCTTTATTTCTAATTTACAAAAAGATATTCGAGACAAACTTCTGTTTTCTGAGTTTACTTCTTTCCAACAGTCGTGTGCAACTCTTCACAATTATCAACTGACTGTGAGTCAAATGGAACAATCACATCCTATGGCTCCGAGTGATAAGGGTGATAGCAGTCAACAACCATTTGGGAAGTTTAAACCGAACAGAGATTCTATCAAATTCAATGAAAACATCATCAACAACAATGTGAATGCAGCATCAGGTGTGCCTCCTATTTCTAAGTTTTTTAAGAAAGAAAGAAAGTATACTCCTTTGAATGAATCATTGCATAGTATTATGAATAAGTTATTGGAACAAAATGTGCTTACTCTTCCTCCTATAAGGCAAATAGATCCTGCAAAGATTACTTCACCTTATTTTGATAACAAATCTTTTTTTCAATTTCATCGTCAGCCTGGGCATGATACTGAAAAATGTTTTTCTTTAAAGGGTAAAATTCAAGATTTGATTGATAATAATACTATCTCTGTTTCTGGAGTGAATGATAAAGGCAATACATCTGTAGCTCCTCCTAACCAAAATCTTCAGATTTTTACTGATCCATTACCTTCTCATACCTCTAATGCGATTGAGACTAATGATTCCTCTCTCTCATCTGATGGTCTTGTGTCTATGACTCCGAATGTGATTAACTTTGTAGAGCAGCAAGAAAACCCTAAAGAACCTTCCATCACATTTGATTCTAGTGAAACTATCAGGGCACCTGATGGTCCTTTATACATAGTTACAAAAGTCAAGAATACACCTTGCCATGGAGTGCTTATTGATCCTTCATGCATGGTTAATGTTATTACTGAAGAATTTCTTTTTACTTTGCAATTGAATCAAGTGATCTATGACAAAACAGATGTGGTTGTGAAATTATTTGATGCATTTTCTTCTCCTGCAATTGGTTCTATTACATTACCTATTGAGGTCCATAACAAATCTCTTGATGTGAACTTTGCTATTATTCCTTCATCCGAACAATTTCATGTGAAACTTGGCTATCCTTGGCTATCTTCCATGAAAGCTATTGCTTCTCCTATACATAAGTGTTTGAAATTTCCCCATAATGGTGAAGTTGTTACTGTCAATCATAGTCTCTTTAAACCAGCTGAAAGAACTTCTAGTGTTCCTATTGATTATTTTTGGCCTAAACAATTCCAATCTCTTCCTCTGCGAAGTGATCATCTTTTCAAATCTTATCAAAAGTGGAAAACAGATATGATCCTATCTCTAAGTGAACCTAGAACACCTAAACTTGATATTCCTATCATTCTTGAGAAGGAAGTTCTTCCTTTGAAAGATAAAACTAATGTCTTTCCTCAAGAAGATTCCCAACCTATTTCTATGGATGTGACTATGTCTATGCCTAATAAACTTTCTAAAAGAAGACCTATACCTCCTCATCATGAGGGACTTTGTCTTCTTCCTAAACCAAAAATTCCTCCTTTATATGGAGCAGTTCCTCCTTCTTCCTTTTATAGAGAGAAGAGACCTTCTTCTTCTCCTATTATCTAGCCTAAGAGACCACAACCTAAACACCCAAGTGATAAGGATGAGAACATTCCTCCTCCTCAATCTTCTCCACTTCCTACTAAGACTAGACGAAATCGTTCTGCACATGAACACCGATGAAAGCGTCGTCTTAGAGCTCAAGTAGCTGCTTCTCAAACTTCGCAATCTCCAAAAACACCTTTGACAAGCATTATTCCATTTTCTCTAAAATCTCCTAAACATAAGATGCATGATGGTCTTGATCCTGTGCGAGTTAAAGATCCTATTTTTATAAATCTTGATGATGCTATAGATGAAAATGTTATTCATGATGAACATGTTACTCCTCTTGCTTCTGATAGTGAATATGAACTTGTTGATGTTGATAACCATCTATCTAACGAATTTTCTAAAGCACTTATCCTAGCTCCTAGACAAGAACAACGTGGCTTGGAACATGAACATAGACCTTGTTTGGATCTTGTGATAGCTCCATCTGCTGTGTTGGATGTTCCTCCTCTAGCATGTTCCCTGCCTTCCCGAAACATTGATCAGCAAGATCGGGGGGTAGATGACGTGCTAGACTAGTTACATTAGCATAGCAGATTCTCTCCCCCTCTCTTTTGTTACTTCTTCTATATGTTATCCTCATTCTCCTATTTGTTGTCCTTAGTGTTGTCTACTTGAGGATGATGCAAAGCATTGAGATCTCTTTGGTCTGTCTCATGTTGACTCAAAAGACACATGTGTTCCCTTCTTCTAGGTGACCTTCCTTGATTGGGGAATGAAGAACAATTATGCATACATACATATGATATATACATGACTTATCATACAACATACTGACCCCGAGGAAAGCGAAGTCACCTCGTGCTTCATGTTTTGTGTCTACTATCCTTGGGTTTATCTCACACTTGGGGGCTAAATCTTTGTGATAACGTGCTCCTTTCCTTTCTCATTTCTTATGTGTATCACTATGTTAAAACAATCACCCCCGTTGAGGTGTGTGCGATCGCTTTAATGTAGGGGGGCATACACCCTGTCTATCCTTTCAAGATACTTGAAAACTTCTTGGCGAACGTAGCTTTGCCTTGGAAATTTTTGGTATTTCTTTTGCATGACTCATAGTGAGGGAACCTTACTATTGACAGTTAGGGTTCTCCCTCGTGATCTTCCCTTTTTCTTTGTCAATCGAAGTCATAAGATCCTTAGTCCACTAGGGGCTTGGTGTATCTTGCCTCCTTGACGTGGTGAAAGTCTTTCAATGTTGTTTCCTTGTACTTTACCGAAAGTATGAGTATACATACTCCTGCTAAAGTGGGGGCTAAATGTAGTGTCCTAAAATTGCGACACTTGCAATTTCGACTGCATTTTGGTCTTCACGATGGCGACGGAACACACAACCTGAATGGAGACCCCGAAACTTGTCCACGACACCAAAAACTACATTTTTCAAGCACCCTGGCCTGAACCTCCTTTGCACCCTGCTGTCGTGGGAGGTGGGACCAAAGTGCCCAGTGCCCTGGTCCTTCAGGACCAGGGTGCCCAGCGCCCTGGTCGCTGGCCCTATTTTGGGCCCGGTCTCCTATGGGGCTTCGGGTCCTTTTGTTTGCAAATTGGAAATTATCATTTCCTGGTCAGCCTAAGGTTGGGAAAATCAGTCTATTAACCCTAATTGACAAGTATATAAACTACATTTTCTCTCTCATTTTAAAAAAAAGAAGAGGAATATAGGTGGAAATGATACTCAAGCATTCAAGCATTCAAGCATTCCTTCAAGCATTCCTTCTAAGTCTCCATTCAAGGCTAAGTGTTGCATTCAAGACAAGGATTCAACCATCAATACAACAACAACATCTATACCTTCGCACATAAGGATACAAACATCCTTACAACAAGGTATTGGTATTTGTTTTACATTACAGACATTTACATTTACAGCAATTTCTCATTTCTTGGTTAATTCCAAAACTGGGGTTTGACCTAAAGGCAAACCCCTAATCCCTAACCCCCCAATCATCTTCGCTTTTCTGTGTGTAGGTTGTAGGTACCCGGCTAAAATTGAAGATCTGGAATCCTTGTGCAGAGACGAACAGATCCCCCTTCGTTTCACGGATTTTTCGGAGGACCGTGTGCACGCCAGGCACCATCGTCTCGTCAACTTTTGCTCAAATTTGTAGGACAGCGTCGTATCGACATTTTACTGCTAATTTCAGGTCCGCAGCTTCATCCTATATCCCTATCTCAGTTTATAAGCAAATCTTTCTCACTTTCTATGCATTCCTAGCTTAATCATTCTATCAACATTCTTTACAAAAGAGGGTAGCATTGTTGTCTTAACCCTTGAAACTCATTTAGAATCCAATCTTGCATTGTGTGGGATTGGATCTTGTGGGTTTCAACCCTTCTTTTGAATGTAAAGTCTCCCAAGTGAAAACCATCAACTCTAGGGACCTCCCTTCTCTCTCCTTGGATTTGGAAGAGGGGAGAGCAACTAGGGTTCGATTGCGATTTTCCGCTTTACACAATGATTTCAACCTGAAGGTATTTACAGATGCTGATTGGGCAAGTAATGTGGATGACTGGAAGAGCACAACTAGTTGTGCATTCTTTCTCGGTGGTAGACTAGTCTCATGGATGAGTAAGAAGCAGAGTTGTATCTCTCAGTCTACAGCGGAAGCAAAGTATGTTGCAGCTTTCATGAACTGCACTCAAACAATCTAGATGAAGCATGTATTAAATGGCTTCAAAGTTCCTGTATCTGAACCGGTAAGCATATTTTGTGATAACAAAAGTGCTATCAATATTTCAAAGAATCTAGTTTTCCATTCCAGGACCAAGCACTTTGAGCTTAAATATCATTTCTTGAGGGAAAAGGTTTAGAACAAAGAGATTGCCCTAGAACATGTTTCCAGTAAGGAGCAGTTAGCAGACATATTCACCAAGCCTCTCCCAAAGACTACATTTATGTATTTAAGAGGTGAATTAGGGGTTCTGCCCCTTCAGGAGGTGAACTAAAAGTATTTTCTCCACATCAGTCAGATATTGCATAGTCATTTCTTCTTGGACTGATGTGTTGAAGGATGCTACTCCTTAGGGGGAGCAGCATAATGGAACGGGAAAGCTTGTGCCTCCACTTTGGCATTGTTGTCAAAGGGGGAGAAGATATGAAGTAGTGAGATATCTCCAGAAATTGGGGGAGAAGATGTGGAGTGGAGAGATATCTTTGAATATTGCCTTCAATGCCAAAGGGGGAGATTGTTGGCATTATGTGAGCCGACATGAGAACCGGTATGTGGACATAACAATATTGTATGTACATTGTATGTTGTCATTGATGTCAATACACTGAAGAGGTGAGAATCAGCCTATGAGAAAACTGGCATAACATTGTGAACCGGTATTTGTGCCAAAGTGAAGTGGTGTGTTTCTTCAAGGTGAACCGGCATAAGGTTATGGGAACCGGCACATGGAAATAGTGTATGACTACCGGTTGGTGGTCTCAACTTCAGGGTTTTTGGTTGGAGTGCTTCAAGCCTATGTGGCTCAACTGGTGACTTTATGTGATGGAGTTAGCATGGTAACAGAGAACAGATATTGCTGCCATGTAAGCCTGGTGCATGTGAAGGATCTTGCATGAAGGTGATTGTTCCTATCTACCTCAGGAATGTGCAAAGTCTATAAACGGTGATAACATGTGATGGGTTATTAGCCACCATAAAATCAATAGAAAACAAATGATGGAGAATGTCTATTGCATTCAATGCAGTATGCTCAATGGTCAGGATTGAACCGTTTGAATTCCTTAACCTAACAGGTTTAGGGTTTAGGGTTTATGCTATCGACTCGTCTATTATCTTATAAGGTGAATGTTGTGATTCTTTTAGAAGTTGTTGGCAAAAGTTGTGTGTGTGTATCTAAGAGAAGAGATACATGATTCTTGCCAGACCAGAGGAGAGAAGTCATATCTATAGAGTGTAAGTGCAGAAGGTGAAGAGGAGCTTAAGCAAATCTGCATTGGCATTGAGTGCTATTATCAGGTCATTGATATACCTATTGATCTTTAACAACCTCAACAATTTTAAAATCCCCTAAAAGGGTAGCCTTAACCGGCTTATTGAAAATCCTTTAACAAGGTAACTCGAAGCTACTGATTATCATTTAGCTATTGAGTTCTTGAAATCCTCTAACAAGGTAACCTTTAATAGGGTTTAACCCTTAATCAGGTATTGTAGCCATCCCTTAACCAAGTGATCCCTAATAGGATCGGTTCCTAACAAAACCTATTGTATCTGTCTTTAACAGGAGAAGGCTCTTAACAAAGCAGACTTCTAAAGAGTTCAAAAACAAGCTTGTGGGTATTCATCCCCACCGTGGTTTTCTCAGTTGGGTTTCCACGTGAAAAATAGGTGTATCAAGTGTGATGTTTTCTTCATGTGGTGTTATGATTGTTTCCTATTAAGTGGTGATGCATGTGGATCTTTCAGTAATATGTACATCTTTGATGGTAGATTACCTATTCATGCATTAGGGTGAAATGGGAATGAAGTGTTAGATTATATGAGAAGATAAGGTCAACCGGTCTGTGCTTGTCTCAGTTATTTTGGGTTTTGCCAGTTGAAATCTACTGAAGGACCAGTGTTACTGTTTGTTTGTCAATGCACAGAATCTGCTGACAAACCAGTTTAAGTTTGTGTTTTTGTTTGTACTGATTCACCCCCCCCTCTCAGTACCAGTTTGGTACTTGTTCATCATTAAGTTATCATTAGCTTGGATTCTAAATCCTTTACAAAGGTTACTCCTCAAAGGGTATTGCTTCTAACAAGGCATTATAATCAATCCCTTAACCGGGTGGTTTCTAACAAGATCAGTTCTTAACAAGAATTTTTGTAAAGCTTTAACAAGCTTGGCTCCTAATGGGGTGAACTTCAGAAGAGTTCAAAATTTCTTGTGAGTTCCATCTCACCGTGGTTTTTCCCATTTGGGTTTCCACATCAAAAATATTGTGTCAAGTGGTGAATGTTTTTGTGGTTATGTTTCTATGGTTGATTTGCTTAACTACTTCTTCCACTTTGATAAGTCATGATAACCGACAACAATATGAAATGAATTTTTATTTATGCTAGTAAAAGTATTTGAATGGTTATAAGTTTCAAGTTGATTATTGTTATCTATTGTGACAGTCAACCGATTTAGTTTGACAGATTTTATCTTGACAGAGATATTACATTGATAGTTGTAAGTTTCATTGAGAGATTAATTTTGAGATTGGTGAAGTTATATCAGTTTTTCTATCTACTGATTCACCCCCCCTCTCAGTAGTTGACTGGATCCTTTTTCTTTCATAATACCATCAATTGGTATCAGATCTCTTCTCAGGTCCTCTAAGGTCTAAGCCTAACAGTTTGAGGTAAAGATCTTGTATATCATGATGAAGAAGGAAGGTCTAAAGTTTAATAGAGAGAAGTACAAGATATGGAGTGATAGAATGAGAATTTATATCAAAAGTCTTGGAAATCAATACTAGGAACATGTTAATACTCACTATGTTGCACCTTCTAGAATTATGATTGATGATTAGAAGAAAGAGAAACAAGAAAGCAATCAAGCACTGGAGGCTATTATCAGTTCTTTACCTAATATTGAATATTTTGATGTTCTTGGTCTGGAGACTACACATGAGGTACGGAAGAAACTTGAAGAAATTTATAGCGGTGATGAATATGTGAAGATTGCCAAGGAAAAGAGTCTAAGAGGGAAGTTTGATGATATGTAGATGGTTGAAGGTGATAATATCCAACAGTACAGTCAGATGATAAAATAGATAGTTGGTGAGATCAAGAGTGTTGGTGGTAAAATGGATGATGCCATAGTAGTTAGTAAGGTATTGAGAACCTTGCTACCAGTGTATGCTATCCAAGTTACAGCCATTCAGGAGCTTAAATCTATTGACAAAACCAAGGTAACCCTTGATTCCATCATTGGTAAACTTAGTGTTTTTGAATTAAATGGTTATGATGGTAGTGTTTAGAAATCTAAATCAGCATTTAGAGTTTCTATTTCTAACCCATCAATGAGAAAAAGTAGAGATGTCAGTCACAATTATGAATCTAGATCCAATAGAGAGCTGATGATGAAGACAATTTAGTTGAGCTTGAAGCTTATTGGCCAAGCGGTTGCCCAGAGGAACCAGTAAATATAGAGGTAAATTACCTTTGAAATGTTTTGCATGCAACAAGATCGGACACATAGTTGCTAATTGTCCTAATGGTGATAATGAGCACAAGCGAGATGAGTTCAAGAAGTACAAGGAAAAGGCAAAAGAGATTTTCTTATTGCAATTGATGGTGGTATCACTTATGAGGAATCTTATGGTGATGCTAATGAAGACATTATGTTTGTAGCCATTAAAGAAGAATCATATGATCAGAAAGATTTAGTTTCATGCATTGATAATTTTGATGATTATTGTAGCATAGGAAATAGGAATCATCACAAACATATCAATATTAGTCATTAGCCCAATCACAAAAGCAAATTGCAATGATCTATCCTAAACACATTCAATAGAGACATGAAATAAAAACATTCAATACTAAAGATTAAGCAAACCAAATGTGTGATTTGAATGCTCCTTCATGCGGCTCCATTGTTCTTCTTTCTTCTCCAAATTGTTTGGTTGTGGATCTCACCTTCAAGTGCATAAACCTAATTTTGAAAGCAAGATTGACATTGACACAAGAATACTCGAAGCCTAAATTCGATAGTCTAATTAGGGATTAGCTTTGATTGATGAAGATCATCCAATTTATAGAAGAATTGGAGAAATGACAAGATTAGCATGATTCAATTCAAATGGAAATTGGAAATCAATATGACAAATTATGACAAATTATGCACTTTCTATGCAAAATTTGTTGATTGATAATTTATGACAAATTATGACAACTTCTATGTCAAAAATTGATTGATTGTCAATTATGACAAATTATGACAAATTGAAATGTCATTCCCATGAATTTAGGAGAGAAATAGGAGGAAATTGAAATTAAGAATTAAGAAAATTGGAAAATTAGAAAAAGAGGAATTAAGAAATTAGGAAATTGATGAAAATTAGAAATTACGAATTAGTGAATTAATTAATAATTTTTCATTTATTAATCAATTCACAAAGAGGAATAATTAGCCAATTAAATGAACATTTAATTGTAATGAGAAGACTTAGGATAAATAAATAATTTATTTAATCCTAGAGGAAGAAATAACACACAAGGTTAAATGATTAAATCACAAAACCCTAGAAGATAAATTAGCAATGTGAGAATGACAATTAGGTCTTGATTGAAGATAATTGATATCGATCATGATTGTGATTAAATGATTTGATTGATAAATATGCCAATTGACGAGGAACAATGACAAATTGATCCAAATTGACATAATTGAGACAGACAACGATCGATGACAAGTCGATCGCAAAATGACAAAATTGACAAGCGAACAAGGATCGATGACAAAATAGATTGCAAGATGACAAGATTAAAAATCACCACGATCGATGACAAATCGATCGCAAAATGACAAGATCGAACATGAC
The DNA here is from genome assembly GCF_030272615.1 of Cryptomeria japonica. Lineage (NCBI taxonomy): Eukaryota > Viridiplantae > Streptophyta > Pinopsida > Cupressales > Cupressaceae > Cryptomeria > Cryptomeria japonica. Next base: position 258,374,028 of record NC_081415.1, read on the forward strand.
AATGACTGATGACAAATCGATCGCAAAATGACAAGATTGAAAATGATAAGGATTAATGACAAATCGATCGCCAGATGATAAGATTGATAAGAGGACAACGATCAATGACAAATTGATCGCAAATCGACAAGATTGATAAGAGGACAAAACTCTAATTAGGATTGACGATGTCCAAAATGATGACAAATTAGCACGCATATTGATGCGACAAGATAAAATCAATCAAAATCATGATTGGATAGTGTTGTTGACAAGACCAAATTTGAGAGTGAGACGAATGAAGAATGTAGAAGAATGACTTGATGTTCGCAAATGATAAAGACCAAGTGCGAATCATAGGAGAAATGTTAATGCGATGCAAAAACCTAAAATGAGGCAATGCGCAAATGTTAAAGTATGACTCCGCAAGCGTTGACCATTTTTTAGGTGTCTATGTTTTGCCCCTCTTTGAGACAATGTGATTTTAAGCATTGTTTCAAGAAACAATAATGAAAATGCCCCAGACAATAACAATGACATATGCATGTCCCCTTGAAGAATTTGCCGGAAACATGCAGAAAAGAGGCCAATTGATCGATAAAAATGATAGGATTGAACGCACTGACAATCAGAGAGCGGATGTAAGAAGGACAAGCAATTTAAGATGCAAAAGACTACGACCAACATAAGATGGAGAGGATGCACGTCCATCTAGGCACTCACAAAGAGCTATAAATGAGACCAAGAGGTTACAAATTGCTCATTTGCACTAGACAAAGAGGAGAATTTGTTGATCTGACAAGGACACTTGTAGAGAGATGGCGAACATTCCAATGGTGGATCACCTTGGGGAACGTGTACACACATTTAGATGACCAGACGACATGGGAGCAGCGGTATGGATCTCAAAAACCCATGTTTGCAATTTCATAACTTTTTGATTGCTTGCAGGACAATGTGGGGCCCATAGAAAATGCAGAAACTGACTCCTGCGCTTGTGTAGGGTGAATCCTGCGCTGGTGTAGGGTCTTTTGCACTTGTGTAGGGAAACACAAGCGCAGGTTACCTAACATAGGCGCAGGTTACCTGACACAGGCACAATTGTGCAAGGCAAACCCTAATTTTGGTCAAAATAACATGCAAATGATCCAGAAAAAGGGGATAAGGGTAGGATAGGTTAGATTAGATGAAAAACACCTTGATTTGAACATGAAAATGAGGAAATGCAACCCATAGGAGTAAACCCTAAAACTAACAAAAATGTGCCCCAATTGTGATGCAGAGTCGACAGTATCCATTGATCATGCGGGAGAACCAACCAGATTGCTTCATGCTACGACACAGACTTAGGAGCACAGAGAGAGATACTTTAGCCGGATTGGGGATATACTATGTCACATTCATGCCCGAGATTAGGGAAAACACAGGACTACTTACTGCATTGGCAGAGCGATGGCATTCGGAGACCTCCTCTTTCCATCTGGCGACTGGAGAGGTGACGGTGACACTGGAGGATGTATGGCGTATCCTCCGCATTCTGATTCATGGAGAGATGATAGAGTATGACCCAGTGATAGGGAGAGATGCATTGTGCAGATTGTTTGAGTGCGACATAGATGATCTGGATATCGTGGAGAGAGAGATTGGCTGGGAGACCATGGCATCAGAGTATGATCGATGATATGTGGTGATAGCCATGGTGATAGCATGTCTACTAGAAGGAGACAGACGAGGACATGGATTCCCTATTGGATGGGGAAGAGTGCTAGAGCAGATGGCGACATAGGGGACAGTGTACGCATGGGGACCATGTGTACTGGCTATGTTGTATTTCTAGCTGCATTAGATAGCATATCAGGGAGTTCAGACGTTGAGCTGTGGAGTCACATTACTATAGGTATGGGCATTTGAGCACATAGCTATATGTCTATCGATGACAGAGAGATAGGTAGTACCACACCGATCATATGTATATTGCTATGGTGGAGCACTGAGATAGGGTCCTTTTGGATACATATTGTACTAGTGACATGAGCTAGACAGACTGAGAGAGTTCATATGGAGGCCATATCATGATTGCTCGGGATGGTCAGATGACAGTGAGGAGCTACCATATTGTAGACAGGAGAGGTACTTGATAGGGCGACCGGTGAATCGGCAGAGAGTGATTGAGATGTACCTGCCAGAGAGAGTCAGACGACAGTTTGGAGAGAGGCAGGATGTACCTAGGAGGACTGTACACTTTGCCCAATCTCACAGAGAGACGAGTCAATGGGGGAGTATGATTCAGCCACACATAGCATATGCTGACTTCTCACAACTACAACAGAGACAGTGGGATTGGAGATCAGATGTTGAGGACGCGGGGATGACAAATGAGTATGATAGATGGTTTGCACAACGATGGCCAGTGCCATTGACTGATCTGGACATTCCAGTACCTAGGCGACAGCAGGACTTCCCACTCACAGGAGAGGAGAAGGGAGATGATGAGGATGAGGAGCATGAGGGTGGGGATGAGCATGATGGGGATGATGAGGACAGAGAGCAAGGTGGTGGGGATGATGAGGACGAAGATGAGGATGATGGTGAGGATGGAGATGAGGATGATGACGAGGACAGAGATGAGGATGGGGAGCAGGAGGCATTACGGGACATACCCATAGAGCTAGAGACGGCTAGGACAAAGGAGATGGAGATGTGCCGGGTTATCATAGCGAGTCAGTAGGATCACATTGCAACTTTAGAGAGAGAGCATGAGCAGTTCAGAGCAGAGATAGCTAGACTCACAGCGGCTCGGGATATAGCTGTAGTGCAGGCACAACGAGAAGAACAGAGAGTCACTGAGTATATTGGGTCGATTCGGGATGCCAGTGTACAGGAGCTAGGACAGATGCTGGTAGAGACCGGAGAGGAGATACGCCATTAGAGGACACTATATGAGAGTGCAGTTCCACCAGAGCAGAGAGCACCTTCATATCGGGCACGATCGAGGACAGAGAGTAGGGCATGCTCTCGGATGTCATTGAGCAACATGGGGGTGAGTGGACCTATGAGACCACCACAGCCAGGACCAGGAGGGACATCATCCACGAGACATGGTAGGGATGAGGAGGACAGAGGGAGAACCCAGTGACAGACGCACATGCTCCTTAGGATAGACAGTGGACATGATGTAGTTTGACATTTTGTAGTCAGCCTGCGGGCCATACTGAGGACAGATAGTCCAATTTTATACTCTGATATTTTTGTGATAGATAATATGATATGCATCGATATGATGGGATGCAATATGTTATGATGTATGGTTATTTTTCATGTATGGATGACTGTGTATGTACCATTGTGGAACATGTATGGATGACTGTGTATGTACCATTGTGGAACATGTATGGATGCATTTTTATGTATTTTTTATGTATTTATAATATGAAATGGATAAAATGCTTGATATGATGCTTGATATAATGGAAATGTACTAACCAAATGGATGCAGGATGCAGTATGTATGTTTGGGTATCGGAGCACTAGACCAAACTGACTATCTGACCGGACAGAAGAAGTGTTAGTAAGAAGAACATGAGACAGAGGACAATTAGAGATGAAGAAAAACTTGCTTTCAGTAATGCACTTTGTAGGTGAGAACCTCTATTTTTATGTAGCAAAATGGATGCGGAGCATCATGGCATTGAAGGTCAGAGCTGAAATGCAACCTTTTTTTCGAAAGACAGACATATCATAGACAAACAACAATCACAATCAAAAAAGAAAAGGATCAGGATCCATCCCGGTCACTCTAAATCACTTAGTGACATCATCGAGCAACATAGGAACATGATCGAAGCCACAGATAAATCAATAAAAAGATAAGATGCACAAATTCCAACAAATCAAACAAACATCTTGATCTTCATTGTCAAAAGTTGAAAGTGCTAATAGGACGATCATGCTGTCTGGTTTCAGGACATGCGGTACCCCGTCTAAGACTGGACATAGTCTGGTTTCGAGTATATCACACCTTGTATAAGACCCATGATAGTAGAGACAAGGACAAATGATATTGATGGTAATGTTCGATTGATATGACAATTCTGATCAGTATGAATGTCTGGTTTGAGTGAAAGAGTTCATATGTTAATGCATGATTTTAGTAAAGTGCAGTGTTTGATTGCGAATCATTGGATGTATACTCAATGAGCTATCGATGCATAAAGAGGATATTTATATTTTTGTTTTGCTTTTTCGAGATTTTTACGATTTTTTTTGTTCATTTTTTCAGGACTTTAATTGATTTGTTTGGATTATTTCAGGACATTATATGATTTTTTTTGAATTATTTCAGGACATTTTTCAATTTTTTTATGATTTTTCAGGACATTTTGAAATGTTTTTGGAAGATTTTTTCAGGACATTTTTTAATTTTTTTTGAATTATTTCAGGACATTTTCAATTTTTAGAGGTTTTTTGCCCCCAGTGTCTAGCAAGGCAAGGAATATGACAGGTGAATAAATAGGATTTCTGAAATGATGGTGAATAGAGAGAAGACAAAGGCCTTTTATCATGGAGACAATACGGATGCAATTTTCAAGGGCTATGGCATGATGGGACAAGAGACTGGATATGACAATGTAAAGCAGGAACATGGCATGAGGGACATGTCAAGAGGTTTTTGAAACCATGTTTAAATTTTGTGTCCTTATGTTAGATCAAGATCAAGGGATGAAAAAGAGTGTATGGATAGTGATAAGATATGGATAGGATAAGAAAGACCAAGAATGGATAAGGGACATGGATTGAAGGTCGGGATTGGCTAAGGGATAGTGGCAGACAGTTGCAATAAGCCAGGGAATATGGATGAAAGGTTGTAATAAGAAAATGGATAAAAACCAAAAGCTATGATGGACTAAAAGCTGCAAACAAGATACGTGATGCTCATGAAGATCCTTAGCCTTGTCAAGATCAAAGGTGAAAAAGGGGATATGTGCATATGAGGGACAATAGGATAAGAAGGGTAATGACAGGGGTTCGATAGGATAGTGAAGGGAAATACGATATGAAGGAGGAAACCTGCCCCCAAGTGTGGTGTGCAAGAAGTTCATAGATTATGCATGATGCCTTTTTGCTAGGTTTTCATCATAGTACTTGCCCAAGACGCCTGTTTGCCAGGTTTTCACCAGTGGACGAATTATTTTTCTTTACTTTTTTCTTTTCTTTTTCACTTTTTTTTTTCACTTTTTTTTTTCTTTTTTTTTTTGTATTTTGACTTTTTCAATAGAAGATGGACACATGATAGGGGATGAAAGAAGGACTCAAGCATCTATTTGTTTGGATAGTAGCCTTGAAAAAAAATGGACCATGACCTTTAAAAGTATGCTCAAAGACGTTGGTAGGATAAGGACATGGAAAAAGAGATGAAACTAAGGTGAGGATTTATGCAAAGGATTGGATCAAAGGGATCGAAGGATGGAAAATATGCATTGGATAATACATAGGGTATTGGAAGAATTGGGCTTCAGTGGATGGAAATGAAGGCAAGATTGACATTGGCACACACCTTGAGGGGTGATGGACTGATGGAGGAAAAATGTATTTTGGATATTGAGATTTTGACGAAGGAAAGGGTATGGATTTTGGGACATAAGGGCCCAAAATGGATAAAGAAGGTGATGGAGGAATAGACTTGGAAGGTTTGGATGGAGGAATAGCAATTGTAGATGCCAATTTTGATGTTTCTTTAGGCTTTTGTGCTTCAAGGAGCCGCTTAGGGATCCACATGGTTTTTTATTTTTCATTGCTTTTGTGGTTCCTTGGAGTGCATTGCTTGCATAAGGGATTTTGGAACCCATATATATTTTGACTTTGCTTTATTTTGCTCAGTGGGCCTTTGTGGCCTTTTGGATATTTCTTTTTCTTTACAGATCATATTGTTCTTTGTTTTGACATGTCGATATATTGGACATGTTGATCCTTGAATACATGTGGATTGCTAGACTTATGACTTTTATACTTGGCATTCAAATTGCTTGGAGAGGGAAAGGAATGCATGGATGGATAGGAATGAAATGGATTTCTTTTGGATGGATGAAATTTACTCAAGGATGTGTGCCTTTGCTGACCTTGCATAGAGAATGAAGGGATATAAGGACCTAAGATGGATGGAAGGTATGAAGGGGAAGGGATATGCTTGGATTTTGATGGAGGGATACCAACATCTTGAGAGTGAGTTGTGTAGACATGACCCTTAAGATCCTCTTTGATATGGAGGGATTCTTTCTCATGAAGGTCTACTCCTTTTCCTTTATGAATATCTTGACTTGTGGGATACTCTTTTCTTTGGGAAGAAGATGCGAGTCCATTATGAGGTGGATATGATATGAGAGAAATAATGAGATCTTGAAGCGGATTGGATTGCACCAAAGTGGAAGAACCATTTGTGCATGTCGAGGGTTCATGAACATCTTGCACCGACATGTTAGAATCATGAGGGGGATTAGGATCATGAGGGGGACTAGGATTGTGTGGTGGACATGGTTCAATGATAGGCTCTTCAAGAGATGGAATGGGAAAAATAATGGGATCATCAAAAGAAATGGGATCTTGGAGTGTATATGGAGCATTAAGACAAGGAGATAGAGGAACAACAAGATCTTGTGGAGGATTTAAAGGAATAATTTGATCTTGACAAGGAGGAAGATCATTGGAATCCTCTTTAAAGGTGCTTTGCTTTTGACTTTTAATGGGATCATCGGAAAGGATGGAAAGGATGTCTTGATCTTTCTCAGGAAGTGAAATGTCAATGGGATTTGAAAGGGCATTGTGTTCATGAAATGGAAGGGGATCATTTAGGATTGGATGGATTGGGATATCTTGATCTTGCCTGGGGAATGGAGTGTCAATAGAACTTTGGATATGGTGGACAAGAATAGGGGAATCATCATGAGTGTTTGGGAACATGGGGTCCTGGTCAATAATTGGATAGGATGATAAGGTTTCAGGATCTTGATCTTGATCTTCTTTAGGACTCATTTCTTTGTGCTCTAAATTATCCTCTTGACATGGGGTTGGACTTTGCATATGCATGGAGGATTTTGACAAGGGCTCAGTGTTTTGGGATGAAGGAAATGCACTTTGAACATTTGTGATGGATTCTGGCAAGGAATCAATGCTTGAACATGAGAAAGAGGGACTTCAAATGGGGTCCTCTAAAATAGGTAATGGCAATAAAGTGCATGGTGGCATTGGGTCTTGTATTTCTGAAACATGACAAGGATGTGCATCATGAATTGGATTATCGTGGCAAGCAATTATGGATAGCTCTTGGATAATTGCATCCTTGGGTGTATTGTTTGATGAGGACAATATAGAAGGTTCTTGTGAAACTTCTAAAGGTGTAGGCATAGATGCCACTAGAGAGTCAATTTGCTTGCTAGAGGATGAGGCATTGCTAGACATAATTGTATTATCTTGATCTTCCTCAAAGAACTCACTTGGTAATTTCCTTAAGATCATTGCAATAAAACCACCTTTCTTTCAAGGTTTTGACATAGTTGTATCTGGAATTTGAACTTGTTTTTTATTTGATGTCATGTTTTGATATTGGACTTGGTTTAATTGTTCTGACATGTTTGAAACTTGGGTTGGTGTGTGTTGCAACCTTTGTTTTTGAATGTTTGGTTTTGGTTGTTGATATTGATATGTTGATTGAGCTTGTTGATATTCCACCATTGGTTGAACCATTTGTTGACATTGTATAGTTGGTTGGACATATTGTTGAAATTGGACCATTGGTTGTATTGGTTGAAAATCTGATTGATAGTAAACACCTTCTTGTTCTTGTTGTGAAGGCACAAAATGTTGTTGAAATTGATGTTGTCTCTTTTCTTGAAATTGTTTCATCATCTCTATTTGGGAGAGGAGAGCTGGTATGTCTGATTGTTCAAGAAGAGATCTTACATCAATTGGCTCAATCTTTAGATTTTGACCTAGAAATTTTTGAAACATTTTGGACATTTGTGATCTATTCTTCTCAATGTTTTTCACTCTTTTATCCAATATCTCCTCTTCTTGAGCTAGTTTCTCCTCTAGTTTTCGTATTTGGAGACTTGTTTCATCATAAAAAGTTTGATCGATGTTGGCTTGTTGTTGGGTTGGATATAATTGTGATTGCCTTGGATTAAAATTTGATTTCATTGTCGATTGATACATCAAACTTTGTTGCATCATTGGTGCTTGGAACCTTGTTTCAATAGGCATGTCACTATGCAATGCAATATTTTTGGAATTTTTCAAGGATAATATATGATATGCAACTAAATGCAAACTAAATAGGTGAAAATGCAATCTATGGCAAGAATGCAATCTATTGTTTTTGGTTGTTTTTGAAGATTTTGACAAACTTTGAATGCAAATCTAAGAGAGAGACCCTTAGGAAATTGGAATGATGTCTAGACCTCAAAGGACAAAAGGACCAAGTGACAAAAGGACAAAATGACAAAGTCTCCCCTATATGCTTGGATACTAAGCTAGGTTTGACCAAATGACAATAATGACAAAAAGACAAAAGTTTGACAAGGTCTAGACTTCTTAACAATGACTTAGGGTTTATCAAAGATTTGGATTACTCAAGTATGACAAAACCTAGTTTTGACACTATATGCAAAAGGACAATTACTATGCAAGTGACCCTAATATGATATGATAATGACCTAAACTTAATGAAGAGACTTAGGGTATGAAAATATGAATGTATGACAATGGTATTACTCTAATGCAAGAGGACACATGCAAATGGATGACCCTTATTGATATGCAAAGGAGTATGACCTAGATGAAACCTAACCTTGGTACTTGACAATGACTTTGCAAAATGCAAACCTAAGATGAACCTAAATCTAAGTGACATGAATGTTGAGACAAGATTTTGAAAAATGTTTGACAACCATGTTTGAAGGTGTTTTAAACTTTGTTGGATGAAATGCTCTTGTGTTTAGCCTTGTTTTGAATCAATTTGTCTTGTTCTTGAAATGAGATGCAATTCAACTTTTGACAAGTAAAGAAGACAAGATATTTTAACATAGACTCAAGACAATCATGCTCATTCACACATTTCTTATGGTAGGCAAGGACATTAGGTACTTGAGAGGTAGACTCATTATGGGATTCAAGGAGAATACATAGATGCTTGACCCCATGGGCTCCCCTCCATGGCACTCACTTCTCAGGGCAGCCAAGCATCAGTCCCCATGGAAATCTCCCCATGGAAAACTTAGTATCTCTTCCAAGTATTCGAACTTGTCCTTCTCAAGCAACTAGAAGGGTTTTTGGCCTCTAAAAATAAGGTGTTTAGTCAGGATTTCTTTTAAGCATTACTCCTTGATGTCACGCAAGCGTGATTGAGACATTAAGCCCATCAAGATACCAAACAAATGTAGTCACGCAAGCACGATTTAGACCATGAGGTCCTACTTAGATGTTGATATGAGAAAGAGTTCAAGGGTCATCACTTCCCAAGTAACTACAATTCCCACGTAACCCTTCCTTCAAAGCTTTCGCTCATCAGGTATTTGTTTATAGTGAGTGAGAATGCCAAGGTATTCTAGCCATACTCACTTTGGGTCATTCCCTTCTCATGATTATCACTTGCTTGCAAAAGCAAAGTGGTCGGGAAGGCAGGCCCTCTAAAGGAGACACACAATCAAAGACATGACCATGGTATCGAAGATCTGGATTTTTGATCACCCTAAGAAGGATGAGAGAATACTCTCCTACCCCAATGTCACACTCAACAATCAAAGCACAAACATGTTCATTCCAACCTATTTAGAAATCACTAAGTGCCTCATTAAAAATCACAAACACAAAGTTTAGTTGTTTCTCCAAGGCAACCTGCAAAACCCAAGTTAGAAGTTTGATTTGTTGTCTTTGACTATCGATTCTGCATAAACATGTTAGTAATTTGATTTGTTTTCTTTACCATGCATATGCCAATATTCTGCACAGATAATTAGTACCAAAAACCAAAACACAGAAAACAGAATGCAAAAACTAAACAAATTTCAAGTAAAACACTGCATTTTTACATCTATTCTGGACTTTACACACGCGTAGAACTCATGACACAGGCACAGAAGTCATGAAACAAGCATAGAATGCTTAACACAGGCGCAAGTTGCTTCACACAGGTGCAAAAGTCTCCAGAAAACCCTGCACGACCCTGTTTTTGGGTTTTTGGCCTACAAAATCAACTTGAAAGCACTCAAAAACACCATAAAGGGATTAGAAGGTTAGTGTTCACATCAGGTTCACCAATTAATGTAGCATAGGAAATAGGAATCATCACAAACATATCAATATTAGTCATTAGCCCAATCACAAAAGAAAATTGCAATGATCTATCCTAAACACATTCAATAGAGACATGAAATAAAAACATTCAATACTAAAGATTAAGCAAACCAAATGTGTGATTTGAATGCTCCTTCATGCAGCTCCATTGTTCTTCTTTCTTCTCCAAATTGTTTGGTTGTGGATCTCACCTTCAAGTGCATAAACCTAATTGTGAAAGCAAGATTGACATTGACACAAGAATACTTGAAGCGTAAATTCGATAGTCTAATTAGGGATTAGCTTTGATTGATGAAGATCATCCAATTTATAGAAGAATTGGAGAAATGACAAGATTAGCATGATTCAATTCAAATGGAAATTGTAAATTAATATGACAAATTATGACAAATTATGCACTTTCTATGCAAAATTTGTTGATTGATAATTTATGACAAATTATGACAACTTCTATGTCAAAAATTGATTGATTGTCAATTATGACAAATTATGACAAATTGAAATGTCATTCCCATGAATTTAGGAGAGAAATAGGAGGAAATTGAAATTAAGAATTAAGAAAATTAGGAAATTGATGAAAATTAGAAATTAGGAATTAGTGAATTAATTAATAATTTTTCATTTATTAATCAATTCACAAAGAGGAATAATTAGCCAATTAAATGAACATTTAATTGTAATGAGAAGACTTAGGATAAATAAATAATTTATTTAATCCTAGAGGAAGAAATGACACACAAGGTTAAATGATTAAATCACAAAACCCTAGAAGATAAATTAGCAATGCGAGAATGATAATTAGGTTTTGATTGAAGATAATTGATATTGATCATGATTCTGATTAAATGATTTGATTGATAAATACGCCAATTGATGAGGAACAATGACAAATTGATCCAAATTGACATAATTGAGACAGACAATGATCGATGACAAATCGATCGCAAAATGACAAAATTGACAAGCGGACAAGGATCGATGACAAAATAGATTGCAAGACGACAAGATAAAAAATGACCACGATCGATGACAAATCGATCGCAAAATGACAAGATTGAACATGACAATGACCGATGACAAATCGATCACAAAATGACAAGATTGAAAATGATAAGGATTAATGACAAATCGATCGCCAGATGATAAGATTGATAAGAGGACAGTGATCAATGAAAAATTGATCGCAAATCGACAAGATTGATAAGAGGACAAAACCCTAATTAGGATTGACGATGTCCAAAATGATGACAAATTAGCACGCATATTGATGCAACAAGATAAAATCGATCAAAATCATGATTGGATAGTGTTGTTGACAAGACCAAATTTGAGAGCGAGACGAATGAAGAATGTAGAAGAATGACTTGATGTTCACAAATGATAAAGACCAACTGCGAATCATAGGAGAAATGTTAATGCGACACAAAAACCTAAAATGAGGCAAGAATACTCGAAGCATAAATTCGATAGTCTGATTAGGGATTAGCTTTGATTGATGAAGATCATCCAATTTATAGAAGAATCGGAGAAATGACAAGATTAGCATGATTCAATTCAAATGGAAATTGCAAATCAATATGAGAAATTATGCACTTTCTATGCAAAATTTGTTGATTGATAATTTATGACAAATTATGACAACTTCTATGTCAAAAATTGATTGATTGTCAATTATGACAAATTATGACAAATTGAAATGTCATTCCCATGAATTTAGGAGAGAAATAGGAGGAAATTGAAATTAAGAATTAAGAAAATTGGAAAATTAGAAAAAGAGGAATTAAGAAATTAGGAAATTGATGAAAATTAGAAATTACGAATTAGTGAATTAATTAATAATTTTTCATTTATTAATCAATTCACAAAGAGGAATAATTAGCCAATTAAATGAACATTTAATTGTAATGAGAAGACTTAGGATAAATAAATAATTTATTTAATCCTAGAGGAAGAAATGACACACAAGGTTAAATGATTAAATCACAAAACCCTAGAAGATAAATTAGCAATGCGAGAATGACAATTAGGTCTTGATTGAAGATAATTGATATTGATCATGATTGTGATTAAATGATTTGATTGATAAATATGCCAATTGACGAGGAACAATGACAAATTGATCCAAATTGACATAATTGAGACAGACAACGATCGATGACAAATCGATCACAAAATGACAAAATTGACAAGCGGACAAGGATCGATGACAAAATATATTGCAAGACGACAAGATTAAAAATGACCACGATCGATGACAAATTGATCGCAAAATGACAAGATCGAACATGACAATGACCGATGACAAATCGATCGCAAAATGACAAGATTGAAAATGATAAGGATTAATGACAAATCGATCGCCAGATGATAAGATTGATAAGAGGACAACGATCAATGACAAATTGATCACAAATCGACAAGATTGATAAGAGGAAAAAACCCTAATTAGGATTGACAATGTCCAAAATGATGACAAATTAGCACGCATATTGATGCGACAAGATAAAATCGATCAAAATCATGATTGGATAGTGTTGTTGACAAGACCAAATTTGAGAGTGAGACGAATGAAGAATGTAGAAGAATGACTTGATGTTCGCAAATGATAAAGACCAAGTGCGAATCATAGGAGAAATGTTAATGCGACGCAAAAACCTAAAATGAGGCAATGCACAAATGTTAAAGTATGACTCCGCAAGCGTTGACCATTTTTAGGTGTCTACAATTATATCATTGATAGTGGTTGTTCACATCATATGACCGGTGATCGGAGAAAATTTATTTCTTTGAAGGAATTTGATTGCAGAGTTGTAAGATTTGGTAATGACTCACCCTGCATGGTTAAAGGTAAGGGAACTATTTCTCTTAATGGAAAGAGTAGTGCAGATGATGTATACTGGGTTGGAGGTGTAAAGCACAATCTATTGAGTGTTGTCCAACTCAATGATAGAGGATATCCATTAGAGTTCAAAAATGGTATGTGCAAAATATATGATAGCAAAGGTGAACTGATTGCAACTAGCAAGCAGACTAAAGGTAACCTGTTTCACCTGAATCCTAAAGTCAACAACTATTTAATTGATAAAATAGATGAAAGTTGGCTTTGGCATAGGAGATTTTGTCATTTGAATTTTGATCTCCACTATTGAGCCTAGAACTTCTAAGGAAGCATTTGGTGATGATCATTGGGTTAAAGATATGGATGAGGAGCTTGAACAAATTGAGAAGAACAACACATGGACTCTAGTACCCTGACCGGTAAATAAAAATGTAATAGGTACTAAGTGGGTTTTTAGGAACAAGTTGAATGAAGATGGTGTTGTAGTTCGCAACAAGGCTAGATTAGTTTGCAAAGGTTATGCACATGAAGAAGAAGACTATGGTGAGAGTTTTGCACCAGTGGCCAGACTGGAAGGTGTCGGATCTTTACTGGTTTTTGTAGCTCATAAAGGATTCAAAGTATACCAAATGGATGTAAAGTCAACATTTTTGAATGGAATACTAGAAGAGGAAGTATACATTGAGCAACTGGATGGTTATTATTTAATTGGCAAGAAAGACATGGTATGTAAGCTGCACAATGCACTATATGGATTAAAGAAAGCATCAAGAGCATGCTATGAAAGGCTTCATTCACACATGATGAAGATAGGATTGCAAAGAACCAGTGAAGATAGCAACATATATCTCAAATATGAAGGAGATGAATTACTGGTTAGTGAAGTGTTTATAGATGATATCATATTGGGAGGAAATGATGACATGAGCAATAACTTTGCAAATGAAATGAAAAGTGATTTTGAAATGTCTCTAGTGGGAGAGATAAAAAAATTCATAGGTTTGCAAATACAACAAATGAAGAGTGGTATTTTCATCACATAGTCTAAGTAAGTGAAAGAGGTATTAAAGACATTTGGTATGAGTGACTGTAAACTAGTTGGGACACCAATGGTTACAAGTTGTAAATTTTCTAAGGAAGATGAGGCCACATCTGTTGATGAGAAAGAGTACAAGTCAATGATTAAAAAATTGCACTAATGTTGTTCACTTTAGACCAGATATAGATCATGCAGTTGGTCTAGTTGCAATATTTCAGAAGAATTCGAAGGAAACACATTTGATAGCAACCAAGAGGATTTTTAGATATTTGAAAGGTACTGTTGACTATGAGTTAGGGTATCCATATGGAGGAAACTTTGATTTGAAGGTTTACATAAATGCAGACTGGGCTAGTAATGTTGATGACCTAAAAATCATAATCAGTGGAGCATTGTTTATTGGAGGAAGACTTGTTTCATGTAGTAAAAAGAAGAGTTCTATTTCACAGTCTACTGCTGAAGCTGAGTATGTTGCAGCTTATATGAATTGTACCCAAGCTATCTGGATGAAGTACATTTTGGAAGGTTTTAAGAGGAAGTTTACAGAACTTATAAAGATCTTATGAGACAATACCAGTGCCATAAATATTTCAAAGAACCTTGTCTTTTATGCACAAATCAAGCAAATTGAATTGAAATATCATTTCTTGAGGGAAAAAGTGTAGAGTAAAGATGTGATCTTAGAGCATGTTTCTATCAAGGAGCATCTTGCTGATATCTTTACTAAACCTCTACCTAAGACTAATTTTGAGTGTCTTAGAAGTCAAATAGGGGTTGTACTCCTTCATGAGATAAATTGAGCATGATGTAGATTACATCAGTCCTGGAGCTACTTATAGAATTTTATAGCGGGATTGGTGTAGAAGTGGAGTTATTCCACAGGGGGAGCATCAAGTTGTAGGTTGTTGATGCTGCAGAGTGAAGTTTTACATTGCATGTTTTACTTTCTATTTGGTATTGTTTTCAAAGGGGAAGAAGAACTATTTGATTATTGTGAGCAAAATTGTATAATATACAACCAACTAGTAACCAAAGACAAGCTAAAGACAAGGATAGTACAATGGTAAATTGTAAACTAGGATTCCTATTCACAATCACAACAATCAACAGTATTGATATTTGTTTTGCTATCAATGCCAAAGGGGGAGATTGTTGGCATTTGCATGAAGATTACATTAATGATGTTATGTTGTCATTGATGTCAATTAACAAGTAATATTATTATTGTAATGATGTTTTGAAATTGGTAGGAAGAGCTAAGTGAAGGAATTATAACCATTAGGAAAGTTTGTGGAGTGAACTGATATTGCTAAGTATTGGAGGGTTGAACTGGTAAACCCTAACCAATTAAGTTTGGTGAATTGGTTATATTGGTTTATGATTTGATGATGAGCAGTAATGTTTATGACACATATGCATATTGTATGAAGAGAGTTTCAAAGTGATTTTGGTGTGTTGAGGTAACCGTTTTTTGTCTTGGGAATGAGCAAGTATATTGCATATAATGCAAAGCACATGATGAGTTACTAAGTTTGATGAATTGGCGATCAAGGAGTGGTTGAGGCTTTCTTGGATGATGTGTAGAGATTGTTATGTAATCCAATGGTCATACTCGAACCGACTTGTTTGTAATCTCTATGAGAATTATGTTTTTGTTGTGTTACTGACATAGTTGATTTGTTTATAAGGTCGATGAGTAGTTTAGTTTGAGTGTGTTGGAAAAGTTGAATTGAGTGCATGGTTGGTGAACTAGATGATGTATCTATAGTTTGAGTAAAGGTAGATAGGAGCATGAAAAGGATCTAAACAAGCAAGTGAAGTTCTAGTCAAACAGATCAACAAATTCTTATTGTTTTCTAACAATTACATCAGTTAAATCCCCTAACTGGGTAAGCTCTAACAAGCTTGGTGTTATTCAAATCCTCTAACAAGGTGATCCATTAGCTTGGATTCTAAATCCTTTACAAAGGTTACTCCTCATAGGGTATTCCTTCTAACAAGGCATTATAGTCAATTCCTTAATGGGGTGGTTCCTAACAGGATCAGTTATTAATAGGACTTTTTGTTAAGCTTTAAGAGGTTTGGCTCCTAATAGGGTGAACTTCAGAAGAGTTAAAAATGTCATGTGAGTTCCATCTCACCATGGTTTTTCCCATTTGGGTTTCCACGTCATATAATTCCACGCCAGGAACCCTAAAGGAAAACCCACAACAAGGGTGAAACAATTTTTTTTTAAAGTATAATCATATTAAGTGCACTAATCACCACATAGCACCATAACAACACAAGCGGAAGATTTACACCAGAATTCCTTAAGGATTACCAATGAAGAATTAACCAAAAGATAAATTCCACAATTATGATTAATCCAATAATCCATCATTAACACAATGAACATAAGAAGCTATATGCAATAACAGATACACCAATAAAAGATTGAAAGGATACGACATAGCTTCTCTTCAATAAGCATTTTCACATATCATAAAGAAAGGTGATGAATAACATCCCAAACTAGGATTACATTACTCTTCGAATACATGGCTCTCAATACATATAAAGTTACAACTTAACCAAATACAAGGTTACATAGGATCATGATAGAATGACCACATAGGTCTCCAAAGAATAATAATCTTCAAACATGAGATAGAGCATGAGTCACGAACCATAGAAACATCTGAAAAGACAATCCTCGCAAGAAGGTATGAACAAGAACATCCAATGGGAAGTGGCACTACCACCCGACAATGTAATTCCCAAAATGGAATCACCCCACCGTGCTAGGAGATAGCAGAGGACCCTCAAGCAAGCAAAATCATGACATGGTCGATAGAACAATACGACTCCATGACAACACAATATGACTCCACAATATCAAGGTGACTCAACATCACAACACACAAGTGAACCTAAAGAGAGAGTGTCATCACATAGCTTATGATGGTTACCATGGTTGACCTCCATAGGTCCCGACACATTGTCCTAGTAACCTTTCCCGAACCTCTAGCTCCAACTAAGTCTCATGCAGACCCTACCAGCCTTTTGTGAAGACAAGGTGGTCGGTTTGCCATTCTAGGCCTTCTCACTACATTATGTTCCCTATACAAGTACTCACCTATGTGTGAGGTACAATATCTTATTTAATGTTATGAACTACCCACCTAATCAATTAATTAGATTATCACTTATTATCTGACTTTCGATGAGTTAACCTTCCAACCACTTTGGGTGTGGCCCCCACTCGAAAGCCACTCTCTCAAAGGACACTAAACAAACATGGTCACTCCATGAAGACCCTATGGCAAAGTAGATAGCCATAACACCCCTATCCAAAAACAAGTGGTCAAAACAAGGACATATTTCCTCTTGATTAACCATAAGGCAAGACACTACATGGTTAAGACAACGAGGTCATCATATATCACTTGGTTAAAGGTACCAAATACGCCACCATAGGATGACTGAACCATAGACTAGAAAGTTCACACTCAAACAATCTTTGAGAAAATCACATCATAAGCACTTG
The DNA here is from genome assembly GCF_030272615.1 of Cryptomeria japonica. NCBI lineage: Eukaryota > Viridiplantae > Streptophyta > Pinopsida > Cupressales > Cupressaceae > Cryptomeria > Cryptomeria japonica. Next base: position 258,391,758 of record NC_081415.1, read on the forward strand.
CGTAGTCATTTGTTTTAAATTAAATAAACATTCTTCTACAACATTCACATCTATTCAATTTCCAGATCAATATTCCATCAAGAATGAAATCCACATTAAATATTCAACCGAATAAAACATGAATTCCTAAAAGGCATTTTAAACCATTTCCAAAATATATCCAGATTTACCAATTTGAATTACTAATTCATGCCTTTCTTTCAATAAATAAATTTATTAAATCTACATAATAAAAATCAATTTACAAGTTACCATTGATATTTAACATTAAAACCCAACTTTAAAATATTTCATTTTATAAAATTTAAGTTCACGACACATAAAAAGTTGCACCGCAAAGGGTACAAGGTCACAGGGGCCAAGGCCTATCCATGGTAATGTTGTTGCCAAGGCAGTAGACACTACCTATTGGTAGTATTGCTACCATCGATAGTTGGCCTACCGACTAGTAGTGCTGCTACCACCGATAGGAGTATTGCCGACCGGTAGTACTGCTACCTGTGGGTAGCAAACACTACCGACCCTAGTGGCGGGACTAGCTCACCACGGGATAAGGTAAGGTCAACATTTGAATAAAATTCACCATTCCTTAGCAAATAAAACCGATTTAACAAGAAAATGATCCTTTCCCTGATCATTTCATGGGCACACACATAGTGCCAAAATCCAAATTACAAAGGGATATTTACCAATAAGGTAAATGGTGAATTAAAATCACACCAGAACCCAATAAATAAAGATTTAGGCAACAATAGGAGAATTTAACTGATAAGAGAAGGGTTAAGATAAAGTTCTTCACTTCCATACAAAGGAATAATTCTTTGCATCAACCAAAATGCAATAACCAAGTTTTGCCAGCAGAAACCCCAAATCTTGCAAAATTAGATACTAGAAAACAGACAACAATCTAAATCTAATCCATTCTATTTCAAATAGAAGAGGTAATTCAAGATGTTGATTTTCAGAACAAATAACAAACAACAAATAGAGAAATGAACCATTTCTTTCCTATAAGAAAACATATGATATGAGGTTCACAAAATCAACAATAATAGGCACTCTTTCTTTCATTCCAACCATTCCACAAGAATCTACAAAAAGATTTGCATTTTTCCAACACACAGGAAGCAACTGAAATAATCAAATTTAGTTTTCAAACAAGAAGAGATTTTCCAACCTTGAGGCAAACTAGAAGCAAAATGATGGAATAATCCCAGTCCTTGCAAAATGGTTTCCCAAATCTCTCTGTCAAAATTTATGCATGTTATTCCCGTGAATTTCTAGGAATATATGGAAAAATAATTTCAACCTAAACTTTCTAGGTTAAATTTTTTCTCCACCAATTAGATTAAAATATTTAAAAAGTAAAAAGAAATCAGATTTACTCCTTTTTCCAAAAACAAATTTTTTCCAACAATCAAAATGCAAAAGTCAAATGAAAAGGTAGAAGGAAAAGATTTTATTAATTTTCTATTTTCCATAATACTTTCTTTCAACATAGGCATTTAACATTTAAATGGCTAGGAAAATACTTATTTCCTTTTCATGATATAATGATACAACTATTCACAATGAAATAAGACAATTTAACCATTTAATGCTAGAAACTCATTAATTTAATTAAATCAATAATCTTAAGAGTGTAATAATTAACTAATTACACCAACATAAAAATAGCATCATCTACTCAATTAAATAGCCATAAAATAAACAGAAACGTGCAAACAAGAAATGATCAAATGACGACTCACAAATGACCAAACCAAGCACTATGACTCGGATACCAACCAGACAGGAAAGACAACTATCTGGAAACACTCACATGAGTGTAACTACGGTCAAGTTAGGGTCCAACAACTATCTCCTCCACTCCCATCAGACAAATAAGGCATACTCAAACCTGTGAAACCAGGTGGAGTCGATACCCTGTACCTACCCAATACTTATACCTACAATGTCCTGTACCAAAGAACCACACATGCATATAGACAAATATATATACAGACATGGTATGCACACTGATGAAGGATAATTGTGATGTTCCATGTCTCACCGGAGTGAGTGAATGAAAAATCATATCCTCGCATCCCATACATGTGCAAACATGCAACATAGAAATAACGCATTGCACATATGAGGTAAAAGTGTCAATCCATGATAATGATCCATAAAATAACATTAATCATAAGCACTGAGATACTGCATAAACTTATACACCACAAATCTAGATAAAGCATGAAATAACATCACATATAATTTGAATCAATATACAATAATGTTCCACTAAACAATCAACTGAAGTCAATCAAAAACATACAAAAAGAGTCTGATTGAGGAGGGGTACTGCATCCTCCCCCCAAAGCCTAGGCTTACTCTTAGAAGCCTAAAATAGATAAGAATAAAGCTCTCTCATCTTTGATGAATCCTCCCATGTTGCTCAGGTCTCATCACTTGGTTCCCATAGGACCCTTACCTGGTCGATGGTATGAACCCTAAGGGTCAAATCCCGATGTTGAAGAATGTGCACGTGCTCCATGGAAAGTTGTCCATCCTTGACCTGCAAAGCGTTCCAATCAAGAACATGAGTCACATCATGATTATAAGGTCAAAGAATAGAAACATGAAAGACATTGTGGATGCGGGATAGACTCGGTGTCAAGGCAAGACGATAGGCAATGGGTCCTATCTTCTCAAGATCTCAAAAGGGCCTACAAAACAAGGCACCAACTTGGAACCCTTTCCATAATGGATTGGACTCTTCTGTGGTTGTACTCTCAAGAACATAGGGTCACCAACCAAAAATTGATGATCCACTCTATGAGAATCGACATACTTCTTCTGCCTAGTTGAGCAACAACCAAATGCCCTCAAATATGCTCAACCTGCTTCTCCATCTCATGATGCATATCTGGTCCTAAAGACACCCTATCCTCCAACCAATCCCAAATCAAAGGAGTATGGCAAGGATGACCATACAATGCTTGGAAGGGTGACATGCCTATAGAGTTGTGATATCCAATGTTATAAGAAAACTCCACAAGGCAAAGATATTCCTCCCAACGCAAATTTTGATCCATAACATAGATGCAAAGCATGTCCTCCAAAACTTGATTCACATGCTTAGTTTGACCGTCGGTCTCTAGGTGATAAGCGGAACTAAAGTTTAACTAGGTTCCCAAGGCATGTTGAAGTGAGGTCCATAAGGCTGAAGTAAAGACAGGGTCTCTATCAGAAATGATCCACCTTGGGATCCCATGCAACCTCACCACATCTTCCAAGAAGACTCGGCCCACCACAATTGTTGTATAAGAAGATCAAATAGGAACAAAATGAGAAACTTTGGTCAATCTATCAACAATGACCATGATGGCATCATGGCAACGTGAAGAAATAGGAAACCCCACAATGAAATCCATGGAAATGATATCCCTTTCCAATCCAATATCAAATTAGGCTATAAAAGCTCTGCAAGGTGTTGATGCTTCACCTTCACCCACTGACATTCCAAGCACTTCGACACAAAATCAGAAATGTCATGTTTCATACCAGCCCATTTCCAATGAGATAACCATCTAAGATCTGCGTGCATCTTCTTGACACCAGGGTGTGTAGAATAAGGTGCACGATGAGCCTCAGTCATGATCAAAACGTGAAGACCCTCCAAAGGAGGTACATAGATCCATCCAAGATGTTGAAGAAGGCCATCTGACTCAAGAGTATATCCACAATATATACCCTCCAATGGTCTTTTGGACACCACCGCGACTCTAACATCCTGATACCAAGTGCCCTGAGGAAGAATTCCAAAAATTCTCACTCAAGTCCACTCCAAGGGACAATGCTACAACCTCATGCCACCTATGGCTCAAAGAATCTACCACTACATTCTCTTTCCCCTGAATATAACAAACCTCAAAATCATACTCATAGAGGAATTCCATCCATTTTTGTTGTTGAGCATTCAAGTTTGGTTGCATGAAAATATACTACAAACTGCGGTGATCACTATGCAGGTCAAATCGATGCCCTAATAGGAAATACCACCATCTAACCAATGCATGCAATATAGCTACCAACTCCAAGTCATGAACTGGATAGTTCAACTCATGATCCTTGAGTTTGCGAGACTCATAGGCAACCACACGTCCATACTGCATAAGCATTGCACCTATACCTTCTAAAGAGGCATCTATGCATACCATGAAATCTTTGGATGGATTAGGAACTACCAAAATTGGAGCACTAACAAGGAGTTCCTTTAGGGTATGAAAAGTTGACTCACATTGCTCTGACCAAACAAACTTCTTCCATTTCCTCTAAAGAGAAGTAATCGGGTGGCCTATCCGAGAAAATCTCTGAACAAAGCGATAGTAATATCTGGCCAAACCCATGAAACTTTGAACCTCAAAAAAATTGGTAAGCACTAGCCAATTCAAAATGGCTTGGATCTTAGAAGGATCCATGAATACACCTTCTCCCAAAACCATATGACCAAGATAGCTCACCTCTAATTGGAAGAAATCACACTTCACCAAATTCACAAACAGTTGATTCTCCCTCAAGCACTGTAATACCTATCGCAAGTGACCCTCACGCTCTTCCATAGATCTAGAATAAATCAATATTTCATCCAAGAACACAAGAATAAAATGATCAAGGTAGGTGCAAAAAACCCCATTCATAACTCATGAAAACCGAAGGGGCATTCGTCAATCCAAATGGCACCACTGTGAACTCATAATGACCATAACGAGTACGAAACACCGTCCTATGAATGTCTACATCATCAATGCAGAACTGATGATACCCAAATTTCAGATCTATCTTAGAGAACACCTTGGCTCCCTTCACTTGATAAAAAAGATCATCTATTCAAGGCAATGGTTATCGATTCTGGATGGTTACCTTATTCAACTATTGGTAATCAATGCATAACCGAAGAGAACCATCCTTCTTCTTAATGAAGATAACCGGCACACCCCAAGGAGAAACACTAGGACAAATGAACCCCTTGGCCAACAAATCCTCTACCTGCAACTTGAACTCACTCAACTCCTAAGTAGTCATCCAATATGGAGCTCTCGAAATAGGTTCCGCACCAGGAACCAAGTCAATACAAAAGTCTATGTCTCGCTTTGGAGGAATACTGGGAATATCCAAAGGAAACACATCAGCATACTCTCGAAGAATAGGGTGACCATCAAGAGATATTTCTCGACTCTCTTCCTCATCCACATCCTCAAGAGAAACTACAAAAAGCTGACACCCTTGATGCATGCATCGCCTAAGTTGCATAATGGAAATCATACATAAGGATATCGATCATTGAACTCCAACAATCCCCACTCTCTTGCCATGGTAATCTAAACACTCTACTGTCTTCAGACAATAGTCTACATGAGTGTTATGAGATGATAACCAATCCATCCCCAACAAAGCTCCATAGGAACCCAAAGGAATGACTCAAAAGTCAACTGAAGTGACAAAGGGTCCTAGGTCCAATTCAAAAATGGGAATGAAGGCATCTATAAACACACGCACACTGGTAGACAACTCTACTTTCCACCTATCTACCTGCTTAGCAGACGCAAGCCCACACTACTCCACAATGGATGAAGAAATAAAAGAATCTGAAGCACGAGAGTCAAAAAGTATAGAGATAGGAATACCACACAACACACCTGTGGTCTCAATCACAGTACTCTAATGCTCAGCCTAGCGGTCATCCACCACTATAAATACTCTATGGGATCTACTTGCATCCCCCACTATCAGCTCTGATGTGGCTAGCCTCTGGCTACTCATCTGGTGGGGACGCTGAGGGCACTGAGTGGCCTTGTGGCCAAAATGACCACAAGAGAACCAAGCTCCTCTACCAGGTCCTCTACTCCTAGATGACCCACTAGACTGCTGAAAGCTCTGCCCACTAGGGGCTTGAGATGCACCTTGAGAGGACTTCCCTGGAAAGGTCTACCTACCCTTCTACTAGTTCCTGCTCTTTCAAAACTGATATTTTCCACCCGACTGGCCCTAAGACTACTTTGGTCTCGACAACTAAAGTTGCTACTACTACTGACCATGCTTAGCAGGTTCCTGAGGACCCCTAAGAGGTGTTGTAGTCTAGGACTGGTTCCCTCTCCCCCTAGACCCATTGAAAGGATCACTCTCAATTTGAACTCCAGACTGGCCACCATGAGAATGGCTAAGGTTTTTCTCCACCAGCCTAGCTTTCACCATGACTACCTCTACTAAAGAAGGCTCAAAAATCTCACTCCTCCACTAATGCGGTTGTTAAGACCCCTTAAAAAGTGCTAAACAAGAATAGCCTCATCATTGTCGATCCTGACATACTGTTTGAGCTCATAGAACCTATGCTCAAACTGATCTACTGACAACCCAAACTGGTGCACAACATAGAACTTTGTTGCTCGTGATTGCCTCCATTGGGGTGAGAGAAATTGTGTCATGAATCTCTCCAAAAAGATTTCCCATGAAGTGGTGTTAATGCTCACACCGATCCTCTCCTCCTCTAGCCGCCACTAGATCGATGTGAAACTCTTGAGATGCATGATAGCGCATCTCACCTTGTTGTTGCTACCATATGGTTACATGGTAAAACACTGATCTAAACTGATAAGCCAAGTCTCTGCCTCAAGACTAGTACCTTTACCATCAAAGAAAGGAGGATTGGACTTCATCAAGTCCCTCATGTGCCCCATGTTAGCTAGATCCTGGTTCACTGGGACCTCTCTCCTTCTAGGAGACCTCTCTCTCTCTCTCTCTCTCTCTCTCTCTCTCTCTCTCTCTCTAGCATCTACTGAAGTGACTCCTCTACTTGCGCATGGATGGGTTGATCCACCTCAAGTCAGGGGCTTAGTCTTGCTAGAACCTCCTGAAACATCTATCGTAGCTCTTCCCTTTTGGGAACCTTTCTCCTAAATGTTGTTCCTCCTGATGAACAGACTGATCCCAATCCACACTCACATGAGTGGGTGGTGGTGAAGGACTATGTCGGTCAGAACCTCGACCCCATCCTCCTCCATTGCCTCTAATGCAGCCACCAACATGACCACCTCCCTTGGCTTTCCTAGCCATGACCTAACATTGCACAAGAGAAAAAGGTTCATATCAATGGCAAGGAAAGAAACAAGGAAGTCATACCACTAAGACCTACACAAAAGGTCTAGGCGGATGGGCTCACTACAAACCCAGAGTACCCACTGTTGAAACATGGCCTCTGATACCAAACATAATGCCCCACCGGGAACCCTGAAGGAAAACCCACAACAAGGGTGAAACAATTTTTTTTTTAAAGTATAATCATATTAAGTGCATTAATCACCACATAGCACCATAACAACACAACCGAAAGACTTACACCAGATTTCCTTAAGGGCTACCAATGAAGAATTAACCAAAAGATAAATTCCACAATTATGATTAATCCAATAATTCATCATTAACCTAGTGAACATAAGAAGCCATATGCAATAACATATACACCACTAAAAGATTGAAAGGGTACAACATAGCTTCTCTTCAATAAGTATTTTCACATATCATAAAGGAAACTAATAAATAACATCTCAAACTAGGATTACATTGCTCTTCCAATACATGGCTCTCAATACATATAAAGTTACAACTTAATGAAATACAAGGCTACATAAGATCATGATACAATGACCACATAGGTCTTCAAAGAATAATAATCTCCAAACATGAGATAGAGCATGAGTCACAAACCATAGAAACATCTACAAAGCCAATCCTCGCAAGAAGGTATGAACAAGAACATCCGATCGGAAGTGGCACTACCACTCGATAATGTAATTCCCAAAATGGAATCACCCCACCATGCTAGGAGATAGAAGAGGAACCTCAAGCAAGAAAAAGCATGACATGGTTGATAGAACAATATGACTCCATGACAACACAATACGACTCCACAATATCAAGGTGACTCAACATCACAATACACAAGTGAACCTAAAGAGAGAGTGTCATCATATAGCTTATGACGGTTACCATAGTCGGCCTCCATAGGTCCCAACACACTATCCTAGTAACCTTTCCTGAACCTCTGGCTCCAACTAAGTCTCATGTGGACCCTACCAGCCTTTCATGAAGACAAGGTGGTCAGTTTGCCATTTCAAGCCTTCTCACTTCATTATGAGCCCTGTACAAGCACTCACCTATGTGCGACATATAATATCTTATTTAATGTTATGAACTACCCACCTAATCAATTAATTAGATTATCACTTATTATCTGACTTTCGATGGGTTAACCTACCAACCACTTTGGGTGCGGACCCCACTTAAAAACCACTCTCTCAAAGGACACTAAACAAACATGGTCACTCCATGAGGACCCTATGACAAAGTAGACAACCATAACACCACTATCCAAAAACAAGTGGTCAAAACAAGGACATATTGACTCTTGGTTAACCATAAGCAAAGACACTACATGGTTAAGACAATGAGGTCACCATATATCACTTGGTTAAAGGTACCAAATATGCCACCAAAGGATGACTGAACCATAGACCATAAATAACACAATATAACTCTTTGCAAGGAAATCTAATTTCACTAAGTTCACACTCAGACAATCTTTGAGAAAATCAGCATCATAAGCACTTGCAAATTCATTGATTGAAAATTAAATAAACATTCTTCTATGACATTCACATATATTCAATTTCCAAATCAATATTCCATCAAGAATGAAATCCACATTAAATATTCAACTGAATAAAACATGAATTCCTAAAAGGTATTTTAATCCATTTCTAGAATATATCTAGATTTACCAATTTGAATTACTAATTCATGCCTTTCTTTCAATAAATAAATTTATTAAATCTACATAATAAAAATAACTTTACAAGTTACCATTGATATTTAACATTAAAAAACAACTTTAAAATATTTCATTTATAAAGTTTAAGTTCACGGTGGTGCAGGAGCACCTCATCAAACCCTTCAAGATGACATGTCAGACTCTGATAAGGGAGGATAAGGCATTAATAATGTCTTTAGGATGTTTTATATAGGTTTTTAATCATGCATTATATTTTTTTAATAATGAACCCCATCTTGTGAGCTAAAATCCTTTTTTGGCATTTCTATGAGCCAATTAGGAGGCAAAAGATGACATTTTGACAACTTTTGCAAAAGTTGTCATGAGCAACTTTTATGCACTTTTTGCATTTTGTAATTTGAAACTTCTCCAATGGATCTAACCTCTTGATTTTTGGTTGAGAGAAGTTGAGGAATATTTTATACACCTCAAGGATCCAATTTCCAAGGGGGTGATTATATAGAGAAGAATTATGATGCAAACAAACCAATAAAATTCTGAGTTTTCCTGCAATTCAAGAGTTTTGGTTTGTGGTACGATTCTATACAGATTGGGATCCATTCCCAATGATGTGAATTTATTTGAGAGGAGAGTTTACTCTTTTTTGGTTTTGATTTGGAGTCTTGATAGTGTGTTTTGTTCTTGATATTCAGGTTTTGTTGTAGGTACCCAGAAAACCAGGGTTTACCTTGGGTTTTTCCTCATTCATGGTCATATCTTGCATTTTACCAATCTAAGGCTCATGGGATTTGGTGAAAGGAAATTATGGTCAATTTATTTTATATTTCCAAGAGTTTTTTGCAAGAGGAGCAAGGGAGAGAAGTGTTTAAAGTGACCCTAGGTAGACATCTCTATGTGGCTACCTAGACCTTGAACAAACAAAATGACCTTGTGTGCAAATGGCAATGCTTCTAGGTCTGTAACCTTGGAATCCTTGTTTATTTATGTTTCCCAACATGCCCATGTAATTTTAATCCACCAGTTCATTCATCTGAGCATAGTTTCTTCACAAAAGAGACCTAATTAGCCCTTCTAGGATAGACAAATTCCTGCCGGAAAAGACCTTTATTTTCTAGACCTTGACCCTTCCTCTTGGGGAATTTTATAACTTCCAAAAGGGTACTTGAATCCATAATATTTTGACCAAGGTTTTTGGGAAAGTCTGAACTTAAGGTCCCTTTACCCACTAAATAGGGCTACAAGAGACTAGGCCTAATTGAGGAAGTTTCTTAAGGAATGGGTATGAACTCTTGCCATCGGTGCTTTGTTTGAACTTGGGGAGTTTTGTAGGACCCAAAACCAGTGTGGAAATCATTTGTAACCCTTGAAGGTACCATGGAATGTGTTGTAGAAAGATACCCCTAATTGAGTAAGAGAGGGTCTTGTAGATGTTGAGAAGATTGTACTAAAGTTGTAGAGCCTTTCCTTAATAGGATCCCATCCATGTGTTAAGGGGTCAGTGTCATACATTTGGAGGTGTTTGGTAGGTAACAAGGAGGGCTCTACATCAAGTGGTATCAGAGCTAGTAACTTCTTTGGTAAGGAGATAGAAAATTGAGAGATTTCAAAGGGACAAGAAGAAGAGGTCCCTAGAGGACCAATCACCAACATGGAATTGGCAAAGATTGTAAGAGAGCAGGCCACTGCTTGCAAGGCAATGTAGAGGGAGCTAGAGAGGTTGAGAGGAAAAGTAGATGGGAAGGAAGATGGAGGAACTAGTAGTTGTGATGACTCGAGGCACTTCCTTAATGCCCTCAAATCCAGGGAGAGGAGAACCATGGAGCAGAAGATTGATTTGCCAACTTTCAGTAGGAAGATGGAACCAAATGTTGTGATGGATTGGATAGACTACCTGTCTAGTTTCTTTGAGTGTGAAGACATTCCAGGACACCAGAAGGTGAAGATTTCTAAGTCCAAGTTGAAGGGAGCAGCCCTAACTTGGTGGAACTTTGTCCAAGAGAAAAGAGAGAAGGACAATAAGCCCAAGATTGTTTCTTGGAAGAGGATGGTCGCTTTAATCAAAGAGGCATATGTACCCAAAGACTATAAAATACAACTCCATAAGAGGAGACAAAATCTCAAGAAAAAAGAGATGGATGTGAACTCATATACAAAGGAGTTCCAAAGGCTATGCATGAAGTCAAAAACAAAAGAGGAAGAGAGTGAGAAAGTTTCCTGGTACCTGAATGGATTAAGGTACAATATTCAAGAAGAATTGAACCTTCTTAGCCCAGATACCGTTGGTAGATGCCATTAACATTCTATCAAGGTGGAAGAGAAGATCAAAAGGAGACAAGAGCAAAATATTAAAGGAAGAGGAAGACAAAAGAGGGGTGGAAGAAATTTTTTCAGAAGCAAAGGAAATGGCTTTGGAAATCAAAGTGAAATTAGTCAAGAACGCACTAAAGGATAGAGCAGTTCCAATAAAAATGGAGGATACAATCAGAGAGGTAACTTCAGAGGAAGAAGACCACCATTCAGAGGGAGATCTCAAGGTAGAGGTCCAATCAGATGTTATAACTACAATCAAGAAGGACACATGGCTAATAGATGCCCGGAGAAACCTACTAGTTACATAGGAGAAAGAAGAAGTAACTTGATTTTAGAGGCTGACTGGCAAAGTGTGGCAAGTGCAAACACATACCAAAGTTTCAATACCCTTGATAGTTATGGATACCTTGAAAGAGGTGAAGCCTTGATGATCAGAAGAGCAGTAACCACTATGAATATGTCTGATAGAGAACCCCCACAGAGGAAGTCTCTATTCAAGATCACTTGCAAAGCAGGTGGAAAGGTCTACAAAGTCCTAATAGATTCCAGTTCAACTAAGAACTTTGTGTCTCTAGAGATGGTAGAGAAACTGAAGTTGAGGAGACTACCTCACCCTTTCCCCTACAAGGTCTCATGACTCACACAAGGACAAGCAGTTGTTGTGGAATAGAAAGCTTGGTTAGAATTTTAGATTGGAACCTATAGAGATAGGTTGATGTTTGACATTGCAAAGATGGATTCTTGCCATCTCCTATTTGGGAGACCATGGCAGTTTGATTTGAAGGCACAACATGATGGTGCTAGAAATACATATTTCATTACCAAGGATGGTAAGGTGATTGAGTTGCTACCTTTAATGGAGAGTGAGAAGGAAACCAAACAAAAGGAAGCCAAGGTGTTGATATTAGGAGGGAAGAAGTTCATGAAGAACATGGAAAATGAAGGCATAGTCTATTATGCCCTTATCCCTATTCCAACAGCAACAAAGGTGGAGAGGTCTAAGGATAAGAAAGAGGATAGATTAAGGTTGATTGACCCCACAGTGCAATAGCTAATAGACAAATACAAGGGTGTCATCTCTAATGGCATGCCAAGATCACTACCTCCCATGAGGGACATAAACCATTGTATAGACCATATACCTAGATCCACATTACGTAATAAAGTAGTATACAATCTCACACCAGATCATAATGTTGAAATGGCAAAATAGGTTGAAGAATTGTTAGAATCCGGATTGGTTGGAAAAAGTTTGAGCCCATGTGCAGTCCTTGCAGTTTTGGCACCCAAAAAGCAAGGTACTTGGAGGCTTTGTAGTTTTCCCATGGCTAGGATTGAGTATTTGTTAGATTGTTTGGGGGTGCTAGATATTTTACAAAAAATTGATTTAAAAAGTGGCTATCATGAGATTAGGATTAGGCCGAGAGATGAATGGAAAACTGCCTTTAAAACAAATGAGGGGTTATATGAGTGGAAAGTCATGCCCTTTGGCTTATCCAATGCACCTAGAACATTTATGAGGTTAATGAATGAAGTCTTGAGGGATTTCATAAGGAAATTTGCTATAGTCTACCTAGATGACATTCTAGTTTTCAGTCAAACCAAAGGAGAACATCTAAAGCATGTAGATCTGGTCCTAAGGAGATTGTATGAAGAACAATTAATGATCAACTTGGAAAAGTGTTTCTTTATGTAGGAAGAGTTCATTTACTTGGGATTTGTGATCTCATATGGTGAATTGAAAATGGATCAAGAAAAGGTGAGTGCCATATTGTCTTGGCCTACACCTAGGACAATGAATGATGTTAGGAGTTTCCATGGCTTAGATACCTTCTATAGGAAGTTTATAAGAGGATTTAGTCATATTTGTACCCCTATTCATGATACAATAAAGGGAGGACAAAAGTGCAGGTTTAGTTGAACAGAAGAAGTAGATAATTCTTTTGAAACATTGAAGAGAAAAGTTGTAGAACAACCAGTCCTTGCCCTACCCGACTTCAACAAGATCTTTCAAGTAGAATGTGATGCTAGACACGTGGCCATTGGAGCAGTACTCAGTCAAGAAGGAAGACCAATTGCTTTCTTTAGTGAGAATTTGAATGAGGCAAAGAGAAGATACTCATCGTATGACCTAGAGATGTATGCTCTAGTCCAATCATTGAAAAAATGGAGACACTACTTGCTAACAAAAGAATTCATAGTTTTCACTAACAATCAGGCCCTTAGCTTCATAAACAGTCAAGAAAAGTTGAATCAATGACACATGAAATTGGTAGAGACCCTACAAGCTTTCACTTTCATTCTTAAGCACAAGAAAGAAGTCAAGAATAAGGTGGCAGATGCTTTGAGCAGAAGAGTCCTAACTGCAAATCAAATATAGTTGGAGAGTGTTGGAATAGACTCTTTGAAAACCATGTATGAAGATGATGAAGATTTTAGAGAGGCCTACAAGGTATGTACTTCATTTGATGAATGATTTCATGTTGATTATTCTGAATTTTTGATTCAAAATAGATTGTTGTTTAAGGGTGCACAACTATGCATACCCAAATGCTCTATGAGACTGAATATCATTAAGCAAAAACATTGTTGAGCAATGGCAAGACATTTTGGTCTTGACAAGATATTAGATTTGGTAAAAAGACACTATTTTTGGCCCAAACTATAGATAGATGTTAGGAGATTTATGGAGACATGTGTGATCTGCCAAAAGGTAAAAGGAAAGTCCACCAATGTAGGTTTATACCAGCCTTTACCCATACCTTCAAGACCATGGGAAAGCATAAGTATGGATTTTGTTTTAGGATTTCCTAGGACAAGGAAAGGATATGATAGTGTTTTTGTAGTGGTGGATAGGTTCAATAAGATGGCACATTTCTTTCCATGCAAAAAAACTTGTGATTCTTCTTATGTAGCAGATTTGTTCTTTAAGGAGATTTTCTGGATACATGGCTTACCTTTGACCATAGTCTCTGATAGGGATGTAAAATGTGTTGTTCACTTTTGGAGGACCCTTTGGAATAAAATTGGTACAAATTTATCCTTCTCCTTAGCCTACCATCCCCAAATAGATGGTCAAACTGAAGTTGTAAACAAATCACTAGGGAATCTCTTAGGGTGTTTTACTAGATAGGATGGAGAAAGGTGGGATAGTATACTATCTCAGGCAGAATTCTCCTATAATGGTATAGTGAATAGGAGTACCGGTAAGTCACCTTTTCATATTGTCTATGGCATCCACCCAAGGGGTGTGTTGGAGTTGAGAGAGACACCTCAAGGAGAACCCATCAATGTAGATGGAGAAAACATTACTACTACTATACAATCTACAGAGAGATATAAAGCTCATGCTGACAAAAAGAAGAGAGATGTTCAATTTGATGTAGGATACTTGGTGTGGGTTCACTTGAAGAAGGAAAGACTTCCAAAAGGAAGCTACACAAAGCTGATGCAAAGAAAGATTGCCCCTACCAAATCTTGAAGAAATGTGGTTCAAATGCCTATGAACTTCAACTACCATCTGATCTTGGTTTGTCACCTATTTTTAATGTTTGTGACTTAACTCTCTATAAGTGTAGTGTTGATGCAGGCATAGACACAATGCAAGATATTGCTGATGATGACATTCCTAAATATGAACCACCAAAGTTGCATAAGGTTCTAGATGCTAAGGTTGCCAAGAGAACCAGGAATAAAGTTTACATGGATTATTTGGTGGCTTGGAAAGGACAACCTGATACTGAAGCAACCTGGATGACAGAGCAACAAATCAAAGATTATGGTGCCGACCTACAAACTCTCATCTCAAGTGGACTTGAGATTTCTTCTTCTAGGGAGTATGGTGTAGGAGCACCTCATAAAACCCTTTAAGATGACATGTCAAACTCTGATAAGGGAGGATAAGGCATTAATAATGTCTTTAGGATGTTTTATAAAGGTTTTTAATCATGCATTATATGTTTGTAATAATGAACCCCATCTTGTGAGCCAAACTCCTATTTTGGCATTTCTATGAGCCAATTAGGACTTTTGGAAAATAGGGGATCCAATGTGTTGGTTTTAAGTGTTTTAAGATATTTTAGAAGGGGTTGAACTTGACCCAAGGAATTAGGAGGTGAAAGATGACATTTTGACAACTTTTGCAAAAGTTGTCAAAAGTTGTCATGAGCAACTTTTATGCACTTTTTGCATTTTGCAATTTGAAACTTCTCCAATGGCTCTAAACTCTTGATTTTTGTTTGAGAGCAGTTGAGGAATGTTTTATACACCTCTAGGATCCAATTTCCAAGGGGCTAATTGTATGGAGAAGAATTTTGATGCAAACAAACCAATAAAATTTTGAATTTTCCTACAATTCTGGAGTTTTGGTCCGTGGTACGATTCTATATGGATTGGGATCCATTCCAAATAATGTGAATTTATTAGATAGGATATTTGACTCTATTTTGGTTTTTATTTGGAGTCTTGATTGTGTGTGCTGTTCCTAATATTCAGGTTTTGTTGTAGGTACTTGGAAAACCAAGGTTTACCTTCGGTGTTTCCTCATTCATGGCCATATCTTGCATTTTACCAATCTGAGGCTCATGGGATTTGGTGAAAGGTAAGTATGGTGAATTTATTTTATATTTCCAAGAGTTTTTTGTAGGAGGAGAAAGGGAGAGAAGTGTTTGAAGCGACCCTAGGTAGACATCTCTATGTGGCTAGCTAGACCTTGAACAAACAAAATCACCTTGTGTGCAAATGGCGATGCTTCCAGGAATGTAAACCTAGAATCCTTGTTGATTTATGTTTCCAAACATTCCCATGGAATTTTAATCCACTGGTTCATTCATCTGAGCATAAATGCTTCACAAAAGAGACCTAATTATCCCTTCTAGGACAGTCAAATTCCTGTCGGCAAAGGCCTTAATTTTCCAGACCTTGATGCTTCCTTTTGAGGACTTGTATAACTTCCAAAAGGATACCTGAATCCATAATTTTATTACCAAGGTGTTTTGGAAAATCTGAGCTTAAGTTCCCTTTACCCGCTAAATAGGGCTATAAGAGACTAGGCCTAATTGAGGAAGTTTCTTAAGGAATGGGTATGAACTCTTGCCATCAGTTCTTTGTTTGAACTTAGGGAGTTTGGTAGGACCCAAAACTAGTGTGGAAATTATTTTTAACCCTCAGAGGTACCATGGAGTGTTTTATAGCAAGATACCCCTAATTGAGTAAGAGAGGGTCTTGAAGATGTTGAGAAGATTGTACTAAAATGGTAAAGCCTTACCTTGATAGGATCCCATCCATGTGTTAAGGGGTCAGTGTCATACATTTGGAGGTGTTTGAGAGGTAACAAGGAGGGCTTTGCATCACATGGCACATAAAAAGTTGCACCACGAAGGGTACAAGGTCACGCAGGGGCCAAGGCCTACTCGCGCTAGTGCTGCTGCCAAGGCAACAGACACTACCTGTCGGTAGTACTACTACCATCAGTAGCAAGCCTACTAACTGATAGTTTTTCTATTGTGGGTAGTATTACTCCTGACTGGTAGTGCTACTACCGTGGGTAGTAGTACTCCCAACGTGCATGGTGGGACTAGTCTGCCACGGGGTAAGGTAAGGTCAACATTTGAATAAAATTCACCCTTCCTTACCAAATAAAACTAATTTAACAAGAAAATGGTCCATTCCCTGATCATTTCATGGGCACACACACATAGTGCCAAAATCCAAATTGCAAAGGGATATTTACCAATAAGGTAAATAGTGAATTAAAATCACACCAGAACCCAATAAATAAAGATTTAGGCAATAATAGGAGAATTTAACAGATAAGAGAAGGGTTAAGATAAATTTCTTCACTTCCATACATAGGAAGAATTATTTGCATCAATAAAAAGGCAATAACCAATTTTTGCCATCATAAACCCCAAATCTTGGGCAATTAGATACTAGAAAGCACATAGTAATCTAAATCTAATCCATTCTATTCCAAATGGAAGAGGTAATTCAAGAAGCTGATTTTCAGAACAAATAACAAACAAAAAATAGAGAAAATGAACCATTTCTTTCCTATAAGCAAACATATGATATGAGTTTCACAAAATCAACAATAACATTTGCATTCCAACCATTCCACAAGAATTTACAAAGAGATTTGCATTTTTCCAACACACAGGAAGCAACTGAAATAATCAAATTTAAATTTCAAACAAGAAGAGATTTTCCAACCTTGAGGCAAACTAGAGGCAAAATGATGGAAGAATCCCTATCCTTGCAAACCAAATCCAATTCCAGCTCCTCTTTTAGAATGGTTTTCCAAATTTCTTTTTCGAAATTTCTGCCTCTCATTCCCGTGAATTTCCACGAATATATGGAAAACTAATTTCAACCTAAAATTTCTAGGTTAAAAGTTTTCTCCACCAATCAGATTAAAATATTTAAAAAGTAAAAAGAAATCAGATTTACTCCTTTTTCCAAAAACAATTCTTTTCCAACAATTAAAATGCAAAAGTCAAATGAAAAGTTAAAAGGAAAAGCTTTTATTAATTTTCCATTTCCATAATACTTTCTTTCAACATAGGAATTTAACATTTAAATGGCTAGGCAAATACTTATTTCCTTTTCACAATATAATGATACAACTATTCACAATGAAATAAGCCAATTTAACCATTTAATCCTAGCAACTCATTAATTTAATTAAATCAATAATCTCAAGGGCATAATAATTAACTAATTATGCCAACATAAAAATAGCATCATTTACTCAATTAAATAGCCATAAAATAAATAGAAACACGCAAATGAGAAATGATCAAATGACGACTCACAAATGACCTAACCAAGCATTATGACTCGCATACTAGCCAGATGGGAAAGACAACCGACTGACAACACTCACATGAGTGTAACTGCGGTCAAGTTAGGGTCCAACAACTATCTCCTTTACTCTATCAAACAAATAAGCCACACTCAGACCTATGAAACCAGGTGGAGTCGATACCTCATACCTACTCAGTACTTGTACCTGCAATGTCCTGCACCAAAGATCCACACGTGCATATAGGCAAATATATATATAGACATGGTACGTACACTGATGAAAGTGAATTGTGACATTCCCTGTCTCGTCAGATTGAGTGAAGGAAAATCATCTCCTCGCATCCCATACACATGAAAACATGCAACATATAAATAATGTATCACACATATAAGGTAAAAGTGTCACTCCATGATAATGATCCATAAAATAACATTAATCATAAGCATTGAGATACTACATAAACTCATAGACCACAAATCTAGATAAAGCATGAAATAACATCACATATTTAATCTGAATCAATATATAATAATGTTCCACTGAACAGTCAACTGAAGTCAATCAAAAACATACAAAAAGAGTCTGATCGAGGAGGGGTACTACATGTCAAAAATATAATGTCAAGTAGTGAGTGTTTTTGTGGTTATGTTTCTATGGTTGATTTTCTTAACTACTCATTCCACTTTGATAAGTCATGATAATTGGAAACAATATGAAATGAAGTTTTACTTATGCCAGTAAAATTATTTGAATGGTTATAAAGTTTCAAGTTGATTATTGTTATTTGTTGTAACAGTCAACCGGTTTAGTTTGACAATTTTTATCTTGTTAGAGATATTGCATTGATAGTTCTAAGTTTACTTTGAGAGATTGATTTTGAGATTGGTGAAGTTTTATCAGTTTTTCTATCTACTGATTCACCCCCTCCCCTCCTCAATAGTTGAATGGATCCTTGTTATTTCATCATACCATCAATACCTACTAGTTACTATTCTCCATAATCCATATGTTGTGTACCTGTAGTGCCATCAAAAGATGAATGTTGATGAGGACTTCTTGGGCTATAAGTTGATGTTTTGAAAACATTGGAAACAAATGTAAGATAGATTCAAAACAAAAACATGAATTTTTCAATATGAGAGTCCCTAATAAACTTATTTTCCATGGAATAGAGGTGATACCTTGGACATGTGCTCCCCTTATTTGTTTAGATTACTTGTTTCACTTCCCCCCCTTTTACCATTGAAAGAAAAAATGAGGAAATCTGATTGACGAACTTCATGTGGAATGTGTTGGCTACCACCATGCCTATGAAGCCAAACATGACCCCTAGTTGCACTAAACCATGTATGCATGTGAAAAGTGTGTGTTTTAGCTAGATGCAAATTAAGACGGAAATCAAAAGATAATGCATTCAATTATTGAAGATGCAACTTTAACCTCTCAGCATAAGAATAGAAGGATTGCATTTTTTGTGTTTATTGTGGCCTTTTTTTGGGACAACTTCTTCAATAAATCAATTGATTCACTCCATAATGTCATTGTACGCATAGGTGAAACACCATCAATGGTAGTTGGACAAGGTTGTTGGGGAGTAACAATATTAGATCTATTATCATCGATCAGATCAAGTGTGGCAATATCTATTGGATTTTCCATGGATTCAATAGGTACCAATACATCACCTTAATGAATTATTGTTAGATAGTGAGTTAACAACTTTGAAAATAGGAAAAATGTATATTACAATGGAAAATTTTAAAGAATGCAACTTATGCTTATGTCTAAATAATGGCTCCATTTTATAGACAAGGCTATAATACAAGTGATCCATTTGCCTTGTGTATTTCTTTTTATGATCACAGTCATACTACATCTTTAGTTTGCAATGATAAGACTCAATGGCAGTATTTGTATCCTTGTTGGCATGTGGGAAATGCCTAAATTTTTTCACCCACATTGTTGCAAACCATAAAGAGACTAACTATGAAACCATAAAGATAGTAACTATAAAACCATAAAGATAGTAACTATGAAACCATAAAGATAGTAACTATGAATGTAAATGTATAAAATATACCATTAGATGATGTAAAAGTACTTAATCCAAAGCTATAGCTCACTTATACAACCATTTCCTTGGTACCAAATTCTATTGAAGTAGTCAAGAAAATCATGCAAAAGGCAGATAGTGCTACCTTCACTATCATCCATTTCCATCATTGTCATCCCTAGGCGCTAAAATATATCCATTACCCTATCCTTCACAACATACTTATACACATTCTTTAACCATGCCTGATGCACATGCCAAATACAAAGCAAAACATGACATCGATATACAACCCTTTTAAAAAGACAACAAAAGGTCATAACCAAGACATCAAAACACAATGTAACATTTCATAAGAATTTCAATGAAGAGAATAACTAATAAAAGGTGACGTATTGCATGGATTGTATCTTTGTAGTGGAATCATCAATAAAAACCAAATTGTTCCTCCAATCATTTCTAGCCTGCTTTCCTTGTCGTTGCACCTCCACCAAGCAAACCTAAATATCCTTGCTCTTGTTTCATGAGAACATTTCCCATTTAATATTAACCTAACATACTACTCATTAAAAACTAGTAGTAAATACAATTGGTACTATTTGGCAATCAACCAACCACAATCATCAACAACTATAAAGGCATCAATGTTGTAAAAAATATAGATAAGAATGCATGCAAAGGATTGTGAGGATCTCACCCAATATTTATTGGTCACAAACATGGAATCCATGGAAATGACCAAATCATGGGAGTGTTGAGTCATCATATTGAGCCTAGATTTTGGATTCCCATAATAAAAGGCTTGTCAACGCCTTGAGGTGGTTGGAAATAAAAAAAATTAGCCACATCCTCTAATTGTCATAATATTATACTAGTCGCATCATGGACATGCTTTTGCAATTAGTTGGACTTCACCCTTCTTCGTGCATTCATGCCATCCTTATGTGTGAGTAATTCATCTCTCCTCCTCAACATGATAGAGAAAAGAGGACTAGAAAGGTGTATGTCCATGATAGCATCAACACTAACATCCATTAGCAACAATCTCTCAACATAAATTTTGCAATCAAATGAAAGGTTTGCAGCAAATCAAGAATGTGGCTTGTTCATTATATCATCAACACCATGAAAAAATTCACCCTTTGCATCTACATGAAACCTTTGATTGAATATTAATATTGGTACATCTGGTCTACCTTTCAACACCTTAACAATAATATAGCATTAATAGCCCCATTTTTTTCCAAAGTTCCTTGCATGTTCCTTTATGGGAGGATCATTCATATGGTCCTCAAAACAAAATACACACCAATAACTGAAATGCATCTTGTCATGTTGTCAACAACCAATCTGAAGACTAAGAAAATATTTTGTACATATTGAATGAATGATTCAATGTACTAACCAAGAAAACATATTCATTGAGTGCTCTTTTAAGCATGCATTGTGGTTCTCTCTATGATGTATGTGGATAAATGTCACTTCCACACTTTCAACCAAGGCTTCCACTATAAGGAAATCATCCAATCTATGGAGTGGAATTGCTACATAATGGTCAGTATCATCATCAGCTTCAACAAAAATTGGACTCTAGTGGAGATTGTTGATTGAACAATGACTGACTCCATTATCGACATATTGCACTTACAAGTCCATTGAGATTCACAATTTGTGTTATCTCACCATCCTAATAATATACATGGGAAAAGGCTCTCATGAATATCAAATGTTATTGCTTCACAAAGGGAAAAAAGAATACATTGTTTATTAGGGTTGACAACCTTCATTTTGCCATGGAGTAAAAACCTTAAATATACATTTACAATGAATGCAAGATCCTAGCCCTATGGGAAATTTCACCAAATGACAGATGATGTGAAACCATCTGAATCCTTTCTAGTAATGTGAAATGATTACCATTGCCGCAAGAAACCTTAGATAGGAAAGAAATCATTGACATTATGGAATTAATATCATATAAATAAACAAATCATAGAAATGAATGAGTTCCTACAAACTATGGGTAGAATGTGGCAACAACATAAACTAAATGATACATTGTTTAATGGGACTACCAAATTATGGTTTCTCAATGACTAATAACTTCAAGTTTATGTATTCCATGAATCCAACACTATATCCATATAGCTAACTACATAGAGGCAAATAAATTTGAAGGGGTACATAAACCTCATTTAACTGAGGAAAGAGTTTCTCAAATCATGTGAATCATTTCAATAAATTTACATCAAAGGACATCAAGTGCACCTCATATAATCCATGAGCTTAATTTGTTCATATTGTAAAACACAACATGATATATGACATTCAAGCCTCTATTGTGAATTAATTTAAGAATGTCCAATATAAATTGGCATACCATGTAGATGATAAACAAAATGGTAGAGAATATAAAAAGAGAATGTCATTGTGTTTCACATTTAAAATATTACATGGAAAGGATGAGGGGCAAGTACACCAAAACCCATGCGGTAACCTCCAAAACCTAGATATGTCCATTGTTGCCACCAACCTCAAACATATTGTATCTCCCTACTCAATTGGGACCCCTCTTTGTATCATTCTTCCAAATCTCCTCTTGTTCCAGCCCTTGTGTCACCTTGTGACCCTGTCCAAGCCCCAAAATAGGGTAGGACAAGGATGTGGTTCCCCTGTCCCCTTAGGATAGAGGTGTGGTGCCCTTATTCCCCTTGGATAGGGGCATGGTGCCCCTATCCCCTTAGGACTGGGACATGGTGCCCCTATTCCTCTTGGACAGGGGTGTGGCACCCCTGTCCTCCCTCTTTAGGTGGCCCTAAAATGGGTCCATCCGACCCTTGGACCTAATTTTCTATTCAAGATTTAACTTACCCTATGTTGGCCTTTGCTGAGATGAAAATTAACCCTCCTAGGCAAGTATAAAAGGGGATCTAGTCCTCTCATATGCATAATCAAAAATTGGGTAAACAAGTGGAAGGTCTCCATTATCATCATCAAGTGTTCAAGTCTTCAAGTCTTCAAGCATTCATCAAGTCTTCTTCTTTTTTTATGTGTCTTATACACTCATCCATTGGAGAAACATTACAATATTAATTTTGAAGCATGTGTGTGTGTTAGCATTTTTCCATGTTACATGCCATTTCATGCAACACTTGTGATTACATTCAAGAAGCAAAGCAACCATCATCAACAAATTGCAGATCTACAAGGTATACATTTTCATTATTCACATTTAAGTATTTGTAATTACTTTATTTCAAGGTTGATTCCTCAACCGGGGTTTGACTAAGACAAACCCCTATCTACAACCCTTCTTCCCTTCTTTTTTTTGTGCAAGTTGCAGGTGCACGACTGTAATTGCAAATTTAGGCTTCTTTTGCAGAGACAAAAAAACCCTTTTTGACTCACAGATTTTTTGGAGGACCGTGTATAATTTACACACAGTCCTAATGAATTTTCTCCAAATTTTCAAGGTAGATCTGTATCACTCTAAATATCTTAGATCTAAAATTACAACATGATCCTGCATCGGTAGCTCCTTATTTCATTCATTTTGTCTTCCTTTTCTGCATAGTTAACAAGTCAACATGTCTATTTACAAAAGGGAAAATTAAATTCCAATACTTGTAATCCACTTAGCATTCACATCCTTATTTCCCTTCGATTTGGATCTAGTGGATTCAACCCCTCTTTTTAATGTAAAGTACATTTTTGCATTATGTAAAAATCATCCTAGTGGTTTTCTTTCTCTCTCCTAGGTGGGGAACCACTAGGGTCAAATTTTCCACTTTACATTTTGGTGAACCTGACATCTTACATTTTAATTTTGATTTCTTATTGTTAGATCTGAATAATTGAAATATTTCCAAGTTTGATATTTTTGCAGATTAATTGCATAAAAACCCTAATTTTCCATTTTGAGGAAATTAAGCTTGTGAAGTATAGCACTTTAGTTACTTGTTTCAGATCTGATTTCTATTTCAAATTTGCAATTTAAATCTATCATTTCATTCTGATAATTAAGTGGTTAAACATCAAAACCCTAATTCTTAAGAATCTCCTATTTTGACCTTTGACTGCTAATTTGGCCTATCTAGACATCTCCGAAACAAAACAAAAAATTGGATTCTACAATAAAATCATAATTTCTATCATTCGTAAAACAATTCAAAAAAAGTTGATCAGACCATGCATAACTTACACATGGTCCCTAGCTTTTTCCCTGAAATTTTGGGAGTCTGAGTTGACTATATTTTTCTGCTTAAATTCAGGAAATTGGCATACTTTATCAATTTTACACCTCTTAAGGTCGAAAAAAAATTCAACTTTCAACACTCTCAACTTTTAAATTAATTTTCATAAAAGGGTCTTAATTTTAGATCTTCTTTTTCAGAAAATTGAGATTTTAATTAAGAGACTTTCAATGGAAATCAATGGATTAAATTTATTTGTTATTTCATATATGATTACATTGTTTTTAACATATATTTAGTACAATCATGTGTTGGATAATGGCTTCTTTCATTTCATGTTGCTTATTTTTATTCATAGCACTTGGTCATATTGTGTTGTAAGGATTTCAAAGTCATTTCCTTTTCAATTTGATCTCAAAGCTTTCATGTATCATCTATGTTGTATTATGGTGATGTTATTAACAAAATGCATTTCATATGTTAATCACCTTAACGGTTTTATAGATCCCATCTTAGAGATCTTAATCCTTGTATCTCTCCTAGGGTATCTTGTGTGAATGAGATGAGAGATAATGCTTCAACCAATGATCTTCTTAAAAGAGAGCAAGCATTGGAAAGCAACATGGGGGCTTCTTCTCATACACATACCCTTCAGCAAGTGGGGAAAAATTAAAATATTAACATTCTTACATCTTTAGACTCTCCTTATTCTCCTAAGACCTATATTCAACATCCAAAGATATGTAGAGAGGATGATGTTATGCATTTAATTAATGATCTTTCTCCTTACATAAAAATAAGTCAAAATGAGCCTTTAGATGATGAAGATGTTAATTCCCAATCTCCCAAAAAGGATAAGCATGATGAAAGAAAGGAGAGTATTCCTTCTTTATCTACAAATCCTTTTATTCCCCCTTATAGATCAAATTTCAAATAAATTCATTATCATATTCCCCCACCTAGTCATTTGCAACATTATTATAGTCATGACTTTCATATAATACCAAAACAAGGATTTAGAGGACAATGACTTGTTGAACATTTGATGTCACTAAGAGAAGGGGGGGGGGGGGGCAAATCCGTGATTTCCAAACTTAACCCTTTTCAATCCTATGTGTGTAAACCGGTTAACTGAACTAACATAAAGAAGGCATGCGAGTTAGATAGAAGAATGACACAAATGTAACCACACATAAAAGGGACATCACATAACACTAGATGTACAAGGAAAACCCAAGATGGGAAAAACCTTACTGATAGAGGCTACTAGAGACTACTTCTCCAATCCAGCCTCACAATAAAAACCTCGGTTACAAGATTTAGGGCACCAACAAAAAGATTACCACTCCTACTTTAGGGAACCAACCCCTAATTTTAGGGAACCAACCCAAAGAGCACCAACCCCTACACTGAGCTCCAACCTAGTGATTACAAGATTATATATTGAATACAAAAGTAATCTCCTTGTTACAAAAGGAATTTTTAACTCTTATGTAAGTCTCTCCACTGGTTCACCTCTATCCAAATATTTGTCGGTTCTCTTCTCACCTTCTCACTATTGTAACCTCATCTCCTACTGCAACTCATTCTCTGCTACAACCTTACTAGTTCAGCCTCTTCTTCTTCTTTGCCAATTTTTCTCTCTGTCAGTTCTCTTTCCTCTCTATCACACTGTTGTTGGTCACCACTGGCCTTCTTCACTCAATCAGATGTCTACTATTTGATTACTACGGGTTCTCAACTTATCTTTTCTTCATTGCTATGATGCTAAAAATGTCGTATATAAGAGGCATACACATATAATGAGACAATAAAATGTAATTGAAAAGCTTAATTGAAAACTAAATCAGAAATGCAAACCATAAGCCTTCCTTTAAATGTCCCATTTTCCTCTATTCTTGAGGACCTTGAAGCTGTTGGATTGATGGGCTCTCAGAGGAGCAATGACCTCCAAAGTGGCAACTCAAGAGTTGAGTAGCTATTTTATCATGATTGACTATGGAGATGATATGAAATGCATGATGTAATAAACTAGATTAACATGCTATGATCAATTCCAAATCTAATTACTAGATAATTGAAATGCAAATTGCCTATAGTAACGATGCCTAAATTGATATGAGATGGGATCCTTATTGCTCCAAAATGGGGGATATTTATAGGAATTCTAAGGCCAAAGCTGAGGTGGCAGGAATCGACGGTCCAGATCTGATTTGAAGATATCAAGGGCCAAGATTGAGGAAGTTGGAGAAGAGGTTGGAGGAAGAGACACTTGTCATCTCTGTGGTGACAAGTGTCAAGGAGCCTTGCTCATGAGAGTACAAGTTTCCAAGGGAGGAGATATGTGGCAAAAGTGCCATGTGTCTCAAGGAGAGAATATCCACACCATGGGAGGTTAGGATAAGGAGGTTAGAATGTGCAAGATAGGATAGGGTTAGTTAGACCCAAGATTAGATTGAATGGGTTAAGTTAGGGGATGGTTAGGTTGGGTGCTTAAAGTTAGGAGCCATGTGCTCATTTGAATTTAGAAATTGAAATAATTGGAAAATGACAATTAATCTCAACAAACTTGAGTTTGTTAATCTTAATTAGGGATTAGAAGAATTGATTAATATGGGGAGACATTAATTAATTTAGAATTAATTAACCAAAGGGGGATATGAAATGAACTATATAAATAAATCATTTACTAGTAGATGAATAGAGAAATTAATTAAATTGCTTGTGAATTCAATTAATTAGGAAGGTGAATTAATCAAATAATTGCATATTTAATTAGCTATCTTCAGACCATTTTTAGGTGTATACAACTACAATCTTCTCTACAATCTTTTGTGCAATCTTCTTTGTCAGTTCAGTCACCATTGGTGTATTCCTCTATCAGACTTAATGGTAGGCTACTGGTTATCTCACTCTCATTGGTTGAACTCTTCAAACCAATTATCTCACACACACTCAGTCTCTACTTTGGTTGACGTTGAGCACTTGACTGATTGGCTCTCTTCACTAGTCTCACTCTTTGATGTAGCAACACTAGATCTGGTCTTCAATCTCCCTATTTATACTATGCCTTCCCACCAAAATGACATTTTAACTTCTGGTGCGCTAGGGTTTCTTCATCGACCCACAAGAAAACCAAATCCAATCAAATCTCCTTATAGAGATTTGTTGGCATTTGGCATAACCGATGCATATTAGGTGATGTAGTTGAAGCTGGATGATTGCACTGGTAAAGGATAGAAGTCTATTTGTGATGAAGAGATTGAGATTCTATGAATAGATGGCATGATCAGTAATTTGTCTTTTCATTGATGTCAGTTGATGTCAAATGATGTTCTTGATATTCCTGATGTTTTTTTTTGTCATCTAAGTGATTTGGTTTACCTGAAGACAGGGTTTACCGACAAAGAGCTAAAGTCTGTGAATAGGACTTTAACCAGTAAAGAAGAGTTATTTTGATTGGATTGGTCGATCAACAATTATTGGTGCTTTGTGGTTTGGATGGTGAACTTGTATCATGGAAAAAATTATTTTATTGGAACCTGAACTTGTGGAGATTACCAGAAAGCATGTTTCAATTTTTTGTGAAGTTTTGCTAAGGTTTTAGTAGGGTTTAAGGACTAGTGAATAAATCATCAAACCGGTAATGATTTCTATTATGATGATGATCAACAATGAGTCTACATGAATTTGGTAACATTGCACAACCCGCGTGAAAGATTTGATAGTTGTTTTGGCATGATTCAAGGAAGATTTTCTTGGAAATCAATGAAATGCTTAGTAGAGTGTTTTGAGGATATAGATCGGATTTTCATGATGGGTTATGATCAACCAATGATTGATATTGCATTGTAATTTGTTGCAATGATCGGTATGATGATTTGTGATGATCTCTTGTGATCTAATTGTAAATTCATGATGTAAATAGGTTTTGTGGCCAACCTAGTTGAGATGGCTATTTAGGATTGTAGACACCCAAAATTGTCATGTCTAATTAAATAAATATTTTATTTATTTAATTATCTAAGCCTAATTCTTCTATTAATTAAATAAATTTTTATTTATTTAATTAATTCATTTATCCTCTTCTAGCCTTATTTCTCATTTAAATAAATACATTTATTTATTTAAATTATCCCTTTCCTAAATTAAATAAATATTTTATTTATTTAATTGTCCTACTTCTTCTATTAATTAAATAAATCTTTATTTATTTAATTAATTCATTATCTTTTTCTACACATGACACATGTCATTCATCTCTTATTTCCTACACTACCTACCTCTTTCATTATTTTGGTATTTCTTATACCTACCCTCTAATCCTAGCCGACCTCTCTTTTTACACCTCTCAATCTTAACCCTCCATTTCTTATTGTGTCTTCTATTTAAGGAGATGCTTTCTTCATTGTCAAACCCTAATCACTCATGCTAATGATCTTTCATGCAACTTGCTACACTACAATTCCACTTGCAACCACATTCCGTTCTTTGTTGAGCTCTTGTGCATACAAAAATCTGAGAGCAAGTATATCAAGCAAGATCAATGGAGATAGGAAGAATGGAGATCAAAACCCTATTGGACATGTGATGGTATAATCTTTGTGATTTTGAGTTATTTGCATTGTCTTAGGTTATCTTCATATGTTATGGTGGATCTTTGTTCATTGTTAGGCTAGGGTTTTGTGGTTGAATCCATTTTAGTCTTTCAATATTATTGTTCATTGTTATCCATTTTCACCATAAACAAGGATGACACAGTTGATGTTTATTATGTCAGTATTCTTAGAGAATGTGTTAAGCCATCCAAGTGAAGTGTGAAATCTTCTTGAGAGTTGCAGAGTGTTGATTATAACTGGATCTGATCAAGCAAGTAGAGAAGTGAAAGTAATAGATCATTTTTTGAATGTTGTTCCCTAATAGTTGCAACAGGTTTAATCCCTTAACCAGGTAGGTCCTAACAGGCCTTAAACATTTAAGTCCCTAACATGGAAGCTCTCAAAAGAGAGTTAAATCCAATCATGAGGTTGATCATAATAGATTGTCAAGCTCCTAATTGGGTTGCAAGGAAAATCCCCTAACCGGGTGACTTTTAACAGGGTGTGCTCCTAATCAGGTGTCTTGTAAGCTCCTAGCAGGGTGTACTTCAAAAGAGTACAAATATTTGTGGGTGCCAACTCCCACTGTGGTTTTTCCCTATTTGGGTTTCCACATCAAAAACTTATGGTTTTTATGTGTGGAATATTTTTCATGTGATGTTCTTGTTTATATTTCATTTCATGCATTATTTCTGAGACATCGATTATGATATTTTATTATAAGTTTATTAGAGGTTACTGATACTGATAAGAAGTTGTTTGACAAAGTATTTGATCTTATTGATAAGGTTAATGAGTTAGTAAAGGATAAAGTTTAAATGATTACTCTGGTGGTAAATTTTAGGATTCCCAAAGATACTAAGAGGGGAGGGTGAATCAGTATCTAGCTGGTTAACAAAATTTCTGACCTTATTAAATATTTTGCATTCCAAAATAGTGTATCAGTAAACAAGAATTAATGCAGTAAATAAGAATAGTAAAGAAAACATAGAAAGCACACCATAAAACAAGATGTTTAATGAGGAAATCTGGTGTGGGAAAAACCTCGGTGGGATTTGTGACCCACAATATTCACTCACTGGCCAATGAATGGATATTACTTATAAGAGGTGCCTGCACATGTAGGAAGGCCAACTGCCTAGAGCTCACTGCTCAGTTACAAAAGGAAGTCTCACTGACTTAAAAAATAGATTATGAAAATCCAATATAATGTACTGCTACAAAAAGCATCTTCTATACCAGGTTCAGTACTGGTTTAAGCTCATACAATAACCATAAACCCTTCTACAGAATCTGCCTTTATATTCGCTTGACATATCCATCATATCTATCCTCTATGTTGTGTTGCACAAAATGATCTACAAGATCTCATACTTATATATGAGTCTAATTACAACATGCCATGTTAGCTTACAAAAAGACATTACAATTAAATACAAAATACAATAATCAAAATCTTGTCAGCTAGGATGCCGGTAAACATTATTGTTGCTACTGGTGTAGAGTCTGCCAGTGCCGGTGCCATAAGATTGCAAGGTTACCATCAATGAAAATACCTTCAATCACCTACAATTCTCATTGGAGTGTGTAATACAAACAATCTCCCCCTTTGGCATTGATGGCAACACCCATGAGAAAAATTATATCCAAAAATTGAAGCCCAAAAATCTTACCAAAACTGTGTGCTCCCCCTGAGCAGATGATCTCTTCTGATGACTATTTTTCTCTGTCCTACTACTCCCCCTTTGACATCAATGACAAAGGTTGTCAAAATGTCAATGAGTGCAGTTATCAGCTAGAACCTTGTAACTGGTT
This sequence comes from Cryptomeria japonica, assembly GCF_030272615.1. NCBI lineage: Eukaryota > Viridiplantae > Streptophyta > Pinopsida > Cupressales > Cupressaceae > Cryptomeria > Cryptomeria japonica. Next base: position 258,422,362 of record NC_081415.1, read on the forward strand.
GGTTAAAATTTGGAATAGGTCTGCTAATACCAAATTCAGGCTCTGAGTGAACCTATTGTTGTCCTTTAATGTTGCTTATGTTCTCTGAATAGTACCGGTGAGGTGATGCATTTTCTCTTCCGGTGTCTTCTATCCCTGAATAAGTGCCTTTGATATCTCTTTCCTCAAAGAAATGAGGTTATCCAATTTAGGACTGAGTCTACATTTAAGATCTTTTGCCTTGCCTTTTAACCTTTCCTTTTCCTTCTCTAACTTCTCAAGTTTCTCTTCAAATCCAACTATCTCCTATTCTATAACTAATATTGATTCAGATGAACCAATGATATTATCATCTATATCATCAATTTCTTTTTGTACTTTGTTGATTTCCTTATCGATATCCACTATCAAAAGATTAGTCTTATAGGTGTCTCTGTATAGTTCCTTGAACTTTGTAATTATATTATTCAGTGCTAGTAAAAGGGTATCATTATGTTTCATGCACTTCTTTATTATCTCTTCAAAGAATTTCTCTTTTTCCTTGTCTCTTAAAATATCTCTTCATTTATTTTTTCCACAGTTAGTATGTTGTCAGTGATGTATTTAGAGATAGTTCCTTGAACTTTGTAATTGTGTTATTCAGTGCCAGTAAAAGGGTATCAATATGTTTCATGCACTTCTTTATTGTCTTTTCAAAGAATTTCTCTTTTTCCTTGTCTCTTTAAATATCGCTTCATTTATTTTTTCCACAGTCAGTATGTTGTTGGTGATGTATTTAGACAATGTGTCTAACTAACTCAAAGAATCCTTATTATCTACATTACACTTGGGTGAAATCAATTTAAGAATGTGTAATGTGTCATCTATAGCCTTATATGTCAGTGCATTACAATTAGTAATATTCTTAATGGAATCCAAAAGTACCTCAGTTACAGTTGTTGGTCTGAATTATGTCATGGAAGTACCAGATGACTGACCAATTACCTTAACAATCTCCATGCTACCCATGTGAGTAACCACTTTTCTTGTCTCGACCTCTGGTAGGTCATTTTGTGTTTGCATTTCAACTAGCAAAGGTTTAGGCTTCTTAGCATTTTTCGGTGGCACTATCTCTGTATGAACCTGTTTCTCAGTCCATTTCTCAACTTGTATCTCTGTGCTCTCTTCTGCCAATTTTTTTTATGGTTTCTTTGTGGTATCCACTATCGGTTTCTCTATCTGCATCTCTTCATTGTACACTAGTGTTATCTCAATGTGTTCCACTGTTTGTTCTGCATGAGTTTCTACCTCAATATTTTCAGCCGGTAGCTTAGTAGCCACATCTTTCTTTTCACCAGTTGTCTCTTTATCAACCACAATATTGACCTCCTGAGTATCAATGTTCATTGTGTACAACATTTCTGATTCAGGATTTGTATCCTCATGTGAAGTCTCTACATCGTCAGTAGCCGGTGTGTTGTCAGTTAGTACTGATGGAGTATCAAAAGGTGGTGGTAAATTGTCTGACACTTTTATATTAGGTATTCCACCTACCTTGCCTTTTCCTTTGTCCTTATCCTTTTTGTATACCTTGAATGTTTTTGGTCTATTTAGTTCTTCTTGTTTTTCTTTCTCCACAAAGAAAATATCCCATTTATCTATTGTCTCTCCTATGATCTCATTAACCCTGTCGGCCATTAGACTTACATGCCAGTGTCCACTAGAAAATATTGTTATGTTAGCTTCACTGATCAATTCATCAATTTCCTCAACTGATTTAACAGAGTGAACAATTAACAGTTTCTCAATCTTGATTTTCTTGTCTAGCTCCATAATACCTAACCTTTTAGCATCTAATCGCCTATATAACTCACTAGGCAAATCATCTACAACCTCCATCAAAAACTTCTTATAAATATCAAGGTGTAAGATGATATTTTTCTATATTTTTTCTTTCTCCTCATTTGTAAAAGTATCATATAGTTTACTTACATTTGATAAGTTACCATCATTTGTTATTTCATTTAATAAGATGTCAAGTGGAGGAATGACCTATTTTTCCTTTCTCTTTCTTGGTGTCATCTTTTTAGCTGGTTGCCTCACTGCTTGTTGCTTCTTCCTTGTTGTCCTGGTTTTCTTGGGAGGAGGAGAGGGTACCGATGAGGGTTTTCTCTTCCTATCAACTCTTATGAACTCTGCAGGAATTTCACTGTTAGAGGATGTACCAACCGGTGAGAGATGAGCCTCTGGTTGTAATCCTTTTAGATCACTTTCCTTGATACTACTGATATTCATAATGTTTTCCTTTATCTCTTTGACTTGCTTAAATGCACTCCTTATATATTTTTCTCTTTTCTTCCTTTGCTTAAGTGTCTACACACCACTCTCTATTGTCTCTGCACTACCAAAAACCTTTTCTTTCGGTTCTCTATGAGCTTCAAGTAGGGCTTTGGCATATGTTTCAATTATGTTTATATTAGCCTCATATCCCATCTCTGTCACCCTAACCATTCTAGGAAGAATTGCTTCCATCCAAATTTCATCCTTCTTAATCACAAAACAAATTTCTGTCTAATATTTGTCAACAATACTCTAAGGTAACCTTTCTCTAGTCTTCATTTTTGCTTTAAAGGCTTGGAAATACTCAGTTATTTTGTTGTCCTTATCTGATCCCATGTTAGTGAAGATATCCAATAGTTGTTTACCTACTGGTATGTCATAACCAAAGTCTTTTCTACCTATCCTAGGAACTTCTTTTGTAATATATAGCATTAGGCATACAAGAATATTTCCAAATCTAAAAGTACCTTTCTTATCTCCTTTAATCTTCTTCAGATTATCAATTAATTCATCCTTCAACCATTCACATACATCTATCTTAGCATCATTGTTAACTATATCAGTCAGTTTGCATGTGTTGCCTTATATCCTAATATCACGCTAATGAATCTAACATTATCATCCTTTACATCATTAACTCTCAAGGATCTGTTGTCATGGGTTGCACCAGTTAAAGTCATCATAGTGTTATTAGGAACCTTCTTAGTCTTATTTGGTCTGCTACCAGTGGAAGGTAAGCTATTCACTGCCTTAACTACTTCTCTAGTGATCTTATGGATAGAGTCAAGCCAAAATAATTCTCCATGGACTCTATTGAGTACAATCCTCACAACTTCCTTAGGAAATTCCTGAATGTCAAGGATTTCCACAAAACCTAGGGTTTCTATAACCTTATGCTTAGGTTTTACAGTTCCATTCTCATCACAGATAACATCCTTATACATTTTCATGATTTCCTCAAAACCTAGTTCCTCAATATGGCAATTTATGTAAATTCTAGGGTCTTCTGCATATGCAACTCCTTTAGGGATTTTAGAAAATGCACCTAGGGTATCATCTTATTTTTCTACTTCGGGGATAATCTTGAATACGAGCCTAGGGAATTTAGCCACTTCAATAACAGTAGGGTTTGCAATGAATTCAGGAGTAGAGGAGGAAGCCATTGATAAATACCTTGATCTGCCTAATAGGTTTGGATGCTTGAAAGAACTTGCTTCACTTCTCGCTATGGATGCCTTCGCTTGGGTTTTTTGCACTCTTTGAAAGTTTGAATGCTCGGTGAGTGAAAAAGAGTGAAAAAAACTGATTTATAATGTCTTTTCTTTTAACAACCACAATAAATGCTTGCCAGTTAAGTGAAACTTAGCACATCTTCCGGTATAGAAGAAGTTCATCTTCTCACCATAAACTGAGGGTAAACTTGCATGATTTTCTATTTGCTGCAAAACCCCCAAGGGTTACTTTTCAGTTACATGAGGAATCCCCTATTGGTGGAGTGGTACTATGTTCTACCGGTGAAGGAATAGTATCATCAACATTATGATCTCTCTTTCTAATCCATTGTTTTGAAAATTCTTGCTTTACCTCATCTACCTTCTCTTTGCCTTTCAAACTAGGTCCTTTGTTATTTGTCGGTGAAGTCTTGCTTGTACAAAATTTTGCAATATGTCCAATCTTGTTACAAGCATAACAAGTCACGTTGTTTTTCTGTATAGCCTTTCCATATCCTATGCCGGTTTGTGTTCTGCATTGATTAGATAAGTGTCCAAATCTTCCACAAATATAACATCTTACATTCATTCTGTAATTTTCTGAATTGTGACCAATTTTGTTGCATTTGGAACATTGACCGGTAGGTGCATTAGTGTTCTGATAGTTTCCAAATCTACATTGATTTCCTCTATGACCATAATTGTTATAGTTAAAGAATTTCCCATTAAATTTGTAGGCATTAGGCTATCTTACGGGTTTGTTGTGATCATGATTGTTTGCAGTATTGGAGCTTTCACCAACTTCAAATCCAATTCCATTAGTGTCTCCATTAGGTTTCTGACTTTTCAGCATATCACCAAGTTCTTCTAAACTTTTCTTGAATTTCTCTTTGCGTTGATTTGTAGTAGCCAACTCATTTTCAAGAAAATCCTTTCATCTCATAAGTTCAGTTTTATCATGTTCCATGTGAATCAGATCTATCTTTAACATATCATTTTCATGACTGAGTCTTACATTTTCAGTTCCAGCATCATTGAGTCTCCTAGTCAAGTCATCTATATTCTTCTTTCTATCTTCAATGTCTTTAGAAAACCTCATAGTCATGTCTTACATCTCATTCCTCAAGGTCATGTTTTCTTGCCTCATCTTGCTTACAAGATCAAGAGTTTCCTTTTCATCATCATCATTTTGTATCTTCTCATGAAGTTCTCTTCTTTTGTTTCTAGCAATAGTGAGATTCTCCTGAAGTCCTTGAATGAATTCCTGTGTAGTCTTTAGATCATCTTCAAGTTTGATATTCTTCAACTTTTCTACATCAAAGTCTGCAAGAGTTGTTTCTAATTGCTTTCTCAAGTTTTCCATCTATACCGGTGTCAGAATCTTCCTCAAGTTATTAGGATTTTAAAAATAGAGGACCAGGCTCTGATACCAATTATTAAGATTGCCAAAGATACTAAGAGGGGGGGGGTGAATTAGTATCTAACCAGTTAACAAAATTTATGACCTTATTAAATATTTTGCATTCCAAAACAGTGTACCAGTAAATAATAATTAATGCAGTAAATAAGAAAAGTAAAGAAAACATAGAAAGCACACCATAACACAAGATGTTTAATGAGGAAACCTGGTGTGGGAAAAACCTCAGTGGGATTTGTGACCCACAATATTCACTCACTGGCCAATGAATGGATATTACTTACAAGAGGTGCCTACACATGCAGGAAGGCCAACTACCTAGAGCTCACTGCTCAGTTATAAAAGGAAGTCTCACTGACTTACAAAATGGCTTATGAAAATCCAATATAATGTACTACTACAAAAAGACTATGCTATGCCAGGTTTAGTATCGTTTTAAGCTCATACAATAACCATAAACCCTTCTACAAAATCTGCCTTTATATTCATTCTACATATCCATCATATCTATCCTCTATGTTGTATCACACAAAATGATCTACAAGATCTCATACTTATATATGAGTCTAATTACAACATGCCATGTCGGCTTACAAAAAGATATTAAAATTAAATACAAAATACAATAATCAAAATCTTGTCAGCTAGGATGTCGGTAAACATTATTGAAGTAAATTTCACTTTGGGATCATCAATCTTATTGACTATCATAACTCTTCCATCCCATCGTGACTTGGTTATCTTTTCAATATCATTCTTAGGAATTGATCTCAATACTGAAACTTCATTGGTAGAGCACAGTCTAGTTACTGCATGAATCACTTCCTTGGTGATCTTATGTGGTTAATCAAGCCACATAAGAACCATTGAAGCAAATTTCACTGCATGATCATCAATCTCATTAACTGTCATATCTCTTCCATCCCATCATGACTTGGTTAGATTTTCCACATTATTCTTAGGAACTGATCTCGGTATCAGAACTTCACCGATGGAACATAGTCTAGTTACTTCATGAATCACTTCCTTGGTGATCTTATGTGCTCGATCAAGCAACATAAACTAGTCATGCACATGACTCAAAACATATCTCACAAGATCATCATTAAAATCATCAATAGAATTCAGTGCATGGTGAAAACCTTTATCGGTAACATTCTTAAATTGTTCCTTTAGCAATCAATCCTTATTACACATTACCATATATTGATAGGATCTAATATCCTTTATATCAAAAACTCCATATGGAACTCTAGATAGGGCTCTGACGGGATCAATTTCAATGGATTTAAAAGGGTGTCTCTTAAACTTTGGATGAGGCCTGACTATAACATCTACCAAATGTGGTGCATCCATCTTCATAAAATCAGACTTTGAAATAGATAATAGGATTTAGCGGATAAATATCTTTCAATGCATCCACAACTAGGGTTTCAAAACTGAGAATGTGTTTTCACCGATTACCGATCAGAGATCATTCCAAATATTCTATTAACCTGATCAAATGCCTCTCAAACAAGCTCTTCTCTGCTCTTTTCACTCTCCGAGTGCCCTCAGGAATGAAGAGTGACAAATGATATTCAAAAACTTCTTTTATTTGCCCATTATCTACTGCATTAAATGCTATACCCGATTGTATAAACAAATATACCCTAAAACACTAATCAACATACTAGTGGTTCTCATATCACATCAAATCTACTGGTTTGATTACAAAATCACTTCACAATATCATAATGTAACAAGATATATAATTTTATATCACCGCACATCATATAGGGGGTTCATAACTCGATCTGACATTAAGCTCCCCCTAATCCTTTTAACAGATTAGTTTGTTGGCGATGAGTTCTCCACACTAGGTGAAGAATTAGGATCTTTGGATGGTTTCTCATCATTCTTCTTTTTCCAGATTCTATTCATTTCAGCTCTAGTCTCCTCCACATCAATTTTCATCTTCCCTTTTCGGTTAGTAGGTTGATTTACCAGTTGATTCACCTTTGTTGTTTTGGTTCATGACAATGATAACAAGCCATACCAAATTCTCTCCAAGGTCCAACATTGCCTCTACTAGTCCTTCTACAGTTCATAGCTACATGACCGTATTTATGACAAATTATGCAAACCATATTCATCCTCTTTTCCATCTCATAGGGGCTAAACTGGTTAGCATAGGGTCTCTGCCAGTTAGGACTTCTCTGTTCATTAAAGGTTCTTTTCCAACCACCACCAGACCTCTGACTCATGTCAGATGTCTGATTATTTTCTCCATACCTACACTCAATAGCTCTATGCCCATGCATGTTGCTAGTAATACAATATCCATTAAAGGTTCTAGGCTTATATCCTTGATATGTATTAGTTTTATAACCATTAGTAGCATTAGATCTACTTTTACAAACATTAGTAGTATGTCTTGGCTTATGACAATTAAAGCATACAAGTTTCTTACCAGTGGGTTTTTGAATTTTAGGTGTAGATTTACCTTCTTCCATGTTGACCTTTGTAATGGAAGGATCGCCTTTCTCAAATGTAGTATAACCCAATCCAGTTGTGTCACCTTTCATCCTTTGTGATTGAATCTATTCATCAAACATGGTAGAACTTTTGTTAAACTTAGCAAGTTTTTCATTAGCATCAACACATTCTTGTGTAAGGTCTTCATTCCTTTTCATAAGAGTCTCTCTAAGAGACATTTCCATATCTAGTTATGCCTTTATTTCCTCTTTTTCTTCTTTTTCCTCATGCCAGTGAGCATATAGGGTACCAAATTCCTGATTCAAATTAAAGATCTCATGTTCTTTCTCATCGATCTTGTATTCTATTGTCCTCCTTGCTTCAAGTTCTTGACTAATTCTGATGGTTAGGGCTTCTAGCTCTCTCCTCAAGTTATCCTTCTTATCATTCAGTTTCTCCACTTCATCAACCAATGCATCTATGTTTTATTCATTAGAAGAACTGCTCTTAGAAACCTCCAACAATTATTCAGTTAGATTTTTTCTCTTAGCAAGTGAGGTTTTATACTTGTCTCTCAATGTTTCTAGGGCTTCCTCAGTTTCTACAAGTTTATTGGACATCTCTCTATAGCTCATTCCTCCCCCCATGTCTACCTTAGGGATCCTTCCCAAGCAGTTAAGCCTCAAGGAAGTTTGGCTCTGATACCAATTGATAAAATTATAAGGTACTGAGAGGGGGGGTGAATCAGTGCAAGAAAAAACCTCAAGAATTTGATTACACCTCTTAATAACTTTAAAATCAATAGGCATAAAAGGAAAATAATCACATAAGAAAACAATACATAAAACATTCCAACCATAACATAATGATTTATACGTGGAAACCCAAAAGGGAAAAACCATGGTGGGTGTTAGTACCCACAAGATTCACTATCTGTAGAAAAGAAATCTCTGTCTGGTTAAGGTATTACAAATATGCCCTATTAGGAGGAGACCCTATTAGGATTCACCTAGTTAAGGGATTTCTATGATGATCCATGTTAGGAGAAACCTCACAAGAGGATTTGAACTCAGATGTTGAGCTACCCTATTAGGAGATTTACACATTAAAGCCTATCAGGACCTACCCGATTAAGGGATTTTGCTGTTGCAACTGTTAGGATAACAACTATTCAATGATCTTCATATAATACTTTCATGTTTGAGAAGATCCTCTTCCATTCCTCCAAAACCTCAACAACACATCAATAAAGAGCTTCACTAATCACCTCACAATCAAATTCACATACTTTGCTAATGATTTCATACTTTTTTATAGACATCAACGTAGTCAGCTAACAACCTTGGAACAATTTCCTAGGTTCAATGAATCTAGTCAATCTTGCACTACATGCTTTACTTATGTCAGCCACCAACATAAAAACTTAAAAATAAAACATTATCATTACCGATTTACCAATTTAAGTCATTCTGCTTCTACTAGTTAATTGTTCTTCACGATTGATTGCTCTATAGATCATAAATCACTCATCCTGTTGAATCTGCCACTACGGTGTAAAACATAGCTGCAAGTATTTGTCTCCAACATTTCGGCAAAACCACATCACCTAACTCTCCATCGATCGCTCATATCGATTTCTTGAATATAACTCTATTCTTATTTATTGGTTGAAGACCTATTTGTTGGTTCACTGTTAAACTATCTTCTCTATCGGTTATGCTTTATTGGTTGGATTACAAGACTTATATGACTATAGAAACATAGTTGCCATCAATGACAACATAACTAAGCCACCAATCAACTATTTACAATAAAACATCATCATGAAGCCAACATATACCTAATGAACCTAAAACTTCACAACCTTCAACTAAAACTAAATGAAAACATTGTGCAAGAGAACGTTGATGGAGACGTCATGCTAGAGTTCGTGAACTTGCTTCCCAAACCATTTTTTCTCCAAAGACACCAACTATTGACATAATTATATTTTCTCCTAATGAGGATGTTCAACCGAATTCTCCAAGACGCAAAATGCTTAAGATAAATGATGGTTCAACTTCTATTTCTATTAGAGCTCCTATTTTTCTTAATCTTGATGAAGAGAATGTTGTTAATGATGAAAATTTTGATCATAATATTTCTGATGATGAATATGAACATGTTGATGTTGACAATGATTTATCTAAATAGTTTTCAAAAGCATTAATCCTAGCTCCTAGTAACAGACAAACTGATTCGTTGTTAGAGAATGGTCCTTGTTTGGAACTTATGATAGCTCCATCTATTGTGATTGATGTGGCTTCTCTTGCATGTTTTAAACATTTTAGAAATAATGATGAGAAAGATCAAGAGGTGGATGATACACTTGATTATCTTTATTATCATTGTAGATTCTCTCACTCTCCTCTCTTGCATGTTTGTGATCCTTCTATTTTTTCTCTCGTTCTTTTATTTATTGTCTCTAGTGTTCTTGATAACTCAATGATGAACAGTGAGTACCAAACTGGTACTGAGAGCGGGGGGGTGAATCAGTATAGATACAAAAACCTTTTCCTAAGTGGTCTAACTACAAATAGTAAACTTTATTGGCTATCACTAACACCAGTCAAACTCAAATTACCACCAGTTAAGCACAATGAGATTGTGAAAGATATAAACCAGAAACACTTATCTTTTCACACAACCTATTCCCTCATTTCCACATTATCCTTGTGCATAAATAGGTAATCTAATATTAGGAATATAATAACTTACTAGATCAACATGATTCACCTCTTTAACAACAAGTTACAAAACATCATAGGAAAGAGGCATCACACATGACACACATATTTTCATGTGGAAACCCAACTAGGAAAAACCATGGTGGGGATGAATACCCACAAGCTATTTTGAACTCTTTAGAAGTGCACTCTATTAGTAGCCTAGTCCAGTTAAAGACTATTACAATAGGTTCTATTAGGAACCAATCCTGTTAGGGATCACCCGGTTAAGGGATGGCTAAAATACCTGGTTAAGGGTTAAACCCTGTTAGAGGTTACCTTGTCAGAGGATTTCATGAACTCAATGGCTTTGAGTCACCCTGTTAAAGGATTTATAGTAAGATGATTAAAGCTACCCTGTTAAAGGATTTTCCAACTGTTGAAGTGGTTAGAGATCAATAGGTATTACAATGATCTGGTAGTAGCACTCAATGCCAATGCAGATCTGCTTTGATTCCTTCCTTCTGCACACACACTATGCAAGTATCACTCCTCCTATCTAGTCTGGAAAGAATCACGTATCTCTACTCTTAGATACACACACAACATTTTCCAACCATCTCATTATGAAACACAACATCGACCTTATAGGAAACAGACAGGTTGACAACATAAACCCTAAACCCTAAACCTTTAGGTTGAGCAATTCAGTCGGTTCAATGCTGACCATTGAACACTATGCATTTGAATACAACAGTCTTGACCAAATCTCAAGAAATTCTCCATCATTCATTATTTACCACTTCACGGAGGTGATAACCCATCACGCGTTCTCCACCATTTGTAGAGACTTCGCACATTCTTGAGGTAGATAGGATCAATCTCCTTCATATAAGATCCTTCACACGCATGAGGCTTGTTATCACTATTTAAGAAATGGGTTTTCTTTTCCCATGATTGGCTAGGTTTTTGAAATGTTGAGTCAGGTATGCTATTAATTGCTTCAAACCTATTCTAGGTCTTTAAGGATTAAGGGTTTTTAGTTTTTTTTAAAATTGCTCAAATGTCTGATCAAAGCCCTCTAGTTTCTATTCCTACATTACTTTATTCACTTAAGTAATGGGTCTTGGGGTCGTGTGAAGTGTCCCCCCTTGTTATTTACCTAGGCGGTCTTTAAATAATTGTAAAAAAACTATGTCTTATGTCTTTTTCCTTCTAATATTGTCGGGCCCAGTAAGTGTCATGCAACTTTCAGATGAATCTATGACTTTCACTATTTCATTAGGTGAAGTTATGGGTGTGTTAAGCTATGCAAAATAACAAAAGGAAATAGCATGTTCGACTGTGTGCATTGGATCTAGTTTAATGAGACTCCATCTCGCTTTAGATCTAACGGCTGGCATTGATTCGGAGCCAAAACGAGTGAGTAAATTAACTTTCTCAAAATGATGAAAATGTTTGGTGGGACCCAGTGGTGAAGACTTTCCCATAGCTAAAAGGTGATCAAGTTCAAAAAGGAATTGATGGCTCGCGTTGTTTCGTGGCTGATAGATGCTCACATGTTATGCTCTGTGAAACAGCGAAAGGTTTTTTGGCCTGAGAAAAAGAAGTTCATAAGAAGCATAACAGATGTGCAAGTCTTTGAGATCTAATGACTGGCATAGTTTTGTAGAAGAAAGATGCCCAAAAGATAGCTTTCATGAAATAGCGAAATGACATTATGCTCCAAGTAAGCAGTCCAGCTGGTTGAGATGGCAAGTAAGATAATGACACGTGGCCAAAAATCAAAGTGGTCAGGGAATTGGATCTAAGGATTAAAGGGTGGGTCCAAGAAGATGAGTCATGCTGCGGGATAAGAAGTGACCTAGGAGCTACAGGTGGCAAGGATGAGGTGGATCCCGATGTCTTCTCATAGTGAATAAAAAGTTGACACGTCAATTCAAGAATGACCAAACACCAGGTGAATAAAGCTGAGTCAGTGGACCCACATCTGCTGGATTCAAGCAGGTTGTTAAGCATCAAACAAGTATGTTATGATCTAATGGCTGGCGTAGCTTTGCGAAGGAAAGATGCTACTACTTTAAGGCCTGCGAAATGGTGAAAGGTTTTTGGGGCCCGAAGCATAGATAAGGCATGAAGGTAAAAGATGATCAACTCTATTTTGATCCAAGGGTTCTCATTGTTTTGTGGCTATGAATTAACCGATGATTAAATCCCGCAAAATGGCGAAAGAGAAAAAGAGGTTTTGTCCAGCATGATGTGGAATGACAGTTGCTACCCTTTGTAATGAAAGATGGTGATGTGTCGATTGACACATGGTTTCAAAAGGTGAATGAGGGCCCACGAAAGTGTAACCAATAGTTATAAGGGGAGTAAGACATGTGGCTGACTCTGAACTAAACTGGAAGAGTCTTCCAAGGCTAATGGCTGAGTGCCACATGGCATTTGTTAACTAGTGAATGAGTGGGGTAAGCGATGTAAGCATAAAGGTCTCACTTAAAGGCTGTTCATCTCATGATTGATCCAATGCTTCTCGTTGTTTTGTGGCCTAAAGATGGAAGCGGATTAACCCTTGTGAAATAGAGAAAAACCATTAGCCATCAAGATAAGGTGTGGTTAGTGAAAAGGTTGACAGTCCCGGTAAGATTTAAAGGCTGGGCGGTTAGAGTTCCATCTAACGCTTGGTGTAGCTTCACAAAAGGAAAGTGCTCATGGGATAAAGCTTGTGAAATGGCAAAAAGGAGGTAGGGCCTGATGCAAAGGCAAAGAGGTTAAAATAGTGTAAAGACTGATCAAGTCTCATCTGATCGGATGGTTGGCATGATTTCATTTGGTGAAATTGCTAGGATGTTATGCTCTGCGAAATGGCGAAAGAGAGAAAAGGAAAATGTATAGGTGTGTTGTGACCCATTGGAGTGAAATTTTCAAATTCTTTCATGAATTCAATTATGAAGGGACGACCGAAGCATGTGGTATCAATGTCGCAGTTAAGAGCCCGACTACCGTATATGATCTCGGATCAGTTGAATGAAGGCATCATTTTGAAAAGTTGTTGCAGAGAAGCACTTGCAGAGCAAATTTCTTCAGTTGCAGAGCGGATTTCTTCAAGCAAAAAATAGGTTCTCTTGTACTCCTGCTTGGCAATTACTTGACATTGTGTTTTAACTAAGGTTTTGATTTATTAGAGAATAGTTGGGGGTAGTAATTAAATTGCTTGCATAGTTGTCTAAGATGGAACCTAAAAGAGAATTCTCAAGAAAGGTTAATTACCAAGAGAGGGCTATCTGTGATGATTTCTTAGAACAATTGACAATGTCGACTAATGTGGCAGCAAAGGTAAAGGAATTAGTGCCAAGAGCTCCTTGCCTAAAAATAGGAGAAGGATTGTATGATAAGGGCAATTGGCTGAGTGACCCACAGGTTGGGTTGTCTGGGTTGGGGTTATTTAAGGTTGGGTTTGGTATGAGAAACTCCCCAGCCCCAATGAACAACATTTGGGAGTTAGATGTGGGAAAATTGGTAGTCCCTGGAGTATTCATGGATGTGGATCTCCTAACTGAGATTGCACACAATTATGACCCAATCACAAGGAGTGTTAGGGATATAAATGGGAAAACCCTCATTGAAATCAATAATGAGGAGTTCAAAAATGCTTTTGGGCTTAGTGAGTTTACCAATTTTTTAAAACCTATTAACTTTAAATCACTAGCTCAGGTTTACAGTGTGCAAAGGAACCACCTTAGAAATGGGCCTCTTAAAGAATTTTTTGTGAAGATAGGTGGGTTAACAGTTGTAGGACCCAACACTAAGGAGCCTTTCTCTTTAAATATGTTCACCCTTAGGGCCAAGGGATTATACTGCTCACTCTGCCAAATTTTAGGAGAGGATGCTGAGGCAAATATGCCAACTCATTACATGTTAATGATTGCCCAAATTTTGAATCCTTCTCTGGCAGTGACCTTTGATTATGCTTCTTTTATCACTGATGCTATCCATGAAGGATTGATAGGGATAAAGAATTGGAAAGTGGATAGGCCTTTTGGATGGTACTCCCTCCTCATGCATTTATTTTTGTTCAATGGTGGTGACTATTTTGCAAGTGGAATGGATATTGTCAAAGAGAAAGATGGAGAGAATATGCCAGTGCAGTTATGGAGTACAATGTTGTCTTGGGATGGAGAAGATGCTAGCTTCTTAAAGTTTGATAAGTGTTTTGCATCTAAGATTAGGACTCTCATCTGTTCAGAGAATCCAAGAGTCCCCAAGGTTCTTTTGGAATTTATTAGGACAAAAGAGTTTGCTGAGAATATAAAAATTGTCCACAACTAGGGTGATATCTACTTGTACCCTATGTCCATAGTTTTCAAAGTATATGGTTTCAAAGGCACTCCATTTTTGTTGCCCTATCAGGTCCCTCTCAAAGTAGGAATTGCAAAAGTCCTCAGACAGATTGGTAGTGTGCAAGAGGCAGAGCTAACAGGTAGAGCTAAAGGGACCATTTTCCCTACAGTTACCATAGCCCACCAATTTGTAATAACTAAAGGAGGTTGGAAATGCTTTGAAGATTTTCTTCGACCTTATCATTTACCAACTGCAGTATCTAGGTATGTCGACCCTAAAGATTTCTTCAATGGCATGTTCAGAAAGAGGGCAATATGCAAAGGTAGACCCCACCAATTCCAGTTTCATGAAGACCTCATTAGGAATGAGTTTGATTTAGATGAGCAAGAGCTGAGGAAGGAAAAGTGGGTGGCCTACAAAAAGGCTTTAGACTTTGTGCACCAATTTGACACTAGCTATGACCCTTTGTCTAGCTTTCACCCCTTTCAAGAGAAGATAAAGTTCTTAATTATTTGTTTTGAGGATGTGATGCAAACATTGAAAGAAAAGAGGGAGGTTGTAATTAAGAACAACCCTGAGAAAGCAAGACTAGTTCTGAATAGGTCTGCATCTACGAGAGCAATCCCTCCTAGTGATTACATGTTGCATAAGAAGTCCAACTACAGTGTGTTGATGCCAACAATAGGGGAGCCTTCGACCTCAAAAGGGAAGAGGAAGATACAGGATGTCATTAACATTCAAGATAGCCCAAAGAAACAAAGATTGGGAAAGGAAGTAAAATCTGATGAACCCTTGTATTCTCCATCTCAATCTCCTATTCATATAGAAGATGAATAGGCAGCAGCTGAGCAACTATTACAGTTAGGTAGTCTTGGAGAGATAGCATATACATATGATGAAGTGGAAGAGGGGATGCTAGAATAGCCCCTTAAAGCTGAGATGAACATTACTACTAATGAGTTCAAAGGCCAGGAGTGGGATCCTGAGATCAAGCAAGCCAGTGAGGATTTCTTGGCTAACAATAACTTTGTCACATCAGGAGAATTCATGCAATTTGTGTGGAACTAGAACATTGATAAATATAATGCTAGGTGTGAAAATAGGAAAGGTGAGCAGCCCCACAAGGATCCAGCTATGGTGGAGGAAGAGATAAAGCAAGAAATGGTTGATGAGTTTAAGACCATCACTCTTGAGCAGGGAATAGACATCGTAGCATAGGCTGGGGTACTCATTCTCCCTGAGTGGGACATAGCAGATGCCTTGGTTTTGGAGGTAGTGAGAAAGGAGACTAAACCTATGGAGGGAGTCACTTTCAGCAAAGATAATGCTGCATTGGTCATGTGGTCTCTTAAAAGAGATGAAAATAAGAGGAATAAGGATACCCCAGGGTCAAGTTACCTTGGAGGAATGATAGTGAAAAGAGTGTAGAGCACTGGGGTAGTGGAAGCTGCTAGCACTGTGCTAGAGACTGCAAAGTTTAGTATTGCAGTAGCGAAAAGAGAGGCTAGGGAAAAGGTAGATCTCCAAGATAAGTTGGAGATAGATTTAAAAGCTTATAATAGTGCCAAGGAAGAGGTAAGGGGTAAAGATAGCATCATCACCAAGCTACAAAGCCAGTTGGCAGGACAGTACCATCAAGGTGAGTCCTCAACATTGATTATCTCCTCTTCTCCTGCAAGACCTCCACCTACCAGCCCCATCATTGAGTTCCCACCATCTCTAGCACCTTCTAGTTCTTAGTTGATTGAGATCACTCCTCGTGAGTTGGAGAATTTCAAATAGGCTTAGGCCCTATATGCAAAGAAATGTGAAGAGAGAGTAAAGGCTACAATTTTAAGTTTTGTTGACACTATAGGGTCTTCACTAATGTATAACAACATGAGTAAGATTTTGGAAATGTGGAATTAGTTAAATGGGGACAAGGCTGTATTAATGCTTATTTTTTATAAATGGAGACTCAGAGAGCAGGATATAGAACTGATTTGTGTATCCTATGATGAGGCAGGGGCTGACCCCATTATAAAATCCACTAATGATATGACAAAGGATTTAGTAAAGTTGGCACAAGGAGTAGATAATGCAAATAGAAAGATCAACCTGTACAAAAAGGAGTACACTGACCAGGTTTTTGAATTACTCCCAGGGGATTTTGTTAGTCTAGATCAATTAAAGGACAAACAAATATGGCTTAAGGAATTGGAAGCCAAATTGTCACTTAGAATAAAAGGAATTGTTAAATTAGAGGATGCCTCCATATTTGTCAAAACAATTGAGGAGATTGAGAAAATCAGATTTCATTATGGTTTTTTGAATTCAGAGGTCAATAAAATGAGGAATTCTTGGAAAAGATTAGCCAAGACAAAAGTAAAAGTAATTAACTTATCATGGCCCACTAATGAGGTGTATCAGGAATGGACGAGAAAGTATGCAGTGCTTGATGGGGAGCAGTTAGAACATGTTGCAATAGAACAACAAGAGGAAGAAACAAACTCTCCTAGGAAAGTTTGAAGCTATGTGTGCATCCATATTTTTATAAATGGATGCCAGGACTAGTAAAAAGTGATTGCAAGGAATTATAAGAAAACGCTGCAGAAATTTATCTAAGCCTTTTTCAATTTTTGATGGAGAATATTCAAATGTTTTTGTAATACTTTCCGAAGAAATATCAATACACAGACCATTGGTTTTGAGTTTAAACTTTGTGTTGTCTTCAAATATGTTTGCAAATGTTTACTATTTCATTATGAGTAATCTAGGGTTATTCCTTTTGAATATGGGTTGCAAGGCAATTTTTTAGTAAATATGTTTCTTAGCTTTTCTCTTTAGGAGGGGAATTAAATACACAGGAAATCATTTTTACTAGTAAATTCTTGGTGGAATATTTTGAATTTTGATGAACATAGTTTAGTTTGGTATGAATAAATTCTTATGTGTGTCAAGCATGTATAGGGATCTGCAGAAGCCAAACTGATGGGATATGTAGAGATATTTGATTGTGGAAGTATTTTTTGAATTGAGATGACTCTGTGACTTTGGATAAAGCACTGGCGTAGATCAAGGTTGTCTATTACATATCTTGTAGGTCGATACTGAACATGAATACAAGTTTCATTTCTTTGTTTCAGTTGATTTTAAGGTGATAAGATCCATTGGTTTTTGGACTAGTTTGCTATGGATTTTTCTTTTTAAAGTGTGAATTCAGTTCACAAAGGTATACCCGCCTAAACTTTGGATAAGTTCAAAGTGTAGAAGGTTAATCAAACCTTGTCATATGTTGTCTTGAAAGTTTCTTTCTCTTTAATCTCTCCTCTACATATAGAGTTATCATATCATTATAAGGATTTTAAAGTGAATCAGATTTTGAGAACAACAAAATTGGTGACTCTACTGGGGAGAGTCACATTAAGGATCCAGACATGGATTTGTGCTTAGATTTATAAGGAAAAATCATTGTGTGTTCATGGAATAGATTGGTGCTTCAATGAAGATAGCAGTGGTGTCTGGAAGTCTCTTTTTGGAAGGTCCCTCTATTTTCTTTTGATATTTGATTTGATCTGAAGTTTTGCAACATTTTATTCTAAGCTTGTTTTCATAATTCCCATAGTCTTGTGGGTGGTGACTCTGTTATCTTGGAACCAGTCCTTGTGAAATACAAACAATTCTAAAAGGAAGACAAGCATAATGCAAGGAGGAAAAAATACCATATCATTTATGAAGAAGCATCCTTGTGAAAATTTGTAGGAAGGTTTGCTTGAATAGTCACGAAGAGGTCAGAAGAGATCAGTGCTTCATGAACCATCAAATGTTGCTTGGGTGCAAAAAAATAACAATACCAGTAAGATACTTGATCGACCTATTTATGCAAAGTCTAATTCTTCTTCTAGAGAATCTGAACATGATATATTAGGTTTCCATTTTGGATTGTTTGGAAATGTAGATAATGCTCATGCTTTAAATCAAGATATATCTCATGTTAGTGTGTCTAGGAGAGATAGGAGTATTTCAAATGCAATCAGACATTCTATTCCTAGAACAATTGATGGAAACATCAGCTTGATTGATATAGATCAAGTCAATATATCTGACTCTGAGGAGAATTTCCCTAATGAAGATAAAGTGTCACAAGAAATAGAAGATTTAAATAGGAGGGTTCACCACTTAATCTCCTTAAGAGCCCAAAAGGAAGCAAATAAGGAGAAGGAAGTCAAAGAAAAACTAATGGAGAGAGATAGGCTTCTTAGACAGATAGCTGATCTTGAAGTGTTGGCTAAGGAAAAAGAAAAGAGTGATGAGGAAGGCCTTGTGATCAGAGAGATTCTAGTCCCTAAAGCTAAGCTAGCATATAATTCAGTAGTCCAACCAAACAGGGAAGTGCTTAGTGATTCATAGCCTCCTAGGAATGATGTTGATAAAGGGAAGCAGAAATGGGTGGATGATGGAACTAGATCTAGAAATACATAGGAGATTTCTCGTAGGCTCTCAGCACATGAGAGAGAGATGGAAAGAATGAGGAAGGAAAAGGAGGATCTACAAATGGAGCTCGAGAAAGCTGAGTTGGAAGCAGCTAATCAGGAAGTTAAAAGAAAAATTAGTTACCTAAAATCTCCCCCTATCATTTTTCCATCAGAAGATCTTAGTAAGCCTGATCCTCAACAAATTTCCCTTCCCCTGGTTAAAATTCAACCTACTGTGCCTATTAATACAACATCAGTGAGTAAAATCCCTGTGAATAATCAACATAGCCAAATATCTCAGTCCCCAATTCCAAAAGTTAGAATGAACATGGGAAACAATAATGTTGCTAACCCTTTTCAAAGGAGACCTATCAATTTGGAGTAGTATAGAAAATTGTTCTTTGATGGGATCCCAGGATATCCCAACCATGTTCCTACTAAGTTAAGGGACAGACTCCATAAGTTTGCTGGAAATAATGTAATTAGTGCTGAGGAACATTTAAAATCTTTTGGTGACCTAATAAATGATTATGAGATAATGGATGAAGATGTTATAATGAAATTATTTGTTCAATCTCTAGTTGATGATGCAAGAGATTGGTACAGAGGTCTTCCATTTAATAGCATTGGGTCATGGGAGGACTTTAAGAATTGTTTTCAAGAACAATACGGTGACAAAACAAATGTGAGCTTCATGCTTAATGAATTTAATAACATTAGAAAGTATGATAATGAAATGGTCACTGATTTTAATGCTAGATTTCAAAAGGCCATGCATAGATTATATCAGGTGATGAGGTTAGATGATAACATGTGTCTGAATACCTATTATAATGCATGTGATTCTAAAATGGCCTATATCTTAAGGGATAAAAATCCACATAATTTGATGGATGCATTTAGAATTTCCATTAATGTGGAAAGCAATAGGAAAGCATCTGGGAAGTTAGGAAGGAGAACAGATGGTAGGTTATGGCAAGAAATAAAATAGCAACCTAAGAAAGTTGCTAAGGAGGAAGACAAGATAGAAAAGTTGGTCATTGCAATGAAGGATCTGCCTGCCAAGGTAAACAAAAATGACAAGCCTCATTATAACTGGCAAGATAGACCCCTTAGAGTGCATGACATGCCTTATAATACCAACTGGAAAGATGGAAAACCCCAAAATGAGAAGCCTAAAATTGCTCAGAATCAGGATACCCCAGATCCCTTGAAAGGAAAAAATGTCCATAATATAGAAAATATGCCTTGGTGTATTGCTTGTGATGGGCCACATTCTCCTCATCAGTGTGCAGTAGCTCAAGCACTTGAAGAGTCCATGAGACAAGAGGTTGAGCATGACATTAACATGTTTGAGACTATTATAGAGAATGATGAGGAATCTGTACAAAGTGAATGTAGTGATGTGTTGGATAATAAAAAGTTTGTTCTAGGACAACTAACACTGGACTGGCATCCTACCTTGAATGTGGTAACAATTGAAGATGAAGAAGTTCATCTTAGAAGACCTAGTGAGCAAGAAGTTAAAAATCTCACCAAAGCTGCTATTGCTAAAGAAAAACACAATTACAACTTAAGGAGTACCAAGAAGGACACTGATCAGGGTGAACATGGTTCCATGTTCATAAAAGAGGTTACTCAAAAGGGGGCAACAAGTAGTGCTACTACTTTCCCTAAAATTGGTCAAGAAAAGAAGGAACAGGTTAAAGATGTACCCAAGAGTACAAATGATAAAAGTACTAATGATATACAAGGAGTTGCCACAACAAAAAGGGCATGTCAGCTTAAGGCAGAAAGAGTTAGAGCTAATACCAAATTAAGTAGTAGTTCCACATTTGACATGGCTCAAGCTCTTACACAAATGAAAGTTACTATCCCATTAATAGAATTATTGAAAATAAAAGAACACAAGGATGCAACTTTGTCTTTGTTTTCTAATATATCTGATAGTGACACAATCCTACTCACCGGTTTAGCTAAAAATGGAAAGGATCAGGAACTCCAAACCCCAAAGGTTTATGTTGGAACCACTATTACTCAAGATCCTTCATAGGTAGATCCTTTTTATGTTACTTTGTTAGTGAATAACTGGCTAATAAAAAACTGCATGATAGATTCAAGAGCTCCTGCTAATATAATGCCCTATGGTGTCATGAAAGAATTAGGACTGTTAGTAACTACTGTATATGGAAAATGCTATGCTATGGATAATAGGGAAGTACCTGTGATAGGTACTATGAGAGATGTTGAAGTAAAAATAGTAGCATTCCTTGAGGCAACTTATAAAATGGGTGTTATTGTTACTGACACTAAACCCCATTATGGTATGTTGTTGTCCAGGCAATGGGAAGTAGTAGTAGGAGGAAATGTCCAGCTAGATTTATCTTATTCTACTATCCCAATCAATGGGAATCAGGTCAAATTGTACAGAGAACCACGTGCTCCTAGGGTAAATGAAAATGTAGATCCTAGTATGCTCAATTGTATGATTGATGTAGATCTTGATAATTTCAAACTACAACCAATTTTACCTCAGTTGAAGAATACCGACCCTATTGTAGTCAAGATAGAATCACAACAGCATGGTTTATGGTAGATGTATTTTGATGGAGCTTGTTCCAAAGAAGGATCTGGAGCAGGGGTTCTTTTTGTATCTCCATCAGATATAACTTTTAAGTATTCTTTCTTATTGGCTTTCTAGTGCACAAATAATACTACAGAGTATGAAGCCCTGTTATTGGGGCTTGAAGTTGCAAAAAGGCATGGAATCTAGCTGTTGAAAGTTTTAGGGGACTCAGAATTGGTTGTCTCTAAAGAAAGATCCAAATATACATCCAAAAATGATAGATTAAAGAGGTATAAACATGCAGTTTGGGATGTCATTGAGCATTTTAGTGCATTTTCTATTAATTGGATAGAGAGATCAAAGAATATTATGGAAGACTTTCTAGATAATGTTGCATTGAAAAATGATGACGCAACACTAACTGGCATCTCAACTGTGGAAATAAAATCTAGGCCTTCCATCCCTGATAATGTATATAACTAGCAAGTTTTTGTTAATGATGAAAATATTCTTAGGTTCATTCAATGTGTTGATGATTATGATGGGCAGAAGATTGATTGCAATGCATTGGTGGAGATGGTTGACAATAAGGAAATAGTGTTTGGAAATGACTTGGTCTAGTTGGAAACAAATGAGATACTTAAAGGGTTGGTAGAGCTAGAGAGCATGTTCAGTTACAATGATAGTCACTTGCATCAGCAGTCTACCACCAAGTTAGAAGAGTTGGAGGAGGTAAACCTGGGGACTGAATCATCCCCTAAGTTAGTATACATTGGGAAGAAATTTCCCCCTCATGTCATAACTAATCTTATTAATTTATTGAAAAGATATAAACATGTTTTTGCTTGGTCTTATGAAGACCTAAAGGCATATAGACAAGACCTTTTGTAGCATGAAGTTCCTTTACTTCCAGATGCTAAGCCTTTTAGACAGAAGCAGAGACCTATTAATCCCCTGTTAGAAACTAAGATGCAGCAAGAATTGACTAAGTTGAGAGAAGGGGGGATTATCAAACCTATAAGACATTCTTCATGGGTCTCCGATTTGGTCCCAGTAAGAAAGAAAAATGGGGACATTAGATTGTGTGTGGATTTTAGAAATTTGAATCGTGCTTCTTTAAAAGACAATTACTCCTCCCCCAATATGGAATCTATGCTGTAGAGAGTAGCAGGTTGTGATCTTTTGTCCATGATGGATGGTTTTTCAAGATACAATCAAGTGTTAGTGAGGGAATTTGAATAGTTCAAGACTGCTTTCACTACTCCATGGGGAACATATGTCTATGTAAGGATGCCATTTGGATTAAAAAATGTTGGAGCTACATTTCAGAGAGCTATGGATGTAGCCTTCAAAGAATTCATTAATATCATCATGGTGGTTTATCAATATGATTTAACTTGCTTCTCTAAAAAGGCTGATGACCACTATGGACATTTGGAAAAGGTATTCAATAAGGCTTTGGAATTTGGTGTGTCATTAAATCCCAAGAAGTGTCATTTTGGGGTCACTGAAGAAAAATTATTGGGGCATATTGTTTCCAAGGAAGGGGTAAGAATAGACCCTGAAAGAATTGAAGCAATAAACAAAGTGCCTGAACTGAAGAATGTTAAAGGTATTCAATCCTTTTTAGGCAAAGTAAATTTTGTTAGAAGATTCATTGCGAACTTGTAGAGATAGTGAAACCCATTGTCAAGTTGCTCAAGAAGGATACCAAGTTTTGTTGGGATCAAGAAGCCTCAAAGGCTTTTGCCGAAATTAAAAAAGCTATTCAGGAAGCACCGATGCTGAAATCTCTTGATTATAGTAAGCCATTTTCTTTGTTCTCTTTTGCTTCATACCATACAGTAGCTGTAGTATTATTACAAAAAGATAATGAAGGATATGAACATCCCATAGCTTTCTATAGTAAGTCTTTGCAAGCAGCAGGAATTGAAATATGAAACCATGGAAAAATGGGCTTATGCTTTGGTTAAGGCTGTTAAGGCTTTCAGGCCATACCTTGTGAATGCAAAAATCATCGCTTATGTCCCACATGCTGTAGTCAAGGATATTTTATCCCAATCTAAGGTTACAAGAAAAAGGTGCAGATGGATTAATAGAATCCAAGAATTTGACTTGGAAATAAAGATCACCAAATTGGTGAGAGGCTTAGGTCTGGCCAAGCTCATGACTGAATCTAATCTTCTGAATGTTGAGATACATAATGTTGAAATCAAAAGTACTTCAGTCACTAGTATAGAAAGGCAACCTTGGTACTCAAAGATTGTCCAATTTTTAAGGGATGCTACATTTTCAGATGGAATGCCACATAATCAGAGAAGAACTCTGAAACTCAAGTCACAAAAATATGTTCTCATTCAAGGTGATCTATTTTGGAGAAAAAGAGATGGAGAACTGCTAATGTATTTGGATGAATTCCAAGCTAAAAAGGTGTTGATTGAAATGCATGATGGAGTATGTGGAGGCCATTACTCTGCTAAGACAACTGCTGGTAAGATAATCCAAGCTGGGTACTATTGGCCTACCTTATTCAAGGATACTCATGAACATGTCCGAAAATGTGAACCATGTCAAAAAAATTTATCCAAATTGAAGTATAAAGGAGCGCTACCCCTAAATCTAGTCATAGTGGAAGCCCCTTTTGTCCAATGGGGCATTGATTTTATTGGAGAAATTGTTGAGAGACCAGGAAGAGGTCATAGATGGATCATAGTAGCCACTGATTATTTTACTAAATGGATTGAAGCTATTCCCACAAGAAGAGATATGAGTAAGGTTGTCATTGACTTCCTGATGGATAATGTTATAACTAGATTTGGAACACCTACAAAATTAGTAATGGATAATGCCACGAGTTTCAGGTCAGAAGAGTTTGTTGGATTTTGTACCAGTCATGGAATAATCATGTCTTACTCTTCACCCTATCACCCTCAAGGAAATGGACAAGATGAATCTAGTAATAAAAGCCTATTGAACATCATAAAGAAAATCTTGGAAGAGAACAAGAGGTCTTGGGATCAAAAGTTGAAATTAGCCTTGTGGGTTGACAGGATAATAGTCAAAAGGCCATTGGAATGTCACCTTTTGAACTAGTTTATGATACACAAGCTAGATTGCCAGTAAACAATCTTCTTCCAATTTATAAATTCTTGCAAGCTGAAGACATGGAGATATCTGAACCTATGGAAAACCGAATGATTTAGATAGTGGAAGTGGAAGAGATCAGAACTCTAGCTCATAAGAGAAATTTGAAGATCCAATTGCAGTCCAAATGCCCTTTTGATAAAAGGACATCATTAAGGAAGTTTCAAATTGATGATATTGTTCTTCAGTGGAATGTGAGAGGGCAGGACAAAGGAAAACATAAAAAATTTGAATCATTATGGATTGGCCCTTTTGTGGTTTGTGATTTGAATAGAAAGGATTCTTATTTTGTGAAAAATCTGAATGATGAAGTACAAGAATTTCCAGTGCATGGACAATTCCTGAAACATTATTTCTCTTAAAGTCCATGCATAGCAGGCCCTTTGTTTGTATATATTTTGTTTACTTCCTATTATTTTTGTTTGGGTCTGTATTTTGGTCTATTTCTCCAGAGTTTCCTGAGTTTCTTGTGTTGACCTTGTGATCAACCATCCCCAGTCAGAGCCACCGTTATCACTATTTAAGAAATGGGTTTTCTTTTCCCATGATTGGCTAGGTTTTTGAAATGTTGAGTCAGGTATGCTATTAAATGCTTCA
The DNA here is from genome assembly GCF_030272615.1 of Cryptomeria japonica. NCBI lineage: Eukaryota > Viridiplantae > Streptophyta > Pinopsida > Cupressales > Cupressaceae > Cryptomeria > Cryptomeria japonica. The sequence continues at coordinate 258,447,552 of NC_081415.1, forward strand.
AACCTGTTCTAGGTCTTTAAGGATTAAGGGTTTTTTAGTTTGTTTTTAAATTGCTCAAATGTCTAATCAAAACCCTCTAGTTTCTATTCCTGCATTACTTTATTCACTTAAGTAATGGGTCTTGGGGTCGTGTGAAGTGTCCCCCCTTGTTATTTACCTAGGTGGTCTTTAAATAATTGTAAAAAAATATATGCCTTATGTCTTTTTCCTTCTAATGTTGTCGGGCCCAATAAGTGTCGTGCAACTTTCAGAAGAATCTATGACTTTTTCTATTTCATTAGGTGAAGTTGCAGGTGTGTTAACCTATGCGAAATAGCGAAAGGAAAAGGCATGTTCGATTGTGAGCATTAGATCTAGTTTAACGAGACTCCATCTCCCTTTAGATCTAACGGTTGGCATTGATTCGTAGCTCAAACGAGTGAGTAAATTACCTTTCACGAAATGGAGAAAAGGTTTGGCAGGACCTAACAGTGAAGACTTTCCCATAGCTAAAAGGCAATCAAGTTCAAAAAGGAATCGACGGCTCACAATGTTTCACAGTTGATAGATGCTCACATGTTATGCTCTGCGAAATAGTGAAAGGTTTTTTGGCCCTAGAAAAAGAGGTTCATAAGAAGCATAACAAATGCACAAGTCTTTGAGATCTAATGGCTGGCACAGTTTCACAGGAGAAAGATGCTCAAAAGATAGCTTTCATGAAATAGCGAAATGACATGGCGTTCCAAGTAAGCAATCCAGCTAGTTGAGATGGCAAGTAAGATAATGACACATGGCCAAAAATCAAAGTGGTCAGCGAATTGGATCTAAGGACTAAAGGGTGGGTCCAAGAAGATGAGTCATGCTACGGGATAAGAAGTGACCTGGGAGATATAGGTGGCAAGGATGAGGTGGATCCTGATGTCTTCTCTCAACGAATAAAAAGTTGACACGTCAGTTTAGGAATGACCAAACACTAGGTGGATAAAGCTAAGTCAGTGGACACATGTTTGCCAAATTCAAGCAAGTTGTTAAGCATCAAACAAGTATGTTATGATCTGACGGCTGGTGTAGCTTCACGAAGGAAAGATGCTACTACTTTAAGGCCTGTAAAATGGTGAAAGGTTTTTGGGGCTCGAAGCATAGATAAGGAATGAAGGTAAAAGATGATCAACTCTGTTTTGATCCAAGGGTTCTCATTGTTTCCTGGCTTTGAATTATCCGAGGATTAAAGCCCACGAAATGGTGAAAGAGAAAAAGAGGTTTTGTCCAACATGATGTGGAATGACAACTGCTACCCTTTTTAATGAAAGATGGTGACGTGTTGATTGACACATGGTTTCAAAAGGTGAATGAGGGCCCGCCAAGGTGTAACTGATGGTTATAAGGGAAGTAAGACACATGGCTGACTCTGAACTAAACTCAAAGAGTCTTCTAGGGCTAATGGTTGAGTGCCACATGGCATTTGTTAACCTGTGAATGAGTGGGGTAAGTGATGTAAGCATAAAGGTCTCACTTAAAGGCTATTCATCTCAAGATTGATCCAACACTTCTCGTTGTTTCGTGGTCCAAAGATGGAAGCGGATTAACCCCTGTGAAATAGTGAAAAACTGATAGCCATCAAGATAAGGCGTGGTTAGTGAAAAGGTTGACGGTCCTGGTAGGAGTTAAAGGCCAGGCAGTTAGAGTTCCATCTAACGCTTGGCGTAGCTTCACAAAAGGAAAGTGCTCACAGGATAAAGCTTGTGAAATGGCGAAAAGGAGGTAGGGCCCAATGCAAAGGCAAAGAGGTTAAAATAGTGTAAATATCGATCAAGTCTCATCTGATTAGACGGCTAGCATAATTTCATTTGGCGAAGTTGCTAGGATGTTATGCTCTATGAAATGGTGAAAGAGCGAAAAGGAAAATGCACAGGTGTGTTGTGACCTGTTGGAGCGAAAATTTTGAATTCTTTCATAAATTCAATTCTGAAGAGATGACCGAAGCATGAGGTATCAATGTCACAATTAAGAGATCAACTACCGTATATGATCTCGGATCAATTGAATGAAGGAATCATTTTGAAAATTTGTTGCAGAGAAGCACTTATAGAGAAAATTTCTTCAGTTGCAGAGCGGATTTCTTCAAGCAAAAAATAGGTTTTCTTGTACTCCTACCTGGCAATTACTTGACTGTGTGTTTTAATTGAGGTTTTGATTTATTAGAGAATAGTTGGGGGTAGTAATTAAATTTCTTGCATAGTTGTCTAAGATGGCACCTAAGAGAGAATTCTCAGGAAAGGTTAATTACAAGGAGAGGGCTATCTGTGATGATTTCTTAGAACAGTTGACAATGTGGACTAATGTGGTAGCAAAGGTAAAGGAATTAGTGCCAAGAGCTCCTCGCCTAAAAATAGGAGAAGGACTGTATGATAAGGGCAATTGGCTGAGAGACCCACATGTTGGGTTGTCTGGGTTGGGGTTATTTAAGGTTGGGTTTGGTATGAGAAACTCCCCAGCCCCGATGAACAACATTTGGGAGTTAGATGTGGGAAAATTGGTAGTCCCTGGAGTATTCATGGATGTGGATCTCCTAACTAAGATTGCACACAATTATGACCCAATCACAAGGAGTGGTAGGGATATAAATGGGAAAACCCTCATTGAAATCAATAATGAGGAGTTCAGAAATGCTTTTGGGCTTAGTGAGTTTACCAATTTTTTAGAACCTATTAACTTTAAATCACTAGCTCAGGTTTACAGTGTGCAGAGGAACCACCTTAAAAATGGGCCTCTTAAAGAATTCTTTGTGAAGATAGGTGGGTTAACATTTGTAGGAACCAACACTAAGGAGCCTTTCTCTTTAAATCTATTCACCCTTAGGGCCAAGGGATTATACTACTCACTCTACCAAATTTTAGGAGAGGATGTTGAGGCAAATATGCCAACTCATTACATGTTAATGATTGCCCAAATTTTGAATGCTTCTCTGGCAGTGACCTTTGATTATGATTCTTTTATCACTGATGCTATCCATGAAGGATCGATAGGGATAAAGAATGGGAAAGTAGAGAGGCCTTTTGGATGGTACTCCCTCATGCATTTATTTTTGTTCAAGGGTGGTGACTATTTTGCAAGTGGAATGGATATTGTGAAAGAGAAAGATGGAGAGAATATGCCAGTGTAGTTATGGAGTATAGTGTTGTCATGGGATAGAGAAGATGCTAGCTTCTTAAAGTTTGATAAGTTTTTTGCATCTAAGGTTAGGACTCTCATCTATTTAGAGAATCCAAGAGTCCCTGAGGTTCTTTTGGAATTTATTACGCCAAAAGAGTTTGCTGAGAATATAAAAATTGTCCACAATTGGGGTGATATCTACTTGTACCCCGTCTCCATAGTTTTCAGAGTATATGGTTTCAAAGGCACTCCATTTTTGTTGCCCTATTAGGTCCCTCTCAAAGTAGGAATTGCAGAAGTCATCAGACAGATTGGTAGTGTGCAAGAGGCAGAGCTAATATATGGTAAAGGGACCATTTTCCCTACAGTTACCATAGCCCACCAATTTGTAATAACTAAAGTAGGTTGGAAATGCTTTCAATATTTTCTTGACCTTATCATTTATCAACTGCAGTATCCAGATGTGTCGACCCTGAATATTTCTTCAATGGCATGTTCAGAAAGAGGTCAATATACAGAGGTAGACCCCACCAATTCTAGTTTCATGAAGACCTCATTAGGAATGATTTTGATTTAGATGAGCAAGAGCTGAGGAAGGAAAAGTGGGTGGCCTACAACAATGCTTCAGACTTTGTGCACCAATTTGACACTAGCTATGACCCTTTGTCTAGCTTTCACCCCTTTCAAGAGAAGATAAAGCTCTTAATTCTTTGTTTTGAGGATGTGATGCAAACATTGAAAGAAAAGAGGGAGGTTGTAATTAAGAACAACCCTCAAAAAGAAAGATTGGTTTTGAATAAGTCTGCATGTACCAGAGCAATCCCTCCTGGTGATTACATGTTGCATAAGAAGTCCAACTACAATGTGTTGATGCCAACAACAGGGGAGCCTTCTACCTCAAAAGGGAAGAGGAAGATATAGGATGCCATTGACATTCAAGATAGCCCAAAGAAACAAAGAGTTGGAAAGGAAGTACAATCTGATGAACCCTTGTATTCTCCATCTCAATCCCCTATTCATATAGGAGATTGAGATGGAGAATACAAGGGTTCATTCTAAGTAATCTAGGGTTATTCCTTTTGAATATGGGTTGCAAGGCAATTTTTAGTAAGTATGTTTCTTAGCTTTTCTCTTCAAGAGGGGAATTAAATACGTAGGAAATCATTTTTACCAGTAAATTATTGATGGAATATTTTGAATTTTGATGAACACAATTTAGTTTGGTATGAATAAATTCTTATGTGTGTCAAGCATGTATAGGGATCTGTAGAAGCCAAACTAATGGGATATGTAGAGATATTTGATTGTGGAAGTATTGTTTTAATTGAGATGACTCTGTGACCTTGGATAAAGCATTGGTGTAGATCAAGGTTGTCTATTACATATCTTGTAGGTCAATACTGAACATGAATACAAGTTTCATTTCTTTGTTTTAGTTGATTTTAAGGTGATAAGATCCACTGGTTTTTGGACTTGTTTGCTATGGATTTTTCTTTTTAAAGTGTGAATTCAGTTCACAAAGGTATACCCGCCTGAACTTTGGATAAGTTCGAAGCGTAGAAGGTTAATCAAACCTTGTAATATGTTGTCTTGAAAGTTTCTTTGTCCTTAATCTCTCTTCTGCATATAGAGTTATCATATCATTATAAGGATTTTAAAGTGAATCTGATTTTGAGAACAACAAGGTTGACGTGGCAACATGATCTAGTCTCCATTAGATCTCCAATACAGTGCTAACTCATCACACAAAGCCATTGGTTGAATAACACAGGCTCGAAACACTTCAACTAGAAACCCTGAAGCTGAGACTACCAACCGATAGTCATACCATATTAAGCCTTGATAAAAACATTCCATATGCCCGTTCATCTTAAACAAGCATACCGCTTCACTGTTTCACATACGTCGGTTCACAATAGTATACCGGTTCACCCTTTAGCATATTACCGATTCACTCTTTTATCATATCAGTATACCAGTTCATTCTTTTAGCATATCAGTATACTGGTTCACTCTTTAGCATATTGGCATCAATGACGACACAATATCATCATGTCCACATACTCTGCACAAATGCCAACAATCTCCCCCTTTGGCATTGATGGAAATATACAAAGATGTCTACATCACATCTTCTCCTTAATACTATAGATATCATTTCCACTTTACATCTTCTCCCCCTTTGACAACAATTCCAAAGTGGAGGCACAAGTTTCCTTATTCCACTATGTTGCTCCCCCTGAGGAGTAGCATCCTTCAACACATCAATCCTAAAAGGATATAGCAAAGTAAGATCTAACTGATGTGGAGCACAAAACTTTTAGTTTACCTCTTGAAGGGGCAACACCCCTAATTCACCTCTCAAATAGGTAAATGTAGCCTTCGGTAGAGGCTTGGTGAATATGTCTTCTAACTGCTCCTTACTGGAAACATGTTCCAATACCACCTCTTTGATCTAAACCTTTTCCCTCAAGAAATGATACTTGAGTTCAAAGTGCTTAGTTCTATCATGTGAAACTGGATTCTTGGAGATATTGATTGCACTTGTATTGTCACAAAATATGCTTACCAGTTTAGATACTAGAACTTTGAAGCCATTCAACACATGCTTCATCCAAATAGTCTGGGTGTAGTTCATAAAAGTTGCAACATACTCTACTTCTGTTGTAGACTGAGAGATACAAGTCTGCTTCTTACTCATCCATAAGACCAGTCTACCACCAAGAAAGAATGCACCACTGGTTGTGCTCCTCTGATCATCCACGTTACTATCCCAATCAGCATTAGTGAACACTCTTAAGTTGAAATCATCATTGTATGGATACCATAATCCATAGTCAATAGTTCCCTTTAGATACCTAAGAATTCGCTTGACTGATACCAAGTGGGATTCTCTTGGGATCTTTTGGAACTGAGCAGTAATCCCTACTACATATGCAATGTTTGGTATGCTATGCACTACATAATACAACTTACTAATCATTGATCGGTAATCCTTCTCATTTACCAATGCCGAGTCATCCTCTTTTGATAGCTTACAACCGGTCACCATTGGCATACCAACTGGTTTGTTGTCTTCCATGCCAAAGGTCTTCAACACCTCTTTGACATACTTGGACAGAGTAATAAAGATTCCATCTTTCATTTGTTGAATCTACAGTCCAATGAAGAACTTAATCTCCCCTATGAGTGACATCTCAAACTCCTTTTTCATCTCATCTGCAAAGTTATGACTCATCTTGTCATCTCCACCAAAGATTATGTCATCAAATACCTCACAAATTAGAATGTGATCTCCTTCAGATTTCAAGTAGATATTGCTATCTTCACTTGTTCTTTCAAATCCAATCTTCATACCGTGCTCTAAGTGTCTGCTTTAGTCCATACAAGGCTTTATGTAGCCTACACACCATGTCACTATCTTCTGATAGGGAAAACCCATCTGGTTACTCTATATATACCTCCTCTTTAGGTATTCCATTAGAAATGCAGATTTTACATCCATTTGGTATACCTTGAATCCTTTAAAAGCTGCATATGCAAGAAGCATACAAACTCCTTCCAATCTTGCTACTAGAGAAAAGGTTTCTCCATAATCTTCTCCTTCTTCTTGAGCATATCCTTTACACACTAGTCTGGCTTTGTTCCTTACCATTGTGCCATCCTCATTTAGCTTATTTCTGAAGACCCATTTGGTTCCAATGACATTTTTATGCTCTGGTCTGGGTACCAAGGACCATGTACCATTCTTCTCTATCTGGTCAAGTTCTTCTTCCATTGCCTTGATCCAATCTTCATCTTTATGTGCCTCTTTGAATGATTTAGGCTCAAATTCAGAGATCATACATGAACTTTCTTTGACCTTTCTTCTTGTAAGATTTCCTACATCTTTATCTCCTCTAATCTGCTTTGGATCATGATTGAGTTTAACATACCTAGGTATATTCTTAATAGATTCCTCTTGCTTTTCTTCTTCATCCTCATCTTCATCTGCATCAGCATCTACTGGTGTAGGAGCACAATTACTGGTACTAGGCTGATTTGCAACCGGTTCATCTCCCACATGCTTACTACCAGTTTCTTCAGATTTCTTAGAGTTTTAATAAACCCTAACATTGATTCTTTCAATGATTCTCTAGGTCCTATTATTAAAACATTTGAGAGCTTTACTCTTGGTGGAATATCCTAGGAATATTCCCTCATCACATTTTGCATAGAACTTGCTCTGATGTTCACTTCTCTTGATATAACATTTGCTACCAAATACTGTAAAGTAGCTTACCACTGGTGTCTTACCAGTCTAGTACTCATAAGGAGTCTTATCCTTTCCCTTTTTGATGAGTACCCGGTTCATTGTGTAGACTGCAATGCTCACCGCTTCTCTCCAAAAGGTCTGAGCAACCTTTCCTTGGATCAACATAGTTCTAGCTGCTTCAACCATAGTCCAGTTGTTTCTCTCTACTAAGCCATTCTGTTATGGAATCTGAGGTGCAGATAGTTGCCTCTTGATGCCATTCTCTTCACAGTATTTGTTAAATTCACCGGAAGTGAATTGCCCTCCTTGATCAATTCTAAGGCATTTGATTCTTTTGCCGCTTTCCTTTTCTACCAGTGCTCTGAAAGCTTTGAATTTTCCAAAGGCTTCAGACTTGTCCTTCAAGAATGTGACCCACATCATTCTTGAGAAATCATCTATAAGAATCATAAAATACCTATCTCCTTGCACACTCCTAGTTTTCATAGGACCACACAAATCAGTATGCACAAGATTAAGTAAATTGTCTGTAGTGAAAGATTTACCTTTGAAGGTTGAGGAAAACATTTTCCCTAGTTGACACTCTCTGCATAGAGGATTTTCTAGTTTACTCAGCACTGGTAGTCCTCTAACTACCTTAGTCTTATTTGCCTTCACAATGTTATCAAAGTTTACATGGCAGAGTCTCCTATGCCATATCTAGCTATCATCAAATTTAGCCATAAGACATGTACTTATACTAGCATTCAGCTGAAATAGGTTACCTTTGGTTTGCATACCGGTGGCCATCAATTCACCATTCTTTCCTTTAATTTTGCATACACCATTTTTGAATTCCACAGTGAGGCCACTATCATTTAGCTAGGCAACACACAATAGGTTGTATCTGAGACCTTCTATCCAATACACATTGTCAGCACTGCTCTTTCCATTCAGAGAGATGGATCCTCTGCCTTTGACCATACATGGTGCATCATTTCCAAAATGAACCACACCACCATCATACTCTTCCAGAGATAGGAAGTTGCTCCAGTCACTAGTCATATGGTGAGAATAACCATTGTCAATAATCCACTCATTGGAATTATCAAAGCAGGAGACAATAGACTTCTTGTCTGACACATCTTCTTTGACTGCAACAAACATAATATCTTCATTTTCTTCATCTTTAGATTCCTCATCTATGACACCTTCATCAACTGACACAAAATAGTTTCTCTGGTTTCCTCCTTTGAATTTCTTGAATCTTTCCGATTTGTCCTTGTTATCACCATTAGGGCAGTTTACAACAATGTGTCCTATCTAGTTACAAGAAAAGAATTTCAAAGGGAGCTTACCTCTATATTTACCAGTTCCCTTAGGAAGTCTCTTGGCAAGAAGAGCTTCAAATTCCATCAGGATCTCCTCATCATCCATTTTTCTGCTCTATCTTGGTTCACCGTTGGTGCTTGCTTCTTTACCTTTTTTGGATGGTACAACAGATGCCCTAAAAGCTGATTTAGTCTTTTGAATACTGCCATCAAAACTATTTATCTCATAGGTTGTCAGCTTAGCAATGATGGAGTCTAGGGATACCTTAGTCTTGTCTATTGACCTCAACTCTTGAATAGTAGCAACCCTTATAGCATAGACCGGTAGACGGGATCTCAAGACTTTGCTAACAATAGTAGAATCATCAATTTTGCCTCCTGCACTTTTGATATCTCCAACAACAGTTTTGATCCTTATTCCATATTGTTGAATGCTCTCTCCTTCAATCATCCGCATGTCTTCAAACTTACCCCTAAGGCTTTCTTCCTTGGCTTGTTTTACATGCTCATCACCACCATAGATATTCTCAAGAGTATCCCATACTTCTTTGGGATTATCTTTATCTTTATCTTTCTTCCTTAGCTTGTTTGTGATCCTTCTATTTTTTCTCTCATTCTTCTATTTATTGTCTCTAATGTTCTTGATAACTCAATGATGAATAGTGAATACCAAACTGGTACTAAGAGGGGGGGTGAATCAATACATATACAAAAACCTTTTTCTGAGTGGTCTGACTGCAAATAGTAAACTTGACTTGCTATCACTAACACCGATCAAACTCAAATAACCACCGGTTAAGTACAATGAGATTGTGAAAGATATAAACCGGAAACACTTATCTTTCCACACAACCTATTCCCTCATTTCCACATTATCCTTGTGTATAAACAAGTAATCTAATATCAGGAATATAATAACTTACTAGATCAACATGATTCACCGCTTAAATAGGAAGTTACAAAACATCACAGGAAAGAGGCATCACACATGACACACATATTTTCACGTGGAAACCCAACTGGGAAAAACCAAGGTGGGGATGAATACCCACAAGCTATTTTGAACTCTTTAGAAGTCCACTCTGTTAGGAGCCTAGTTCGATTAAAGACTATTACAACAGGTTCTGTTAGGAACTGATCCTGTTAGGGATCACCCGGTTAAGGGATGGCTAAAATACATAGTTAAGGGTCAAACCCTGTTAGAGGTTACCTTGTCAGAGGATTTCATGAACTTAATGGCTTTGAGTCACCCTATCAAAGGATTTATAGTAAGCTAATTAAAGCTACCCTGTTAAGGGATTTTCCAACTGTTGAAGTGGTTAGAGATCAACAAGTATTACAATGATCTAGTGGTAGCACTCAATGCCAATGCAAATCCACTTTGATTCCTTCCTTCTGCACACACACTATGCAGGTATCACTCCTCCTATCTAGTCTAGCAAGAATCACATATCTCTTCTCTTAGGTACACACACAATATTTGCCAACCATCTCATCATGAAACACAACATTGACCTTATAGGAAACAGACAGGTTGGCAACATAAACCCTAAACCCTAAACCTTTAGGTTGAGAAATTCAGTCAGTTCAATCCTGACCATTGAACACTATGCATTTGAATACAATGCTCTTGAACAAATCTTAAGACATTCTCCATCATTCATTCTTTACCACTTCATGGAGGCGATAACCCATCACACGTTCTCCACCATTTGCAGAGACTTCACACATTCCCGAGGTAGATAGGATCAATCTCCGTCATGCAAGATCCTTCATGCGCATGAGGCTGATGTGGCAACATGATCTGGTCTCCATTAGATCTCCAATACAGTGATAACTCATCACACAAAGCCATCAGTTGAATAACACAGGCTTGAAACACTTCAATCGGAAACCCTGAAGCTGAGACTACCAATCGGTAGTCATACCATATTAAGCCTTGATAAAAACATTCCATATGTCGGTTCATCTTAAACAAGCATACCACTTCACTATTCACACACACCGGTTCACAACAATATACTGGTTCACCCTTTAGCATATTACCAGTTCACTCTTTTAACATATTAGTATATCGGTTCACTCTTTAGCATATTGACATCAATGACAACACAATATCATCATGTCCACATACTCTGCACAAATGCCAATAGTTCTCTACTTGAGGATGATGCAAAGGGTTGAGATCTCTTTTGGTCTCTCCCATGCTGACTCAAATGGCACATGTGTCCCTTTCTTCCATGGTGGTTTCCTGTCTTTGGGGGTGTAGACACCTAAAAATGGTCAACGCTTGCAGGGTCATACTTTAACATTTGCGCATTGCCTCATTTTAGGTTTTTGCATCACATTAACATTTCTCCTATGTCACGCACTTGGTTTTTATCATTTGAAAGTATCAAGTCATTCTTCTATCATCTCGCCTTCGAATTTGGTCTTGTCGACAACAACCTTCAGTCATGATTTTGGTCGATTTTTGTCCTTGTCAATCTTGTCATATTGCGATCGATTCGTCATCGATCCTTGTCCTTTCCAATCATATCAATTTGGTCAATTTGTCATTGATTTTTGTCAACCAATCTCAGTCAAATCATTTATCAACACTGGTCATTTATCAATTTAAAATCATGATCGACATTAATTATCTTCAATTAGGACCTAATTATCATCCTCCCATTTCTAATTCATCTTCTAGGGTTTTATGATTTAGTCATTTAACCTAATTTGCCATTTCTTCCTCTAGGATTACTAAATTATTTATTAATCCTAAGTTTCCTCATTACAATTAAATCTTCATTTAATTGTCTAATTATTCCTCTTTGTGAATTGATTAATAAATGAAAAATTATTAATTAATTCACTAAATCCTAATTTCTAATTTCTTTTAATTTCTAATTTCCTATTTTCATTATTCTCTAATTTCCTAATTTTCTAATTTATCCAAATTCAATTTCCTCCTATTTCTCTCCTAAATTTATGGCAATGACATAGAAATGTGTCATAGAATTTGTCATTAAATGTCATAAATTGTCATAAAATTCTTGACATAGAAATGTGTCATAGAATTTGTCATTAAATGTCATAAAATGTCATAAATTCTTGACATAGAAATTTGTCATGAATTGTCATAAGCCTTGCATAGCAATTTGTCATGGATATGTCATAATTTTGCTATTATTGATTTGCAATTTCCATTTGAATTGCATCATGCCAATCTTGTCATTTATCCAATTTCTCTATAAATTGGATAATTTTCTTCAATCAATCCCTTCATGAATCTCAAATTTTTACCGAACCTTCGTTTCTAGTACTCTTGAGCTTTTTTGCTTTCAATTGTGTGAGCACTTGTAGGTGAGATCCACAAAACTATTGAAGAGGAAAGAACAACAATGGAGCCGCATGGAAGAAGCATATGGTTTGCATGACATTTTCTTTTAAATGCTTTGTTTTCATACCTCCATTGAATGTGCTTTAGAATTAGGTTCATTTCAATGAGTTTTCTTATGATTGAGCTATCATGTTTAATGTTTTGATTGATATACTTATCTTGTGATGAATCCTAATTTCTATGCCACATTAACTGGTGAACCCGATGTGAATACTAACCTTCTAACCCCTTTACTGTGTTTTGGAGTGCTTATATGTTGATTTGCAGATCAAAAAACCCAAAAACAGGGTCGTGCAGTGCATTCTGGAGACTTCTGCGCTTGTGTGAAGCATCTTGCGCCTGTGTTGAAGAGTCTTGCGCCTATGTCAAGACATTTTGCACTTGTGTCAGACATCTTGCGCCTGTGTCATGACTTTTGCGCCTGTGTAAAGTCCAGATCAGAGGTGAAAAATGCAATTTTTACTTGAAAAATTTTATATGTTTTAGTAAATTGCAATTTTGAGGGTCTTCGGTGCATTTGTGGACAAATATGCTTCCGAGAAACATGACGAGACATCATTGATGTTTCCGAAATTTGGTTCTAGATTATTTGAATACCTTTCCAACGCATCAAACGGTTTGTAATTCGGAGCTAGGATGAGAAAGTTATGCCTTCTCCAAGTGGACTGAAATTTTGATAGTTTTCATAAATCAGATCATCTGTGCTTTGGATTTTGGTACTAATTATTTGTGCAGGATCTTGGCATATGCATGACAAAGACTAAAAATCAAACTACTAACATGTGTTATGCAGATTCGATGGTCAAAGACAACAAATCAAACTTCTGACATGTGTTTTGCAGGTTGCCTTGGAGAAACAACCAAATTGTGTGTTTGAGATTTTTAATTAGGCACTTAGTGATTTATAAATAGGTGGAAATGAACCTTTGTTTGCTTTGATTGTTAAGTATGACATTGGAGTAGGAGAGTATGCTCTCATCCTTCTTAGGGTGATCAGAAATCCAGATCTTCGATACCATGCTTGTGTTGTCGATTGAGTGTCTCCATTAGAGGGCCTGCCTTCCCGACCACTTTGTTTTAGCAAGCGAGTGATAATCGTGAGAAGGGAATGACCCAAAGTGAGTACGGCTAGAATTCCTTGGCATTCTAACTCACTATAAAAAAATACCTGATGGGCGAAAGCTTTGAAGGAAGTGTTACGTGGGAATTGTAGTTACTTGGGAAGTGATGCCCCTTGAACTCTTTCTCATATCAACATCTAAGTAGGGCCTCTAGGTCTAAATCGCGCTTGTGTGACTACATTTGTTGGTATCTTGATGGGCTTAATGTCTCAATCATGCTTGCATGACATCAAGGAGTAATGCTTAACAGAAATCCTTACTAAACACCTTGTTTTTAGAGGCCAAAAACCCTTCTAGTTGCTTGAGAAGGACAAATTCGGATACTTGGAAGAGATACTAAGTTCGCCATGGGGGGATTCCATGGGGACTGATGCTTGGCTTCCCTGAGAAGTGAGTGCCGTGGAGGGGAGCCCGTGGGGTCAAGCATCTATGTATTCTCCTTGAATCTCATAATGAGTCTACCTCTCAAGTACCTAATGTCTTTGCCTACCCTAAGGAATGTGGAAATGAGCATGATTGCCTTGAGTCTAAGTTGTAACATCTTGTATTCTTTGATTGTCAAAAGTTGAATGTTATTCCATTTCAAGAACAAACACATTGATCAAAACAAGATTAAACACCAAAGACATTCATCCAACAAAAGTTCAACAAGGTTAAAAGCACATCTTCCAACATGATTATCAAACATTGTTCAAAATCTTGTCTTAACATTCATGTCACTTACATTTAAGTTCATCCTAGGTTGCATTTTGCAAAGTTCATTGTCAAGTACCAAGGTTAGATTTCACCTAAGTCATACTCCTTTCAATAGGGGTCATCCACTTGCATATGTCCTCTTGCATTAAGGTCATACCATTGTCATACATTGCATATCCCAAGTCCCTTCATTAAGCCTAAGTCATTGTCATATCATATTAAGACCATTTGCATATGTCCTCTTGCATAAGAGCAATATCATTTCATAATTAAACCTTAGGTTTCATCTTAGGTGGACATTATCATACATTTGCATTAGCATATCCTAAGTCTCTTCATTAAGCCTAAGTCATTGTCATATCATATTAAGATCATTTGCATATTAATTGTCCTTTTGCATATAGTGTCAAACCCAGGTTTTGTCATACTTGAGCAATCCAAATCTTTGATAAACCCTAAGTCATTGTTAAGAAGTCTAGACCTTATCAAATCTTTTGTCCTTTTGTCATCAATATCATTTCGTCAAACCTAGCTTAGTATCCAAGCATATAGGGGAGACATTGTCATCTTGTCCGTTGTCAATTAAGTCCTTTTGTCCTTTGAGGTCTAGACATCATTTCAATTTCCAAAAGGTCTCTCCTAGATTTGCATTCAAAAGTTTGTCAAAATCTTCAAAAACAACAAAAACATAGATTGCATTCTTGCCATAGATTGCATTTTCATATATTTAGTTTGCATTTAGTTACATATCATATATTATCCTTGAAAAATTCCAAAAATATTGCATTTGCATAGTGACATGTCTATTGAAACAAGGTTCCAAGCACCGATGATGCAACAAAGTTTGACATATCAACCAACAATGCAATCACAATTATATCGAACCCAACAACAAGAACAAGAACAAGGTGTTTACTATCAATCAGATTTTCAACCATCACAACCAATGGTCCAACATATGCAACCAACACAACCAATGGTCCAATTTCAACAATATGTCCCACCAACTCCAAGAGGAAGTGCACCTTTCAATTGGAATCAGTCCAGCTTGCAACAGGAAATACAAACATTGTATGAAGAACCAACTCTATCTCAACGATGTGATTTAAATCAAGGCATTCACCAAGAAACAAATCCAAATATTTTACCAGATTCTTCATCAAATTTCGATGTCTCTGATGATGTTGTTATGTACCTTAAGGATCCAAAGTTGACAAAAAAGATGGATAAATTCTTGAATAAGCTCTTTAAGAGGTTCCCACAAAAATATCTTGACATGATGAGTAATGTGACCTCCTCAAGTAAGCAAATTAATGTGCAAAAATGACAAGGTGGTGAGTTGTTAAGTTTCTCTCCGCATCCAAATGAAAAACATGTGCAACAAGAAACCCAACCTACCTTGATGAGTAAATGTGCTTCAAAGGCATTGACAATGACTATTCCTCAAAAGTCCACATTCGAAATAATAAACAATCCATTGTTTAATGCAACACCTTTAACACCAGATCAAATGAAGGCCACACAAATGTTGATGACAGGTGTCCCTCAACAAGAAGTGATTCCTCGAATACCAAAAAGTGGACCCAAATCTAAGATGCAAGAAAGCTTTACGATTGGAATGTCTGATCTTACAAATGTTCAAAGTGCATTTCCTTCAAGCCCTTCAATTACTTCTTGAAATCCGAATTGCTGTCAAACTATCAAATTTTAGTTCTAGTACTCTTGAGCTTTTTGCTTTCAATTGTGAGAGCACTTGTAGGTGAGATCCACAAAACTATTGAAGAGGAAAGAACAACAATGGAGCCGCATGGAAGGAGTATTCAATCTTGGATCTGGTTTGCTTAATGTTTTCTTTTGAATGCTTCATTTTTATGCCTCTATTGAATGTGCATTAAATTAGGTTCATTTGCATTGAGTTTTCTTATGATTGAGCTATCATGTCTTCTGTTTTGATTGATCTACTTGTCTTGTGATGAATCCTAATTTCTATGCCACATTAACTGGTGAACAATATGTCCAACCAACTATACAATGTCCACAAATAGTCCAACCAATGGTGGAATATCAACAAGTTCAAGTTCACTCAACATATCAATGTTAGCAACCGCCACCAAACATTCAAAAACAAAGGTTGCAACACACACCAACCCAAGTTTCAAACATGTTAGAACAATTGAACCAAGTTCAACATCAAAACATGACATCAAATCAAAAACAAGTTCAAATTCCAAGTCCAACTATGTCAAAACCTCGAAAGAAAGGTGGCCTTATTGCAATGCTCTTAAGGAAAAAACTAAGTGAGTCTTTTGAGGAAGATAAAGATAATACACTTATGTCTAGCAATGCCTCATCCCCTCGCAAGCAAATTGACTCTCCAGTGACATCTATCCCTACACCTTTAGAAGTTTCACAAGAACCTTCCATATTGTCCTCATCAAACAATACACCCAAGGATGCAATTATCCAAGAGCTATCCATAATTGATTGCCAAGATAATCCAACTCGTGACATATATCCTTGTCGTGTTTCAGAAATACAAGACCCAATGCCACCATACACTTTATTGCCATTACCTATTTTAGAGGACCCCCTTCAAAGTCCCTCTTCCTCATGTTCAAGCATTGATTCCTTGCCAGAATCCTTCACGAATGTTCAAAGTGCATTTCCTTCATGCCAAAGCATTAATCCCTTGCCAAAATCCCCCATGCATATCCAAAGTCCAACCTCATGTCAAGAGGATAATTTAGAGCACGAAGAAATGAGTCCTAAAGCAAATCAAGATCAAGATCCCAAAACCTTATCATCCCATCCAATTGTTGACCAGGACCCCATCTTCCCACACATTCACAATGATCATCCTATCACTATCCATTCTATCCAAGAGAACAACACCTTTTCAAGTCCTATTGACACTCCATTCTCCGAGCAAGATCAAGATATCTTAGTCCATCCAATCCCAAATGATCCCCTTCCATTTCATGAACACAATGTCCTTTCAAATCCCATTGACATTCCACTTTCTAAGAAAGATCAAGATATCCCTTCCATCCTTTCTAACGATCCCATTAAAAGTCAAGAGCAAAGCACCTTTAAAGAAGATTCCAATGATCTTCCTCCTTGTCAAGATCAAATCATTCCTTCAGATCCTCCACAAGATCCACTTGTCCCTCCATCTCCTTGTCCTAATCCTGCATATCCACTCCAAGATCACATTTCTTTTGATATTCCCATTATTTCTCCCATTCCATCTCTTGAAGAGCCTATCATTGAACCATGTCTACTACATGATCCTAATCCCCCTCATGATCCTGATACCCCTCATGATTCTAACGTGTCAGTGCAAGATATTCATGAACCCCCTAAATGCATAATGGGTTCTTCCACTTTGGTGCAATCCGATCCACTTCAAGATCTCCTTATTTCTCTCATATCACATCCACCTCATAATGGACTCTCGTCTTCTTCCCAAAGCAAAGAGTATCCTATTAGTCAAAATATTGATAAAGGCAAAGGGGTAGATCTCCATAAGCAAGAATCCCTTCATGTTAAAGAGTATACTAATGGTCATGGCTACAAAGCTCACACTCAAGGCGTTGGTATCCCTCCAAAGTCAAAATCCAAGTGTCCACCTTCCCCATCATCGCTTCCATCCATTCTAGGTCCCTATATCCCTCCATCTCCTATGCAACATCAGCAAAGGCACACATCTTAGAGAACCTTCCATCCATCCCACATGCTTCCATATCATTCCCATCCACACCGACATTCTTTCCCTCTTCCAAGCAATTTGGATGCCAAGTATAAGCATCATAAGTCTAGAAATCCACATGTATTCAAAGATCAACATGTCCAATATAATCGACATGTCAAAACAAAGAGCAATATGATCTATAAAGAAAAGGACATATCCAAAAGGCCACAAAGGCCCACTGAGCAAAATAAAGAAAAATCAAAATCTATATGGGTTCCTAAATCCCTTGTGCAAGCAATGCACTCCAAGGAACCACAAAAGCATGAAAAATCAAAAACCATGTGGATCCCCAAGAAGCTCCTTGAAGCACAAAAAGAAACACCTATACTGGCATCTAAAATTGTTGTTCCTCCATCCAAATCATCCAAGTCTATTCCTCCATCACCTTCTTCATCTATTTTGGGCCCTTATGTCCTAAAATCCCAAGCCTTTCCTCCGTCAAAATCTCAATATCCAAAATACGTCTTTCCTCCATCAGTCCATCACCCCTCAAGGTGTGTGCCAATGTCGATCTTGCCTTCATTTCCATCCACTAAAGCCCAATTCTTCCAATACCCTACCTATTATCCAATGCATATTTTCCATCCTTCCATCCCTCTGATCCCATCCTTTACATAAATCCTTGCCTTAGTTTCATCTCATTTTCCATGTCCTTATCCTACCAACGTCTTTGAGCATACTTTTAAAGGTCATGGTCCATTTTTTTTTTTTTCAAGGCTACTATCCAAACAAAAAGATGCTTGAGTCCTTCTTCCATCCCCTATCATGTGTCCATCTTCTATTGAAAATTCAAAAAAAAACAAAAATAAAAAAAAGTGAAAAAAAGAAAAAGACAAAAAAAAAAAAAAAAAAAGAAAAATAATTCGTCCACTGGTGAAAACCTGGCAAACAGGCGCCTTGGGCAAGTACCATGATGAAAACCTGGCAAACAGGCGTCATGCGTAATTTATGAACTTCTTGCACACCACACTTGGGGGCAGATTTCCTCCTTCATATCCTTTTGTCCTTCATTGTTCCATTATCCTATCAAACCCCTGTCATTACCCTCCATTATCCTATTGTCACTCATGTCCATTTTTCTTTTCCACCTTTGATCTTGACAAGGCTGACGATCTTCATGAGCATCATGCATCTTGTTTGCAGCTTTCAGTCTATCATAGCTTTTGGTCCTTATCCATTTGCTTATTACAACCTTTCATCCATATTCCCTGGCTTATTGCAACTTTCTGCCATTATCCTATAGCCAATCCTGACCTTCAGTCCATGTCCTTTATCCATTCTTGGTCTTGCTTATCCTGTCCATATCTTATCGCTATCCATACACTCTTTTTGTCCCTTGATCTTGATCTGACATAAGGACATGAAATGCAAAACATATTTTTCAAAACACCTCTTGACATGTCCCTCATGCCATTTCACTACTTTACATTGTCATATCCAGTCTTTTGTCCCATCACACCATCGCCCTTGGAAATTGCATCCGTATTGTCTCCATAATAAAATGCCTTTGTCTTCTGTCTATCCACCATCATTTCAGAAAGCCTATTTATTCACCTGTCATATTCCTTGCCTTGCTAGACAGTGGGGGCAAAAGTCATTAAAAACAAAAAATCTCAAAAACATTTAAAAATGTCTTGAAAAAAAAAGTCTTCAAAAAAAAAATGGAAAAATGTCCTGAAAAAAAATGTCATGAAAAAAGTCATAAAAATAAAAAAAATGTCCTGAATAATCCATAAAAAAATCGAATAATGTCCTGAAAAAATTCATAAAAATCAAATAAAGTCCTGAAAAAAATGAAAACAAAAAAATTATAAAAACTCCAAAAACCAAAAACATGCATTTTTGCAATAAAGTATTCCCTTTATGCATCGACAGCTCACTGAGTATACATCCAACGACTCGCAATCAAACACTGTACTTTAATGAAATCACGCATTACCAGATGAACTTTTTCAACTCAGCTCAAACATTCAAACTGATCAAAATTGTCTTATCACTCGAATCTTCAGTATCAAAATCAACTGTCCTTGTCGCATTATCATGGGTCTTATACAGGGTGTGGTATACTCGAAACCAAACTGTGTCCTGTCTTAGATGGGGTACCTCATTTCCTGAAACCAGACAGCATGATCGTCCTAACAGCACTTTCAACTTTTGACAATGAAGATCAAGATGTTTGTTTGATTTGCTTGAATTTGTGAGTCTTATCTTTTTATTGATTTATCTTTGGCTTCGATCATGTTCCTATGTTGCTCGATGATGTCACTGAGTGATTTAGAGTGACCGGGATGGTTCATGATCCTTTTCTTTTTTGATTGTGATTGTCGTTTGTCTTTGCTATGTCTGTCTTTTGCAAAAAGGGTTGCATTTCAGCTCTGGCCTTCAATGCCATGATGCTACGCGTCTATTTTGCTACATAAAAATAAAGGTTCTCACCTACAAAGTGCATTACTGAAAGCAAGTTTTTCTTCGTCTCTAACTCTCCCCTGTCTCATTTCTTCTTACTAACATTTCTTCCGTCAGTCCGTTTAATCTGTCTGCTCCTATCATTTTCTATCATTCTTATCGATCAATTGGCCTCTTTTCTAGATGTTTCCGGCCAATTCCTCGAGGGGGCATGCATATGTCATTATTATTGTCTGGGGCATTTTCATATGTCATTGTCATTGTTTGGGGCATTTTCATTATTGTTCTTTGAAACAACGCTTAAAATCGCATTGTCTCAAAGAGGGGCAAAATGTAGACACCTAAAAATGGTCAACGCTTGCAGGGTCATACTTTAACATTTGCGCATTGCCTCATTTTAGGTTTTTGCGTCGCATTAACATTTCTCCTATGTCACGCACTTGGTTTTTATCATTTGAAATTATCAAGTCATTCTTCTATCATCTCGCCTTCGAATTTGGTCTTGTCGACAACAACCTTCAGTCATGATTTTGGTCAATTTTTGTCCTTGTCAATCTTGTCATATTGCAATCGATTCATCATCGATCCTTGTCCTTTCCAATCATATCAATTTGGTCAATTTGTCATTGATTTTTGTCAACCAATCTCAGTCAAATCATTTATCAACACTGGTCATTTATCAATTTAAAATCATGATCGACATTAATTATCTTCAATTAGGACCTAATTATCATCCTCCCATTTCTAATTCATCTTCTAGGGTTTTATGATTTAGTCATTTAACCTAATTTGCCATTTCTTCCTCTAGGATTACTAAATTATTTATTAATCCTAAGTTTCCTCATTACAATTAAATCTTCATTTAATTGTCTAATTATTCCTCTTTGTGAATTGATTAATAAATGAAAAATTATTAATTAATTCACTAAATCCTAATTTCTAATTTCTTTTAATTTCTAATTTCCTATTTTCATTATTCTCTAATTTCCTAATTTTCTAATTTATCCAAATTCAATTTCCTCCTATTTCTCTCCTAAATTTATGGCAATGACATAGAAATGTGTCATAGAATTTGTCATTAAATGTCATAAATTGTCATAAAATTCTTGACATAGAAATGTGTCATAGAATTTGTCATTAAATGTCATAAAATGTCATAAATTCTTGACATAGAAATTTGTCATGAATTGTCATAAGCCTTGCATAGCAATTTGTCATGGATATGTCATAATTTTGCTATTATTGATTTGCAATTTCCATTTGAATTGCATCATGCCAATCTTGTCATTTATCCAATTTCTCTATAAATTGGATAATTTTCTTCAATCAATCCCTTCATGAATCTTGAATTTTTACCGAACCTTCGTTTCTAGTACTCTTGAGCTTTTTTGCTTTCAATTGTGTGAGCACTTGTAGGTGAGATCCACAAAAATATTGAAGAGGAAAGAACAACAATGGAGCCGCATGGAAGAAGCATATGGTTTGCATGACATTTTCTTTTAAATGCTTTGTTTTCATACCTCCATTGAATGTGCTTTAGAATTAGGTTCATTTCAATGAGTTTTCTTATGATTGAGCTATCATGTTTAATGTTTTGATTGATATACTTATCTTGTGATGAATCCTAATTTCTATGCCACAGGGGGATTAGGGAAATTCTCTCTCTCTCTCTCTCTCTCTCTCTCTCTCTGTATATATATATATATATATATATATATATATATATATACATGAGTTATCATAAAAAGCATACTGACCCTAGAGTTAAGAAAAACCACCATGTGCTTTGTGTTTTGTGTTCATTATCCTTTTATTTGTCCTCTCTTGGGGGCTTATTATTGTGATAAAATGCTTGTCTTTTTTGGTTTATCTCACCTTAAAGAAATTTCTCCAACAAGGCGCACACAATCTCTTTAATGTGGGGGCATACCTTCCACTCAATGATCCCTCTCTTGCATATCTTGATACTTAAAGTTACTTATCTTTTTACTTTTTAATTTTTGGTATTTTTCTTTCCATTAATCATAGTAAGAGATCCTTACTATTTTTAGTCATGGTTCTCTCTTTCTCTCTCTCATGATCTTCCCTTTTACCTTGTCATTGAAGTTGTGAGATCCTAAAGTCTAGTGGGGGCTTGGTGTATCTTTCCTCCTTAATGAATTGGTGAAAGTATTTCAATGTGAACCCTTTGTACTTTACTAAGAGTGTGATTGAATTCATACTCTCACTAAAGTGAGGGC
Source organism: Cryptomeria japonica (assembly GCF_030272615.1). Classification (NCBI taxonomy): domain Eukaryota; kingdom Viridiplantae; phylum Streptophyta; class Pinopsida; order Cupressales; family Cupressaceae; genus Cryptomeria; species Cryptomeria japonica. The sequence goes on from NC_081415.1 coordinate 258,469,848, forward strand.
TAAATGTAGCATCCTAAAATTGCAGCCCTCGCAATTTGGACCATATTTGGGTCTCTACCTTAGTGTTTGTGCCTCTTGGCCTAACTGAAGACTTGATAATGCTCATATGCATCACAAACATGAAAATCCTTGATTGGCACCCCCTTGGGCACCTTGATCCTAACCCAGAATAGGGAAGGACTAGGGTGTGGAGCCATGGTCCTCCATAAATTGGGCCCTCTTTAAGCCCATTTTAGCATTTTAAATTTGAACAAGATTCCCCTCTTTGTGCCAGCTCATGTAAGAAAATTAAACAATTTTATCGATAGAAAAGTACATAAAGAGGATTTCCCCTCTCATCTGGATATACATGTGCATATCATGAAAAATCAAGAAGCCTTCAAGGACACAAGAAAACAAGCATTCAAGCATTTAAGAGCAACTAAGCATTTTTCAATCTTCCTTCACATCTTGGAGCAGCAATAAAGTCAAGATTCAAGAATTGAAGTGGAGATCTACATCCTATTTCATGAAATGCTAATTCCATGTGGAGGCAAGCAAAAACTTCACAAGGAGGTATAACCATTCAATTTTTCAGTCATAATTCAGCATCTCCCTCAAAAGGAGAACATTTATCTTAATTTCATGGTTCATTCTAAAACTAAGGTTTGACCTAAGGCAATCCCCTATTTCCCTTTCTTTTTGTGTGCAAGAAATAGGTGCACAACTATATTTCTCATAATAAGCTTCAAATGTAGAGATAGAACAACCCTTTTTGATGTGCATAAAATTTGGAGGACCATGTTACCGTGTCATGGTCCCTACTTTATTGGGGCATTTTTATAGGGTAGATCCAAATAAGCTTATATTACTCAAATTCAAGTGCATGACAAAATCTCAAACCTATAGCTTATTATTTTCTCATTTTTGTCTTCAATTTCAGCACTTTACCCTAGATCAACAACACAACTTACAAAAGAGGGAAAAACATATATCATAATCAATCAATAGACTTAGTATTCAGTCCTTATTTGATTTATGACTAAATCTAGTGGATTCCTCCCCTCTTTTGAATGTACAAAGGAATTTCTCCCCCCAAAGCGAAAATTGATTTGGTGATTTCTCCTTCTATGTTGCAAATTACCAAATCAAATTTTTCCCTTTACAAATGAAAAGGCTTTTCTTGTAGTTTCACTTTCTAAGAGGTTGTGTATTCTCATTTCTAGTCCCCTTCTCTAAACTATCATCTGTTGCTACCACTACCAAAATCTTAGTTCTGTAATGCAATCTCATATTATTTGTAAAGTGGAAAATTGGACCCTAGTGGTTCCCCATCTAGGAGAGATAAAGGAAACCACTAGGATGATTTTCACTTGATGCAAAAATGCACTTTACATTCAAAAGAGGAGTTGAATCCACTAGATCTAAAACCAAGGGAAATAAGGATATGAATACTAAGTGCATTGCAAGTATTGGAATGTAACTTGCCCTATTTTGTAAATAGATATGTTGACTTGTTGACTATGCAAAAAAGGAAGACAAACTGGATGAAATAAAGAGCTATTGATTCAAGATCGCGTTGTAAATTTGGATATGAGATATTTAGACAAATACAAATTCATCATACAAATTTGGATAAAAGTTGTCAGAATCATGTGTAAGTTATGCATGGTCCTTCAAAAAATTCATGAGTCAAAAAGGGTTTTATCTGTCTCTCCAAATGAAGCCTAAATCTCCAATTACAGATGCGCACCTGCAACCTCTACATAAAAAAGAAGGGAAGAAGGGTTGTGGATAGATGTTTTCCTTAGTCAAACCCTAGTTGAGGAATCAACCTTGAAATAAAGTAATTGCAAATACTTAAATGTGAATAATGGAAATGTATACCTTGTAGATCTATAATTTGTTGATGATGGTTGCTTTGCTTCTTGAATGTAATCACAAGTATTGCATGAAATGGCTTGTAACATGACAAAAACCTAACACAAACACATTATTGCAAATGAATTTTGTAATGTTTCTCCAATAGATGAGTGAAGAAGATGCATAAAAAAGAAGAACGCTTGATGAATGCTTGAAAACTTGAACACTTGAATGCTTGATGATGATAATGGAGACTTGATGTAGGAGCATCCCTGGTCGATGAGCAATCTTGCATCAACCAAAATTATTTCCTTTTAGTTTTTTTCTTATTTAGTTAATTTTTTCAGTTTTATGTGTTCTTACCGGTTGGTACTGGTAGTTGCTTGCTTTTCGTGGCAGCTCTTATTTTTTGTTTTCAAGCTAGTTTGTGTGCTTAATTTCATATTTTTAGTTCTTTTGGGTTCTTTTCCGATCATTTATCACTTCTAGTTGACTATTTCTAGGTTTTGAGAAAGTTCTTGTGCTTGCCGGTTGGTTTTCCTTCATTACCAGAGTGATTCTTGGTGTGTGGACCTATTTGGGCTCTTGTCTAATGTTTTTTGACATTGGGCCAACCTTCCTGCTGAATTGCACCTCTTGGTTGTTATTTTCCAGAAAGATTTCCTTAATTCTTAGAGATGGCCTAATTACATGTTTTATTTTCTTGCATTGGTAAATGTAATCTTATGAGGCCACCCCAGATATGCTCCAGTGGGTATAAATATGATATTATGTAATTATTTGTTGGGGGCAAAGGAAGTAATATTGAGAATAAGGATTGAGATTCTCATTTAGTGATCCACTTGATTCTTTGAGCCCCAATTGGATTGTATCTGGCTTGAAGTCTGTATGTAACCAGTTAACTACCAGATGTTATTTGATGAATATATGATGATAACCAGATGGTTGTTGGAAGTTCTAAAGAACTAATATGATCTGTTTATGTAATCTTGTTATGTTTTTTGGTTTCTTTTGTTGTGTTACTCTTGCTGCATAAGCTGATCAATTCTCTTTTGAGGGTTCCATCGGTTATAGATGCATCAAATGGTATCTGAGATGGTTATGAACTAGTTGGTGGAAGAGTTGTTTGCGAAACCTAAGGTATTCCTTTGGGTGGATAGATCACTGATTGAAAGCAGGCTATACATGTGTTTAATAGATTGCTGATGAAAGGCAATTGAAACCAACATTTAGATCGCCGATTTGAGGCATTTAACCAAAATGGAAGAGGATATGTCACTTAGAAGGACAAACCCTTGAAGGGTAGAGAAGATGCTGGAGGACTTCAAGAATAAAGTGAGGAACAAAATCCAAAATGCTTTGGCTGGTTTGCAGAGGAACCCTAAATCTAAGGATGAGTATGAGGAAGCCAATGAAGAGCTTGAAGAAGTTGAAGGACCGAAAGATGAAAGAGAGGAAATATTCCTGAGAGTAGTAGCACAAGTGAGTAAAGTTCATAAAGTCAAAGTTTCAAACTATTCCAGAATATTGAACCCGAAGGATCTGATCAATTGGATCAAAGAGTTAGAGGATTACTTTGAGTTTGAGGATGTCAAGGACCCACAGAGAGTCTGATTGGCATAAACTAAGTTGAAAGGGCATTCTACCTTATGGTGAAAAGAATTGTAGAAAGATAGAGTAGAGAATGGTGAATTGAAGACCACCTGGTGGAGACAGATGCTTGCAAGTTTGAAGGCCAACTTCATACCAGGAGACTATGAGCTAGAACTGTTTAAGAAGTTTCATAACTTGAAATAGAGAAACATGACTGTGAAAGAATATAATGAGGAATTATACAAGGTGATGATTAGATCTAGACATAAAGAGATGAACGTAGAAAAGGTGGTGAGGTATATAAATGAAATTGCAATTAACATTCAGGATGAGATGAGTATGTTGAGGGTTTCCACCATTGAAGAAGCTTACCAGTATGCTTTGAAGGCTGAGGAGAAAGTAAGAAGAAGACAACAAAATAAACCTAGAGGGAAGGGGAAGATGAGTGCAGAGAAGCAGAAATTGGTTCAGAAGGATGAATCAAAACCTAAGTGGAGCAAAGAACCAAAACATAAAACACAAAAGAAAGATAGTAGCAGTATTGATAGAGAATTCCCCAACAAATGTTTCAAGTGTGGAGAAACCAGACATAGATTCTATGAATGTAAGTAGGGTCTAGCAAGAAGCTATGTAGAAAATGAGGAACCAGAAGGTGAAGTTAACTGATCAGACTGTGCACCGAAGCAAGGATAATCCCTTATGTTTAGAAGAAAGGATATTGGCTCTGCTAAGAGGAAGAGTCATTTCTAGACTCTGTGCAAATCAGGTGATAAGTGTTGCAAAGTTATTATGGATACTGGACATACTGATAATTTAGTATCCGAGGAGATGGTTGTGAATCTTGGATTGAAGAGGCTTGATCGTCCTTGTCCTTATGAGGTAAGTTGGTTACAAGATGATCAAAAGATAGAAGTAAAGGAGCAGTGTTTGGTGAATTTTAATATTGGGCCTTTCAGGGATGAGGTTTTGTGTGGTGTTGTATCTATGAGTGCTTGTCATGTATTGTTGGGGAGACCTTGGAAATTTTATAGAGGAACTATTTATGAATGTAGAAGAAACCTAATCACTGTTGAGAGAGATGGGAAGAAGTTCACTTTGACCTCTTTGTAGGAGAAAGAAAAGGAGGTGAAGAATCTGAACCTTAAGAGAAGTTGTAGTACTGAGAAACCAGTTGTAGAAGTCATACCGGAAGGTTTGCCAAAAGATATGATAAAGCTAGTTGCAAAGGCTATACCGAAAGGTTTGTAGAAAGATCTGATAAAGCCGATTGCAGAGGTTATATCGGAGGGTGACATGATTTTTTTGAAGGATCTGATAGATAAACCTAGTGGATAGATGAAACCAAATGGCATAAATATTGTGGAGACAAACCAGATGAAGCCTTGTAGTAGAAGAAAATCAAAGTTGTAGAAGATGGAAGGAAGTAAAAAGAGACAATGTGCTGGTCTGAACCAAAGGAAGATAAACAAAGAGAGTCAGTTGTTAGAGAAGCTATTTGAGATTCCAGAAGAGCTAAAGAAGAGGTTGGAAGATAAGGAAGATGTTTGGATCAGAAATGAGAATGTGGTCTTAATTCTAAATCCTTTTAGATGTTCATGAGTTTCCTCTCATGGAACATCTTCTTTTTACCTAGGGTGTCTGATGCAGGAGCATCCCCGGTCAATGAGCAATCTTGTATCAACCAAAAATATTTCCTTTCAGTTTTGTTCTTGTTTAGTTCATTTTGTAGTTTTTTGTGTTCTTACCGGTAGTTGCTTGCTTTTCATGGAAGATCTTACTTTTGGTTTCTATGATGGTTCATGTGCTTAATTCTAGATTTGTAGTTCTTTTAGGTTCTTTTCCAGTTAGTTATCACTTCTAGTTGACTATTTCTAGGTTCCAAGACAGTTCTTGTGCTTGCCGATTGGTTTTCCTTTATTACCAAAGTGATTCTTGGACTTTGGACCTATTTGGGATCTTGTCTAATGATCTTTGGCATTGGGCCAACCTTCTTTCTAAACCATACCTCTTGGTTGTTATTTTTTGGAAAGATTTCCATATTTCTTAGGGCCAACCTAATTACATGTTTCATTTTCCTACATTGGTAAATGTAATCTTATGAGGCTGACCTAGATATGTTCCAGTGGGTATAAATATGATATTATATAATCATTTTTTGGGGGTAGAGGAAGTAGAATTGAGAATAAGGATTGAGATTCGCATTTAGTGATCTAGTTGATTCTTTGAGTCCCGGTTGGGTTGTATCTGGCTTGAAGCCTGCATGTAAACAGTTAACTACTAGATGTTCTTTGATGAATATATGATGATAAATAGATGGTTCCTAGAAGTTATAAAGAATTAATATGATCTGTTTATGTAATCTTGTTGTGTTTTTTAGTTTCTTTCATTGTGTTATGCTTGTTGCATAAGCCGGTCAATTCTCTTTTGAGGGTTCCACCAGTTATTGCTGCATCAAGATGTTCCACCTATTTACCCAAATTTCTCTTATGCAAATGAGAGGACTAGATCCCTTTTTATACTTGCCTAGGAGGGGTAATTTTCATCTCACCAAAGGTCGACATAGGGGGAATTAAATCCCAAATAGAAAATTAGGTCCAAGGGTGAGATGGACCCATTTTAGGGCCACCCAAAGAGGGAGGATAGGGGCACCACACCCATGTCCTGCCCTATTTTGGGGCTTGGAAAGGGTCACAAGGTGACACAATTCTAAAACATGAGGAGATTTGGAATAATTATATAGAGAGGGGTCCCAATTGAGTAGGGAGATGCAGTCGCTAGGGTGAGGAACTAAAACATAGTCAAAATTGCAAGGGTTGCAATTTTGTGATACATTTAGCCCCCACTTTAGCGGGAGTATGGCTTACACCAATACTATCAGTAGAGTTGAAGAAAGTGAGAGATGAAGATGAAAGATGCAGAGCAATACCACAAGGAGTATAAGACATCACTAATCTTGAGGAACAAAGTCTCCAATCTTAGCATCTTAACTCACTCAAACATATGCAAAAGCACACAAGACAAAAAGAACAAGACAAACAAAACAAGACAAAGCACAAAAGACACACGAAAAAAATAAAATGACAAGACCACAAATCAACTAGCCAAAGAGACCTCAATACTCAAATGTCTCAACAACTAATTGAAACATAAATACAAATGCCATCACATAAACACCAATAATCACATAAAAGAGAAAAGTTGACATCATCCATGAACCATCAATAGTAAAACTGTGAGTTCATGAGAGGAAGAAGAGAGAGAACATGAACACACACTTTGGTGATCCATGAAAAGAAAGGCAAACAAAAGGAACCATGGACATCTCACCCGTAGAAATAAATGATCCATCGAGAAAAAAGGACATGGAAAAATAGCCCCCTGATTATGTCTAGGTGATCCATGTAAGGGATGAGAGTGAGAACACCATTAGTTCCACTCAACCTCATGCATGTGTGTGCAAGTTCAAGGTTTGAAGCACCTCATAGGAGTCTATGCTTTAGTATGCTACAACCTGTATAAGATGTATAGTACAAATTTCAAGAAACGCACGACATCTCACTCTAAGAGAGTATGATTTGGTTCCAAGAATAATCACCTTGCATAAGAGAAAAGTGGTGACATTTCTCTCTAAAAGGCTACCCTCTAGTTCCAAGAATGACCCACTATATAAGAGAAAAGTGGTGACATCTCACTCTAAGAGGCTACTCTTTGGTTCCCAGAATGACCCACTATATAAGATAAAAGTGGTGACATCTCACTCTAAGAGGTTGCCCTTTGGTTCTGAGAATGACCCACTGTATAAGAGAGACAATGTGTGAGAGAAATTTAATACAAAAGGAGAAGTGTGGGTGCCCCCCCTTAAGATGTCAGTGTAGTTTAATAATGATATCTTAAGAAAAGTAGAACAAGGATACCTACTTTCGACACCAAGAAGATATCCATCATGCAATAATGTCATAAATCCAAGCAAGAGAGGAAATACTCTTCAATCGAGGATAAGATAGTTGAAATGAGATATCTTGCTATAAGTGTAAAGGAGATCCTTGGAGGAGAAGAGATATTTTCTCAAAAGACATCTACCTCCAAGAGGAGTTGTCTTAGACAAATATAACATCTTTTAGAATGAAGCACATAAGAGAACAAGAATTCAATCCTTCCTCCCATTTCTAGGTGAAAGGGATTATTAATAAAGGTTGACTCACTTTTATCCCAATGGGGATGGGTGAATTCATTATAGATGTACATTACCAAGTGTAAAAGAGGTTATAGTAATGGACTTACACCTCTTGTATAAGAGAGAACCCTTGAGAAAACAACAACAATTTCACACAAGGAATGACATCAAGTAATAAAACTCACATCATCTGCAAAATAAGAAAGAGTGGATCCTTACATAAAAAGAGAGATAGAGATCGTTGCCCCCCAAGTGTAGGGACAATGAGAAGAGCTTACACAATCTTCTAGGGAGAGATTAAACATAATAAAATGTACAATATACTTACATGAACACATGCAAGAAAATACATTAGTATATGTAAAATACACATCGCAAGTAATGGTAATCTTCTAAGAGAAGAGAGAAATAGCATCACATATTTCCCAAGGGGGATTAGTCATAAGAAAAAACCATTGTAATAAATTATAATCACATATGAAAATCCCAGCCACTAAAGGAAATAATTATAAATGATATATAAAGAAAGAGAAAGGAGTGAAATCCTTGCCCCCCAAGTGAGAAGAACAAGGAGAAGCATTACACATCTTCTAATGGTGATTATTTTCAAGTGACATGCCTTCCTAATGGAACAAATCCTCTCAAGGAAGGGACATATACTTCATGAGAGATCATTTTGTGCTAGGGGGTGTATCCTACTTGTTGACCAAAACCATAGAAGAGGTAAGTTTTCCAAGAGAATGAATGCAAGAGAAGAAGTGGATTACTCATTAAAGATTCTCCTCTCCAAGCAAAGAGGAAAACAAAAGAACAATTATATGCTCACATAAGAATAAATCTATGCAAGAAAGGAGATATAGTAATGAATAATCCATAAAGATAGAAATGAATCCATAGGAAGAAGAAGGAAAGTGAACTTGATGTTGCTACCCCAAGGTATTTAAAAGTGAAATAACACCCCCAATTAAGTTAGCTTATCATAGGGTGAAGAGAAATATGAAAGGAAGAGAAGTGCTAAGGCACTATGTTTTTGCCAAGAAAAACAACTAGACCTATTGTAAGACAAATTTGTGCAAGATCATATTGTTTTTGCACAAATTTCTTAAATGCATGACATTTTCCAAGAGAATGTGAATATGAATCATGAAAAATGCAATATTTATCACCTTTCACTTGCTCAAGATTGTTGTTTTTCTTTTTAGGAGGAAAATAAATGTTCTTATCATATTTCAATCTCCAATAGATTCTTGTAGCTAGTCTTTCGGGACAATAAATAAGTTTTAATTTGTCTTCTTGACATGGAAGAGAAAAAATGTTAGAAGGAGAAGGATTATTATCCACAATTCTAATTGTTCCGTTATATATCCCTTCTTGAATATCAGGGCAATCATCGACATTATGATGGTAGGTTTAATGAAATGAGCAAGAAGGGTGTTTTGAAGAAGAAGAATTATTGTGGGCTCTTATGATTTGCTGTCTTTGGAGATGATTTTGAAATTTTTTTAGCCTAAGGAGTTCATCCATGGGGAGAGGAGTCTCATTTCCTAGGCCTTCTTTAGTAGCTTGTGTGGGAGGGTTTATAGGGAAACAAATTCCTTGTTCAAACTTCCCAAGTCTCGTTTGCATTGTGTTTTCATTGATGTCAACCGATATGGGAGATTGATGAGTAGTACTATCATTGATACATACCAAAAGTGATGTCTTTGATGTCACCTAGCTTTGTAGGTCACCGGTAGGGAAGAGAGTATCAACCAACACATTAGAGTCAACGGTACACAAGTTAGTGTTGACTTGTGTTGAAGACATACATAGGAGACTAGTATGATATAACAACTGATAAATGATGACATCTGTAAGAGAGAAAGATGTTGGGATGTTGATTGTGATGAAGAGGAAAAATGTTACAAAAATCACATCAACACCAAAGTGATAGGGAGGACCTCACAAAATAGTTGAAATTATAGTTTGTAGGTTAGAAAGAGATGTTATAGTGGGATACCATTCTTGTTTATACCCTACTCTTCTCTTGATTCAAACCCAATAGCTAGACTCTTTTGGGAAGCTCTTTATCAACTTGTTTGCTCCCATTACTCAAGATTATGGCTAGGATTCACTAGGGTAAATCGAACCATCAAGTTGTCAAAACCTTCAACATTCACTTGTAGGGGACTAAGAGGATGTTGAGATGTTTTATAAGTTCCCATAATGAGGTTCTATGACTGGTATCACTCCATTTCTCCATCGCTTTCACTAGTTCCTATTTTCTAGGCCTAGTAGCCCTAAGAGCCCCTTTTAGCCCTACCTTCATGGTTTTTGCTCAGTTGCTCATAAGACCCCCAAAAGACATCCCAAGAGATTTAGTGATCCGAATACCCTTTTGAACAATATTTGAGATTCAGATTCATGAGGTTAGGTTGTCTGATGCGTTCGTACAGATACAAACCCCAAAATGGCTCTTTTGGAGGGTTTAATGGTTTAAGAGCCTTCTCCAATAGGGTTTGATAATTACCACACCCTTTCACACCTCCTTTCTTCTAATGAGAATCTATTAGGATTCCTTCTTCCATTCCAAACACTTGGCACAACCACATTTGATTATCCCTGCAAGTAAAAGTGCACACAATAGTCAAGTTCCCTAGTTGGGCTATGATAAAGCACACCTAGGGCTTGATAACAAAATGTTTAAATGCAACCTCCAAGGAACCAAAATGGATATACATACTATACATAGGCTCCATGACTTTAATCCCATGGTCCATTGAGAAAATACAATGGGATTTCAAGTTGGAGCCATATCTAGGGTCTTAATCCCTTGCTTATACCGAGAGCAGTGCAGTTCAAAACAATTTACAATAAAGAACTAAACCTGCACTTTGAAGGAGTATAATCACTTCCTAAGAACCACAACAATATATTATAAACCACCATGAAAGGAGAGTACCAAGATCAATCCATTTGGTATAGACTACTATAACCAAAATTACAAGTTTTTATCCAAAAATCTAGAAATTGCTTTCAAATATTATTCAAAATTTTCTCTTGGATCTTCCAACCTATTTAAAATGACTTTAAAAACATTTTATATGCCTCCTTTCTCATAACAAACCACCCATCGGTTTCTTAACCACCAATTTGATCATTTTTTAAAAGTTGCTCCAAAAGTTGCAAAAACTTATCAAGCAACAATGACAGCTTTTGCTCCATTTTGCATTTTTGAAACTCATGAATTTTTACTCACTCTAAACCCCCTAGGAGGGTTCCCTAACATCAAACTAACATGTCCAAAAACCTTATGATGCCTTACAAAGAGTTTTACACTATTTTGCAAAATGATGTCATTTTTGGTTTACAAGGGCAATAGGCCAAAACTGATAAAACAAGCTAACACTAGAGACCAACAAACTATGAATGAATCCAAAACATACTTTTGGAACTACCAATAGTACATTATTCATTCATTTATCCTATTGAGGATCATCCACTCCAAGATTGTGAAATTTACCAAGAAATTTAGTTGCTCCTACACCATACTCCCCTAATGACAAAGAAGTCAAGTGACTCCTTTAGGCAATAAAGAGAGGGAAATTCCAAGCTTAGGAAAGTCTTCTTTAGGTACCCAAGTGGCCTCAGATTCTGGAAGATTCTACCACTTAACCAAATGCTCCATATAGGTGGTATGTCTAGTCTTCTTTAGGATTATAGAATCCAACACCCTCTTGACTTGTAGCATAGGTGTAGGTGGTAAAGGAAGGTCTAAAAGTGATTGAGAGATCTCTGAGACTCTAGTGAATTCTTTGGTAAGTGTTCCTTTGTACTGCACCAAGTTTACAACATTAAAAATAGGAGACAAAGATATGTCCCGGGGTAGATCAATTTGGTAGGGATTTTGCCTATACTTAGCCAAGACCTTACAGGGTCCAATCCTCCTCATTTGAAGTTTTCTAGGCATGCCTTTCTAAATCCTTTCTTTTCTCAAATGAACCATTACTAGGTCACCAATAGAAAATTGCACATCCCTCCTCTTTTCATCCACTTTGTCCTTTATTCTTTGAGAGTTGTCTTGTAAAGCTTACCTTACTTTCTCTTGAATCTCTGTCATGGACTGAGCCATGTCAACAACATGTCCACTCTTTTGTTTCACACTCCCAATGTCTCTAAGCTCCAACACACCTCTTGGATGAAGGCCATAAAATACTTCAAAAGGACTCTTATCGGTTGATCTATTCACACTGTCATTGTAAGAAAATTCAGCTTGATGGATGATCTGATCCCAAGCTTGTCCATACTCCTTTATCAAAAATCTAATAAGGTTCCCAAGTGTCCTATTGACCACCTCTCTTTGGCCATCTATTTGGGGATGGTAGGTTGAGGTGAAAGACAAGTTAGTACCTAATCTTTGCCATAAAGTTTTCCAAAAATGACCAATGAGTTTGGTATCTTTATCTAACACTACACTGATTGGTAAGCCATGAATCCTAATGACTTCCTTGAAAAATAAATGAGCAATATGACTAGCATCATGAGTCACCTTACATGGAATAAAATGGGCTATTTTACTATATCTATCTACCACAACATAGATGCTATCAAATCCATATTTGGTTTGGGTAAACCAACAACAAAACCCATACTTACACACTCCCATGGCCGGTTTGGAATAGGTAATTTCTGATAGAGCCCTGCATTAGAAGAGATTCCTTTTTCTCTTTGACAAACAACACATTGCTCAACATATTTTCTGATATCCCTTTGCATCTTTGGCCATTAGTAGAATCTTTGAACAAGTTCCAAAGTCTTACACAACCCAAAATGGCCACTTAAACAACCATTGTGCTTCTCTTGCATCAATTTTTCTCTCATGGACCCTCTTGGCACACAAAGTTGTCCTCCCTTAAATAAAAGACCATCTTGTAAAGTAAAATCTGCATATTCACCATGAAAATGATTCTTAAACTCTTGACAAACCTTGTATATGGCAGCAAAATATTCATCATCTTGGTATAGCCCTTTGAAACTATCCACTCTAATACTCTTGAGTTGTACTTATTGAACTATTAGCAACCTTATACTTAGTGCATCAACAATGTTATTACATTGACCTTTCTTATGTTTAATGGTAAAAGTATAGGATTGCAAATACTCTACCCATTTGCTATGCCGATGATTCAACTTTTCTTAGGATTTGAGAAAACTAAGATCTTAGTTATCAGTGTAAATCACAAATTATTTAGGTAATAAATAATGCCTCCATTTCCTAAGTGATTGAACAAGTTCATATAACTCCAAATTATAGGAATAATACCTTTTCTTGGCTTCATTGACCTTTTCACTGAAGAATGCAACCGGTCTATTGTCTTGACTGAGGACTACTCCAACCCCTATGTTGCTTGCATCACATTCTATGGTGAAGAGTTTCTCAAAGCTTGGAAGAACAAGGATAGGTTGGGTGGCCACCTTTGTTTTCAAGAGTTCAAATCCTTTTTGTGCCTGTTTTGTCCATTGAAGCTTAGTCTTTACACCTCCTTTTATTGTATCAAGCATAGGTGCAAATATCTCACTGAACCCCCTAATGAACTTCTTGTAAAATTATGCCAAACCATGAAAAATCCTCACTTCACTTGTTGTTTTAGGTGTAGGCCAACTGATTATGGCTTCCACCTTTCAGGTATCCATCTTCAAATCACTACTTGAGATGACAAACCCAATATATACCAACTCTTGTTTCATGAACTCACATTTCTCCAAATTGATAGTTAGTTGCTCATCAAATAATTTCTTCAATACAATCTCAATATCCTTAAGATATTATTTAAACTTACTAAAAATCAAGATGTCATCTAAATAAAAAATAACAAATTTACCAATGTAATCCTTGATTACTTCATTCATGAGTCTCATGAATGTGCTAGGGGCATTTGTGATTCCAAATGGCATAACAAGCCATTCATAAATTCCTTATGTGGTCTTGAATGTTGTATTCCATTCATCTCCCTCATTGATTCTGATTTGGTTGTAGCCACTCTTGGGGTCTATCTTGGTAAAATACTTAGCACCCCCTAAACAATCCATTAAATCTTCAATTCTCAGAATAGGAAACCTATGCCTGATTGTAATCTGGTTAATGACTCTTGAATCAATGAAAAGTCTCCAAGTACCTCCCTTCTTTAGTGCCAAAACAGTGGGAACTACACATGGGCTGATGCTCTTTCTTATCAGACCATTGTCCAATAGTTCTTGGATTTGTTTAGCCACTTCTTTATTCTGCTTCCATGTCATTTTGTAGGCTACTTTATTAGGCAATGATGCTCTGGGTATGAAGTCAATTTGATGACTTATGGAACATTGAGGAGGCAAAGTAGTAGGTGTTCCATCACTTATGATCTCCTTGAACTGATTAGGTATCTGCTGCACTTTATCAAGCATACATACCTTCTTGTATTTTTTTCCTCTTTTGGTTTCACAACAAGTGCAAACCCCACTCCCTCTCCTTCCTTGAGAGTGTTCATAAACTCCTTCTCACCAACTTGTAGCACATTGGAACCTTTAGATCTACTCTCTTCTTGATCCCCTATGGACTGAATTTTATAGGTAACTCCATCTTTTTGAAAGGTATAGGAGTTCTTTTGCCCATGGTGTATTGCTTTCCTATAAAATTTCCAAGGCCTCCCTAGGAGTAGGTGGCATGCATCCATTGGAAATATGTCACACAAGATCTTGTCTTTTTAGCCTCATATAATGAACTCCACCCAAGTTTGTTCATTCACCAAAACATGTTGCCCCTTGTTGAGCCAAGTAACCCTATAAGGATCACTATGTGAAATTCTTTGTAGGTTGAGTTTGCTTACTGCTTCTTCTGACACTATGTTATCACTGGATCCTGAATCCACCACCACTCTACACATTTCACCCATGATTTTACATTTTATCCTAAACAAGGATCTTCTTTGACTAGGTTCCTTCTTAATTGGTTCTTTGATCAAACTCTTCTTATCATGAGATTCTCTCCAACCTTAGAATCTAAGCTTACTTCTGATGTCTTCATATTTGCTGCATCTTCCTGAACATAACTTACTCCTCTTTCACCTCCTTGGGATGAAGAAGAATTCTCAGGGAATCTATAGACCAGGTGTCCAAGTTGACGGAAATTGTAGCACTTCATTATGGCGAAATAGGACCCTCTTCTTGATCCACTAGACCTTCCTCTATAGCTTCTCTTGCTATTGGAGTCCCCACTTTTCTCTGCCAACTTGGATTCCCCTTGGGATATTTGGTCTACACCTCTTCCACCATAGCTACCTCTATGACCTATTCCATCTCTTCCCCTAACTCTGCCTCTATTGCTTTTCTCTTGTTTCTTTTACTCTTCTCTTCCACCTTAACTACCAATCTATAACACTTGTAGATAGTATTAGGAAACAACAAACTTAACTCTTCTTGGATATTCCACTGCAAACCATTCAAGTACCTAGCAACCTTGATGCTTTCATCTTCCACCACCTTGGATCTCAAACACAACTTCTAAAATTATTCGGTGTAGCTTCTCACATATACTTCTCTTTGTCTCAAATTTTGTTTCCTCTTGTGTAATTAAATTTCGTAGTCTTCGGGGATATAGGCTTCTCTCACCTTGGCTAGCATTCCTTTCCATGTGACAATTGGGTTCTTACCCTCTATTTGTCTCTCCTCCTGGATGAACTTCTACCAAGTCAAGGTTGCTCCTCTCAATCTAGATTTGGCTACCTTCACCTTTTGTGCTTCACTAATTCCATCACATTCAAAGTGATTCTCCAACCCTTCAATCCACTCCATGACCATTTATGGTTCCATTTTTCCACAAAAAGGTGGCACTCCTTCTATAAACTTCCCTCCTAAGGCTTTGATGACTCTAAGGAAAGGTTCTTAAGGAAGAATAGGATCCGGTTTAGGTGTGACATCCTCTTCTACCACTTCTTTACCCTTTTCTTCATTGATTTTGATAGTCACCTTCTTAGTTTTATCTTCTACTTCACCTAGTTTGTTCTCCAGTTGTTGAAATCTTTCCCTAAGGAGCCTATTCTATTCCTCTTGGTCTTCTACCCTTTTGTCTAACTCAGCATTAGTCACCATATTGAGACTATTTTCACCTACTGAATCAGTCTCTGACATCAACTGATTTCTTCCCAAATCTTAGCTTGCTCTCATACCACTTTGATAGGGAGGACCTGACAAAAGAGTTACAATTATAGTTTTTAGGTTAGAAAGAGATGTTATAGTGGGATACCATGCTTTTTTATACCCTACTCTTCTCTTGATTCAACCCCAATAGCTAGACTCATTTGGGAAGCTCTCTATCAACTTGTTTGCTCCCATTACTCAAGATCATGGTTAGGATTCAGTAGGGTAAATCCAACCATCAAGTTGTTAAAAACTTCAACATTCACTTGTAGGAGACTAAGAGGATGTTGAGATATTTTACAAGTTCCCATCATGAGGTTTTATGTTTGGTTTCACTCCATTTCTCCATCGCTTTCACTAGTTCCTATTTTATAGGCCTAGTAGCCCTAAGAGCCCCTTCTAGCCCTACCTTCACGGTTTTTTCTCAATTGCTCATAAGACCCCCAAAATACCTCCCAAGATATTTAGTGATATAAATACCCTTTTGGACAATCTTTGAGATTCAGAAGGTTAGGTTGTCTAATACATCTGTACAGGTACAGACCCCAAAATGGCTCTTTTTGAGGGTTTAAGGGTTTAAGAGCCTTCTCTTATAGGGTTTGATGATAACAACACCCTATCACACCTTATTTATTCTATTGAGACTCTATAAGGATTCCTTAATCCATGCCTAACACTTGGCATAACCACATTTGACTATCCTGGCAAGTAAAAGTGCACACAACAGCCAAGTTCCCTAGCTAGGCTATTTCAGAGCTCGCCTAGGGCTTGATAACAAATTGTTTCAATGCAACCTCCAAGGCACAAAAATGGATATACATACTATACATAGGATCCATGACTTTAATCCAAAGGGCTATTGAGAAAACACAATGGGATTTCAAGTTGGAGCCATAGCTAGGGTCTTAGT
Source organism: Cryptomeria japonica (assembly GCF_030272615.1). NCBI lineage: Eukaryota > Viridiplantae > Streptophyta > Pinopsida > Cupressales > Cupressaceae > Cryptomeria > Cryptomeria japonica. The sequence continues at coordinate 258,486,521 of NC_081415.1, forward strand.
CCCTTGCTTAGACCAAGAGCAATGCAACTCAAAACAATTTACAAACAAAGCACTAAACCTGCACTATGAAGGAGTATAATCACTTCCTAAGAACCACAAAAATTTATACTAAACCACCATGAAAGGAATGTACCAAGATCAATCCATCTGGTACAGATTGCTATAACCAAAGTTACAAGTTTTTATCCAAAAATCTAGAAATTTCTTTCAAATATTATTCAAAATTTTCTCTTGGATCTTCCAACCCATTTAAAATGATTTCAAAAGCATTTTATATGCTTCCTTGTTCATAACCAACCACCCATCAGTTTCTTAACCACTGATTTGATCATTTTTGAAAAGTTGCTCCAAAATTGCAAAAAGTTGTCAAGCAACAATGACAACTTTTGCTCCATTTTGCATTTTTGAAACATGCATTTTTACTCACTATAAACCCCCTAGGATGGTTCCCTAACATCAAACTAACATTTCCAAAAGCCTTATGAGGCCTTACAAAGATTTTTATAATATTTTGCAAAATGATGCCATTTTTGGCTTACAAGGCACATAGGCCAAAACTTAGAAAATAAGATAAGACTAGAGACCAAAAAACTAAAAATGACTCCAAAACATACTTGTGGACCTACCAATAACTGATTATTCATTCATTGATCCTATTAAGGATCATCCACTCCAAAATTCTGAAATTTACCATTGGATAAATTTGCAGTCACCAAATGAAGAGGTGACTGATAGTGAGTATGCCCAACTAGATCACATGTGCCTATTTGAAGATATGCATTCTCAAACAGGGAAGCCATATTGGTGCAATGCCAAATACAGATGACAAGGATCCACTCTCACCGATAAGTGGAGCTTATCTCCTATTATACATGGAATGAATCATTGTTCTCTGAGATAAGACAAAAGAGTTAAAGGTAGTTGTTTGAAGGTTCACACTGGATCAACTGGTGAGACACTAGGTTGCCTGAGGTGCATGTGATCAATGATATGCACCATATCAGCCAAGTAGACATGATGAGTTGTTGGTAAAAAGAAGGAAGGCTATGTTTGTCACTTTGATAAACCAATTGATAGGTGAACCAATCTATTGATGAAAAAGGCAAGTTATAACAACTACAAACAAAGAATGTTACTGAAATGAAGATGAAGTTTTGTACCACTTGTGTGCATGGTATCTTACCACTATACATGTAGAAGATACTACCAGTAAGATGACAAAGTGCAGATGCAAAAGGATCCCATCTATTGAAGATGTGCATAAGGAAGGTTGGAAAGAGTGTTGATCAGTTTAGATGTTCCACTGGAAGAGAAAAAAACTGCAAGGTTGAAAATTGACTGGTTAGGGCATAACCAACAAGGTTTGTGAACTGGTAGATGAACTCAGTTGTGTGGTTGGTTAGTGATCTTGTTTGGACCAACACAAAAGACTTAGCAGAGGTGCATGCCAATTATGATAACACATAGGAGATAGGTGTCATGCATACTATATTCGGTGAAGAGTTGTCAGTGAGGTAGGACACACTATGAAGATGATTTGTGATTATTGTAAATGCATTGAGCCGACATGATGCATTTCATGTTGATTCATTTGTAATTGATTTTATTGTAATATCTTTAGTGAGCCGACCTACACATTTGGTCTTAGGTTTTGGTATATATGTAAGATCTCATTTGTGAGATTAGTGTGAGTGTGGAAGACGATTATAATAAGGTATATGTGAATATAAGAAAATCTATACATGTAGACATCATTCAAGATTAAAGGAGGTTTTGAAGAAGACAAATCAAAGCTTAACCAGTACTAAATCTAGCTTCTGAAGATGCTACTTTGAGCAATACATTATCATTGGATTTAACCATCCAATTATAGTTAGTGTAACTCCTATTTTGTGATTGAGCAGTGAGCTCTAGGTAGTTGGCCATTCTGCATGTGTAGACTCCATATTGTACACACATACTATATGCAGTAGTATCATCTGATTGTGGGTAAGGTTTCCACCATGGTTTTTCCCCTTATAGGGTTTCCACGTACAAATATTGGTGTTATGTGTTGTGGATGTTATTTGCCTTTTTGTTTCATGCATTAAACTTTACCGACATTACAATTAACTATCAAAACTATTTACCGGCATAAAGTTTGGTTTACTAGTATTATGCATTAAGTTTGGATAAGTTATATTTGGTTTGAAATTAATAAACAACTTATTCACCCCCCCCCCCCTCTCTTAGTTCTCTCCGAGACCTAACAATTGGTATCAGAGCCTAGTCCTCTTTTTTCAGAAGTTTAACAGCTTGAGGAGATTCTATGGGAACTAACTATTTCAGGAAGGACAGTCTGAAATTTGATGGAACCAACTATGATATATGGAAAATCAGAATGGAGACACATCTGAATTGCATTAGAAAAGACATATGGGATGTTACAAAGAATGGCTATGTTGGTCCTACTCAAGGTCAACCAAATCCACCAACCTTGGCTAAAGATGAGGAGAATGATTGCAAAGCAAGAGAAGCACTTTTGAGCACATTGTCAGATCAGCAAATCATGGGATTATCAGACCGATCTACTGCTAAAGCTATTTGGGACAAATTTGAAATGTTGAATGAAGGTGATACCATAGTCAAAATTGCAAAGTTGGAATGCTTCTGGGTCAGGTATGAAAATCTAAAAATGGAAGAAGATGAAAGGATTTCTGCTTTTATGGAGAGTAAATGAAATTGTTTTGGGTATACAATGTTGTGGAGGATCCTTAAGTGAAGATGCAATTATATCTAAAGTTTTAAGATCTTTTCCACCGGCATATAAAATGAAAGTAATTTCTATAAATGAATTAAGAACAATGCCTAGTACATCAGTATCTAGAGATACATTGGTTGGAAAACTTTCAGCTTTTGAACTTGAGGAATTTGGTCCTAGTGCTACAATTAAGACAAATTCAGCTTTCAAGGCATCATCATCATCTGCAACATCATCATCATCATTTGAAAAATCTGATTGGAAATCATTTTATGCAAGAGAACTTGAAAAAATCAAAAAAGAGAATGAAGAACTGGAAGAACTTGATGCACTGTTTACAAGGAAAATGCCTAAAGGTCTAGTTGGAAGTAAGTATGAAGGTAAAGCACCATTTAAATGTTTTAATTGCAACAAAATTGGTCATATGGAATCTATGTGTCCTAATAGACATGCAAGATTGAAAGGAAAGGTAAAACAACATATAAGCCTAACCCTGAATATCAGAGATACAGATTTAAGAAGAATAGAGACAAATCATGCTACTATGTTGATGAAGGAGTTACTAATGATTCTGATGAAGAACCAGTAGACAATGGATGGGTTTTTGTTGCTATAACAAAAGATCAACCGACACCTATTATTCAACTGATAGAGCAGGCCCTGGCAACTTAAATTAAAGATAAGGATGAATGGATCATTGATTCTAGATGTTCACATCATGTGACTGGTGATAAAAGTAAATTCTTAACCTTTCAGGAATACAATGGAGGTCTAGTAAGATTTGGGGATGACAAAGCTTGTTTGATTAGAGAAAAAGGCACTATATCTTTTGATGGTAAACACAATATTGATAATGTTTACTATGTTGAAGGTTTCAAGCATAATCTTTTGAATGTTGGTCAATTAGTTGAAAAAGAATTTGTTACAATTCAAGAATGGAAAATGCACAATCATAAATAGAACTGGCTTGGAAATTGCAATCGATAATCAAACTAGAGGTAATATATTTCATTTGAATAACAATGAGAAAGCATGCTTGATTGCACATATTGATGAATGTTGGTTATGGCATAAGAGACTTTGTCATGTGAATTTTGATTGCATTGTGAAAATCAATACAACTAAGGTAGTAAGGGATTTACCTAAGATTGTTAAACCTCATAATCTGTATGTAAAGAATGTCAATTTGGAAAACAAGTTAGAGCATCTTTTAAAAGTATACAAGAAAAATCCAATAATGTTCTTGACTTAATTCATACATATTTATGTGGTCTAGCAAGAACTATAAGTTTACAAGGAGATAGGTATTTTATGCTAATCATTGATGACTATTCTACAATGTGTTGGGTTACTTTTCTCAGGGAGAAATCAAAAGCTTTTGGGAAATTCAAACTATTCAGGGTGATGGTAGAGAATGAAACTAGTAAGAAAATAAAATGTTTGAGATCAGATCAAGGAGGTGAACTCACATCTAAGAAATTTAATACATTCTATGAAGTGAATGGAATCAGAAGATAGCTATCTGCACCTCAGACACCCCAGCAAAATGGAGTTGTGGAAAGAAAGAACATAACTATTTTGGATGTAGCTAGAAGTATGTTATCAGAAGCAAATCTACCTCATGTTTATTGGAGAGAAGCAGTGAGTATAGCGGTTTACACATTCAACAAAGTCCACATCAAAGGTGAAACCGGTAAGACCCCTCATGAACTATGGTTTGGTAATACTCCTGCTCTTAAATATTTTAGAATATTTGGAAGTAAATGTTATATTAGAAGAGATGAGTATATTGGTAAATTTGATCCCAGAAGTGATGAAGGAATATTTCTTGGTTATTCATCTAAGAGCAATGCATATAGATGTTTTAATAAGAGATTGCAGAAAATTGTTGAGTGCAAATGTGAAGATTGATGAACAGTTTAGAGGTAATTCAAGATACATAGAATATGAACAAGTAATAGAGATAATATCAAATGAACCTACAATGAGTACATCGATACATAATGTTGATCCAATCACACCAACATCATCTGAAAATTCCACAGTGACTGATGAATAACAACAAGTAAAAACACCCTGGTATGTAATATTGAATCACTCTGAAAATCAGATAATTGGGAATAAGTATCAAGGTTTATGACTAGAGGAAGACTGGCAAATGAAGAGGTATGTCTTATTTCTCAAATTGAACCAGCATCATTTAATGAGACATGTGAAGATAAATATTGGATTAAAGCTATGAAAGATGAATTGGAACAAATTGAAAAGAATAACAGAAGACAAAAATATAATTGGAACTAAATGCATATTCATAAATAAACTTAATAAAAATGGTAAGGTAATCAAAAACAAAGAAAGATTAGTGTATAAGGGATATTCACAAAAAGAAGGAATTGATTAGAATGAAACCTTTGCACCGGTAGCTAGAATTGAGGCAATCAGATTATTCTTAGCTTTTGTAGCACACAAGAACTATAAAGTATATCAAATGGATGTTAAATATGCATTTCTGAATGGTGATCTTGAAGAGGAAGTTTATATTGAACAACCTAATGGATTTTTATTGACAAATGACAAAGATATGGTTTGCAAGTTAAGGAAAGTGTTATATGGATTAAAACAATTGATATGCTAGATTAGACAAATACCTTTTGAAGATTGGTTACACTAAAGGTAATATTGACATCAACTTATATTAGAAAGTGACTAATGATGACATCATGGTTATAGAAGTTTTTGTTGATGATATTATTTTTGGAGGAGAAGATGAATTATGTAAAAACTTTTCTAAAAAGATGCAGGAAGAATTTGAAATATCTATGATTGGGGAGATAAAATTCTTTCTAGGATTGCAGATTTCACAGACTGATAAAGGTATATTCATAAATCAATCAAAGTACTTGAAGGAATTACTAAAGAAATTTGGCATGGAAAACTCTAAACTGATAAGTACACCTATGACTACAACTGATAAACTATCATTGAAGGATGAATCAACACCTGTTAATCTGACAAGATACAAGTCTATGATAGGAGGTTTACTGTATTTGACACAAACAAGACCTGATATTATGAATGCATTATGTATTGTTTCAATATTTTAGAGTAATCCTAAAGAAAATCATGAATCAACAGTGAAAAGGATTTTCTAGTATCTACAAGGCACTACAAATCTTGATTTATGGTACCCTAGAGCTGAAAATTTTGATTTATGTGCATACACATATGCAAATTGGGTAGGAGATGTAGATGATTTAATTCTAACTTCAAGTTCCTCAATATGATTTCTAAAATTAAGTTTCGACTCAATCAAAAATTTCAAATGACCAATTTAGGACGTTTACATTATTTTTTGGGAATGCAAATTTGACAAACAAATAATGGTATTTTTCTATGTCAAAGTAAATATGCTCAAAATCTTTTAGACAAGTTTAAAATGAATGATATTAATCATGTTTCTACTCCATGTGAATTAGGAACAAAGTTAATGCATAAAATGCAAACTCCATTAGTTGATGCTACTTTATATAGACAACTAGTTGGAAGTTTAAATTATTTAACTCTAGCTAGGCTAGATATCGCTTATAGTGTAAATTTAGTTTCTAGATTTATGTCTAAAACTCAACAAACTCACTTTAAAGTTGCAAAAAAAAAATTGAGATATATTAAAGGAACTTTTACTGTTTGTATCATCGGACTATACATAAGACGTTGAGCCAACTCCTCTCTCCAGAGCCCCTGGGCGAACTAACTTCCTGATCTACTGAAAAAAAACTCTAAATGTCTTCACCTGCAGGAGATAGTGGCATTTCAACTCTAGAGTCTTTTTTTTTGTCATATCCACAATAGCAGCTTGAGGGAAGGCGTTGATCGAGGGTCTATTGAATGCCGATTAGAGCTCCCCCAACAGAAGATGTTATTTTACTTTAAAAGGATTTACTGATTTAGATCTAGGGGGAGATCCCAATGATGGGAAATCTACTTGTGGATATTGTTTCTTTGTTGATTCATGTGCCATTTCTTGGACTAGTAAGAAACAACATTCTACTTCACTTGGTTCCATCGAAGATGAATATAAATGATGAACTAATTCCTCTAAATAATCCTTATGGCTTAGAAGATTGCATGAAGATTTGGGGCTACATCAACAAGATCCAACAACTTTGTATTGTGACAATCAAAGTGCCATTGCCTTGGCTAATAATCCTATCTTCCATGCAAGGACCAACCATATTGATCTCCAACACCACTTTATTAGGGAACAAATTGAAGACAAGCAAGTTTCACCTCTATATTGCAAGGGTGAAGATAAATTTGTAGATATTCTAACAAAACCACTTTGTAAAGAGAAGTTCCAATTTCATTGTAAAAATATTGGTTTGCAACCCATTGAATGGTTTCATGTAAACTCCCCAAGTAAAGCTTAAGGGGGGGTGTTATAATATTTAATCTTTATTTGGCTTAGGTTTATTTGTATTTAATTTGGGATATTCCTTTGGAATCCCTACATGTAATTTGTCCTCTAGTACATGTGTGAGGACAAGTCATTTCTTTTATTTTCCTTTACTAAATAATATTAGTTTATCCTCCTTAGGAGGATGTTGACACATTGCACACACATATTATGAATGGTGGCATTCATATATTTGGGAGTTACTTTGCATCTCCTCTTCTCATCTCTATTTAAGAGATACTTCTCCTTTCATTCTTCATTTTGGATCTCTCTCTCCCTCTCTAGGTTTTTCCTTCCTTCATAATACATAAAGGGTTTTTCTTTACTTTTCCCTTTCAAAAGATCTTTTGTCTCCTCTTCAAGTTTTGGGTGATTGCTCTCAAGTTCTTCTCTACTTTGGTAACATTACTTCAATCAAAATACTTACTTGGATTTATTTTTCATTTCCTTTCTCTTGTATTTCCTTTCATTTTTCATGATATGTGTGTATATCCAAATGAGAGGGGAAATCATCTTTATATACTTGCCTATCAGGAAAATTGATTAATCTTCCAACATGAGCCAACATAGAGAGGGGAATCCCACTCAAATTTGAAATGCTAAAATGGGTTTAAAGATGACCCAATTTAGGAGGACCATAGCTCCACTCCCTAGTCCTAGTGAGGACCAAGGCACGCCTCCCTAGTCCTATCCTATTTTGGGTCAGGATCAAGGTGCCCAAGGGGGTGTCAATCAAGGTTTTTAAATGTTTGTGATGTGTATGAGCATTATCATATCTTCAGTCAGGCCAAGGGGTGCAAACACTAAGGGGAAGACCCAAATGCGATCAAAATTGCATGGGGTGAAACTTTAGGATGCTATATCATTAATTACCAAATATTATTTGTGTGTTTTTCCTATCTTATATTGATAATAGCTTCAAATCATCTCTCCTAGTGAGAATTGAAACTATGCTTAGACATCATACAAATTGAAAACTTGGTTTATGTGGGTTGAAAAACATGGTTTGTTACCTTACCTACAACATTCTATTCATATTAAGCTTAATAAGAAGCCACTTTGACTATTGAACATCAATTCCCATGTACATGATATCAGTATATAATAAAATTCACATGATGTCTGATAAGATATGCACACATGGACAATACATCGTATGAACATAAAACTTCATTTGTATGGATCCAAATACATGTTGTGTTTGTCAACCTTGACTCTTCTATTCGCATTCAAAATTACATAATATAATACGAGTATTAAAAATAAATGCCCACATAGACTCTTATAGTAAATATGAAGTCCAAAAATTCCTTGGATATTAAAAGGAGTGATGTGAAATTAATAGAGCAAAATCTTCATAGACTTGGTTTCCACGGGTTGAAAAACACAATGTGTTTTCCTACTTGTAACATTCTATTAATATTTAGCTTAACAAGAAGCCACTCCAATACTATTGAATATCAATTCTCACGTACATCATTTTAGGATATAATAAAAATCATATGGCGTCTTATAGATTACCAAAGATAGACAAGACATCATATGAAAATAAAACTTCTTTTGTGCGGGTTCCTATACATGTTGTGTTTGTCAGCCTTGACTCTTGTATTCACATGCAATGTTGCATAAGATAGTACGAGTATTAAAAATCAATGCCCACATCAACTCTTATAGTAGATAAGAAAGCCAAAAATTCCTTGGATATTCAAAGGAGTGATTGGGAATGAATTGAACAAAGACTTCATAGACTTGGTTTTCATGGGTTGAAAAAAATGATGTATTTTCCTACCTACAACATTCTATTCGTATTCAATTTAACAAGAAGTCACTCAGACTATTGAATATCAATGCCCATGTACATAATTTTAGGATTTAATAAAATCCTACGATATCTTATAGATTATCAAAGATGGACAAGACATCATATGAACTTAAAACTTTCATTTGTGCAGCTTCCAATAGACATTGTGTTTTTCAACCTCAATGCTTCTATTCATATTCAAAGTTAAAAGTGAAAGTGGGAGTATCAAACATTAACGCAACCATAGACTCTTATAGTACATAATAAAAAGTCCTTGGATATTCAAAGGAGTCATGTGGAATAGAATAAAGTCTTCATAGGAAGGATGGCTTCTAATCATGTTGGATGTTATGAACAATAGTGTCAATATTGAACATAAAATTCCACACACACTATTGTAGTGAATAATATAAAAGTCATCCATATCTAGATGACTGATGTTCAATTAGAAAAAATAAGACATCATACATACTGAAAACTTTCTTTCCATGGTTTGGGAAACACAATGCATTTTTCAACATGCAATATTTTGTTCATATTCAGCTTAACAAGAAGCCAATCTAACTATTGAGCATCAATACACATACAATTTCAGTATATAATAAAAATAAATGATGACTTATAACATACAAAAGATAGACAAGACATCATATGAACATTAAACTTGGTTTGTGCATGTTTCAATACATATTTTGCTAACATCACGGAAATAAATCAATCCATACAAAATGGACATTTTTTTTACATGCATTTGTGAATGTTTAGAAAATTAGGAATTTCAGCATGTAGAAAATATAATTGAATTGTTTCATGAATATTATTTTATGGCTTATAAAAATTGCCCATTTCACAGCCCAAAAACCCAAAATAATACCATCTCATACTAAAATTTAAAAATAACAAAGTTAGGGTTTCTAACTCACTATTTTTTATGGTCACAATTATTTACTAACTCATTATTTCCCTTTCACGTGGTCACAAAATCCCTTATTCTCTCCTTCAATTGAAGATGTGACAAAAACCCTACATTTTCTCCTTCATGCAGTTGCAAAAACACTTGTTTTCTTCATCATTCAGTCACAAAAACCTTTGTCTTCTCCTTCAATCCGAGAGTTGAAAAAAACCCCTATTTTCTCCTTCACACGATTGCAAAAACACCTATTTTTTACTTCACTTGGTTGCAAAGACCCCAATTTTATTTTTATTGTTGCAACTCTTCAAATTGCAAGTGTTTTGTGCCAAATGGCACTCACCTTCATTGAAATCCCCAGTGTATTCCACACAACACAACTGTCGATGATGAAAATTCCTACCAATTCTCATTTTTTTGGACAACGTACAGTTTCTCGTCACTTTGTTGGCTTCACATTGATGCTAGTAGATGTGTTTTGACTTACCTTTCTTGGTGGTCAAAGGGCCTCATCAAGATAATATAAATCCACACATTGAATTCAAGATAGATTTGCTATAATATAAATACACACATGTTATTTGCATTCCCCAAAGAACAAATAATTAACTATAAGTAAAATATATGCTTTGACTATTGTTCATTTGGAGAAATTGATTATGTGTTGCATTAATGTTTTTTCATTGATGTCAACACTAGTTGTTTTGGCTACTTTACCGGTATCCTTCTGGTCTTGGTAGGTTGTTTGGTTTCTAGTTGGATTAGATCATGATGATCCACTATACTCTGGTATGTTTTGGATTTTGGAATTGTCTTAGATTTTCTATTCATTCTAATCAGATTCATGTTCAGTCAGTTTGTTTTGATTTGGTGATCAGATTCTATCATGTATGCTAGTAAGCTTGGTTTGTTGATCCGGTGAGGGTTTCACCGGCAGAGCTTTGTTGAAGATCTTTTATGTTATGCATAAGTAGTGTTGGTGCGGCTTCTAGTAGAAGTTCAAGATTCTCATGGTGATCATGTTCAAGACTTGGTTGATTGGACCATTGCTCTAGTGTGTGTGGACCTAAATTGGGTCTGGTATTATCTAGGTTATAGATCGTCTTAATGTAACATTTTGATTGGACTTCTTGATGTGTTTCTGGGATATCTTTTGGGTTGGATATTATTTGTTTGGTCTCAGGATGACATGTTTTGTAATTATGTAATTGTTTTATTGTCTAGTGGCTGACCTTATTGTTTGTGGTCGAGGGTTTGTATATATATGATGTAAGATATCATTGTAGATCATATGTGAGGATGTATGGATATGTAAGGAGTGAATAATTTATTAATCATTCATGTAGAGGATTTGGTCGATCATTGGTGATCGAGTTGGTTTTATTTAAGAGGATTTAGTCCTTCAGTATTGAGCTTAATTGGAACTATACTCAAGCATAGAAGATGTTATCATTTTAGTTCATTCCTTCTTCTGGATTATAGTCTAGATCTGTATGTAGTCAGTGAGACTCCTTTTGTAATGAGCAATGTACTCTAGGTTGTTGGACTTCTTGTAAGTGCAGGCCCCTCAATTTGTAATCACATACTGCAAAAGTATTATCTAACTATGGGTAGGCTTCCCACCATGGTTTTTCCCTTTACTGGGTTTTCCACGTACAAATATTGGTGTCATGTGGATGGTATTTATTCTCTAATTATTGTTTATGCTTAATTGGTATATCTGATGTTTCAGTAATTGTTTTATGCATTTTGGTATTGATCTTTTGGGTTCTAGTTTTAAATTTTTAATTGTTTAGGGTTCTGGTAATTTGGTGACAACTGATTCATCCCCCTCTCAGTTGCCTTCTGATTATTTGAACTATCTAATAGTTGGTATCACAGCTCTAGTCCTCTCTACAAAAGTTTAACTGCTTGAGGAAGATCCTATAGTGACTAATAGTTCAAGTTTATTTAGTTCATCTGCTACTATCTTTCAGAGAGATATTCCTAGGATTGACGGAACAAATTATAGAGTATGGAAGATTCAAATGGATACTCATCTGAGATGTCTCAGTAAGGAAATTTGGGAAATCATAGAGAATTGTGTTACACCTTTTAATCCAACATCTAGCAATCCTCCTCTAGAAAACTTGGATAACGAGCTTGAGAATGATTGTAGAGAAAGAGAAGCCCTCTTGTGTGCACTTTCTGATCATCAAATAATGGGATTAATTGACAAATCAACACCAAAGGCTATATGGGACAAGTTGGAGACTCTTAATGAAGGAGACCCTACTGTTAAGATTGCTAAACTTGATGGTTATCGGGTGAGATATGAAAAATTGAAGATGGAAGAAGATGAAAGGATTACTACATTCATGGAAAGGGTAAATGAAATTGTTATGGGAATTCAATATAGTGGTGGATCTCTGAGTGAAGATGAAATAGTTTCTAAAGTTCTGAGAACTTTGACAATGACTTAAAAGATGAAGGCTACTACAATTAATGAATTGAGAACAATGGCTAATACTTTTGTCAATAGATATATCTTGGTTAGGAAATTATCTACTTTTGAGCTTGACTAATTTGGACCTTCTAGAGTTGTGAAGTTTGAAATTGATTTTCATGCATTTACATCATCAACCAACAAGCAAGATTGGAAAGCTTTGTATGCAAAGGAATTCGATGATATGAAGATAGAAGATGGATAATTTGAGCAACTTGAAGCCCTATTTGCTAGAAGAGTATCTGAAGGACCGGTAGGAAGTAAGTATGAAGGAAAATCACCTTTTAAATGTTTTGCATGTAATAAGATAGGTCATTTTGCATCTAGATGTCCTGAAATGAATTCAAGTTTTGAAGAATGAGCTAGAAGACCTTTTAAGCTTAACCCTAGATATCAGAAAAAGTATAAGTATAGGAAAAATAGAGATAAATCATGATGCACTGTAGATGAGGAAGGTGTGACTGATTTTGATGATGAACCGGCACAAGACTCTGCTAGTGGTTCTGGCAATAGAAAGGAATGGGTATTCCTAGCTATCAAGGAAGATGTTCCCGCACTGGAAGAGAATGTACCCGAAGAGAAGGCATTTGCTACTAAAATTGAAGATGAAGATGAATGGGTAATTGATAGTGGATGTTCACATCATATGACTGGAGATAAAAGGTAGTTTATATCTTTGCAAGAATTTGATGGCAGTCTGGTTAGATTTAGAGATGACAAAGCATGTATGATCAAAGGAAAAGGAACTATATCATTGGATGGTAAGCACAATACTGATAATGTTTATTATGTTGAAGGTTTAAGGTATACTATTTTGAGTGTAATACAATTGGTGGATAAGGGATTTCAATTACAACTAAAGGATATAAAATGCAAAATCATTAATAGATCTAGATTGGAGATTGCAACGGGTACTGAGAAAAAAGGTCATTTATTTCATTTGAATTTTGGTGAGAAGACATGTTTGATTGCACATATTGATGAGAGTTGGCTATGGCATAAAAGGCTATGTCATGTGAATTTTGATTGCATGGTAAAGATCAGTTCAACTAAGGAAGCTAGAGATATACCTAAAATTGCAAGGCCCTATAATCCGGTATGTAAAGAATGTCAAATGGGAAAATAGGCCAGAACCTCTTCTAAGAGTATACAAGACAAATGTAATGATTTTCTTGATCTTATTCATACTTATTTGTGTGGCCCTGCTAGAATTAAAAGTTTTCAAGGTGATATATATTTTATGCTAATCATTAATTATTATTCTAGAATGATGTGGGTTACTTTACTAAGGGAGAACTCTGAGGCTTTTGAAAAGTTTAAAATATTTAAAGCTAAAGTTGAAACTCAGACAGGATCAAAGATTAAGTGTTTAAGGTTAGATCATGGTGGATAATTCACATCCGGTGAGTTTAATAACTTTTGTGAGAATCATGGTATAAGGAGACAATTTTCTGCTCCCTGAAAACCTCAACAAAATGGAGTTGTGGAAAGAAAGAATAGAACTATGTTGGATGCTGATAGAACCATGATGATGGAAGCTAATATACCTCATATCTACTAGAGAGAAGTAGTGATCATAATAGTTTATACATTCAACTGAGTACATATCAAAGGAGAAACTGATAAGACACCTTATGAATTATGATTTGGTAATACACCTATAGTTAAGTATTTTAGAATCTTTGGTAGTAAATGTAATATCAAGAGAGATGATTTCATTAGAAAAATTGATCCTAGATGTGATGAAGGAATATTTCTTGGTTATTCTAATGAAAGAAAAGCATATAGATCTTATAACAAAATATTGCAGGGCATTGTGGGGAGTGCTAATGTCAAGGTGGATGAGCTAAATAAAAGTCAAATCGGAGTTTATGAGCAAGAACTGGCAGTGGAAATGATCATAACTAAACCGGTAACACCTTTACCAGAACATAATGTTGAGCCAGTTACTCCGACAACATTAGAAAATTCAATAGTAACTGAAGAACAAGAAAGAGGAACTAAGAATTAGAAGACTCCTAGGTATATAAGGATGAATCATTTAGAAGATTAGATCATTGGGGATAAGAACAATGGAGTGATTACAAGAAGGAGATTGGTAGCTAATGAGGTATGTTTAATTTCTCAAGTTGAACCGGTATTAGTAATTGAAGCATGTAAAGATGAATGTTGGATGAAAGATATGAAAGAAGAATTAGATCAAATAGAGAAGAATAACACATGGAATTTAGTTCCTCGGCCTAAAAATAAGAATGTTATTGGAACTAAATGGGCTTTTAGGAATAAATTAAATGAAGATGGACAAGTTGTAAGGAATAAAGATGGATTGGTTTGTAAAGGATATTCTCAGATGAAGGAATTGATTATGGTGAAGCTTTTGTACCTATAGCTAAGATTGAAGCTATAAGATTATTTCTTGCCTATGCTGAACATAAAAACTACAAGGTTTATCAAATGGATGTTAAGTGTTCTTTTTTTAATGGGGATCTTGATGAGGAAGTCTATATTGAGAAAACTGATGTTTTTTTACTTTCGGATGATAAAAACATGGTTTGAAGGTTAAAGAAATATTTATATGGATTGAAACAAGCACATGGAGCTTGGTATGCAAGGTTAGATATATATATATATATTGAAGCTTGGTTTCACAAAAGGTAATGCTGACAGTAATCTATATTATAAAGTCACTAATGATGATATACTGATTATTGAGGTCTTTGTTGATGACATCATTTTTGGAGGTGAAGATAAGTTGAGTATGAAATTTTCTAAAAATATGGAGAATGGATTTGAAATGTCTATGATTGAGGAAATGAAATTTTTCTTAGGTTTATAGATTACTCATACTCATAGGTATATTCATCTATCAAACTAAATATGTTAGGGAATTGTTGAACAAATTTGGTATGGAAGACTCTAAAACGGTAAGTACTCCTATGGTTACAAGTGAGAAATCGACAAGGAAAGATGAATATGCACCGGTAAACCCTACTAGATACAAGTCTATGATTGGAGGTCTAGTATATTTGACTTAGACTATGCCCGATATAATGAATGTTGTTTGCATTGCATCAAGATATCAAAGTGATCCTAGAGGAAATCATGAGAGTGCGGTGAAAATAATTTTTAGATACTTGCAAGATACATCTGAATATGGTTTGTGGTACCCTAAGGATGGTGACTTTACTTTATGTGCATATACAGATGCAGATTGGGCAGGTGATGTTGATGACTGGAAAAGTACTTCTGATAGCGCTTTCTTTCTTGGAAAGAAACTTATTTCATGGATCAACAAGAAATAATCATGTACTTATTTATCCAGTGCTGAAGCTAAGTATGTTGCTTCTTCAACTAATTGTACACAAGTTCTATGGATGAAGCAAATGTTGAAGCACATAAAAGTGCATTGCATTGGACTGGTAGTTATTCACTTTGATAACTCTATTGTTGTATACATATCAAAGAATCTGATATTTCACTCTAAGACAAAGCACATATCTGTCAAGTATAACTTTTTGAAGGAGAAGGTGGAATAAAATGAAGTTAGACTGGTTTATGTGAATACTAAAGAGCAGATTGCAAATATTTTCACTAAACCTTTGCCTAAAGAATCATTTGAGTACCTCAAAGACAGATTAGGGGTTTTAGCCCCTTCGATAGATAATTGATTGATTCTATTTGGCATCAGTTTGGTATGCATTATCAAAGATATTATTCATTTCAGATTGATGTGGTGATGCTACTACTCAGGGAAAGTAGTTAGCCTTGTGATTCAGTGGCTTTTTATTTTTCCTTTGACATATATGCCAGATCTTTGGTATTGATGTCAAAGGGGGAGAGATATTCATGTGAAAAACTTAAGGATATATACATTAGGGGGGGAAATTTGCAAAACTTATTGAGATATCATTTATAGGGAGAGTATGTCATGCCCAAAATTTTGGGCACGAACGGAATAATTTTTTTTTAAATTCACACTTAAAACAATTAAATATGGCAAATATGAAATGCTCTAACATATTTTGTCTTAACTATGTGTGAGTTTAATTCTAACCACTAACTCAAGTAAGCGATAATAATTTAAATCAAATGCGGAATACATAAAAAAAAAAAAATTTATCTCATAAATTTTAAATCAAATAAATTAATTAGTTAAAACTCTCTAAATACTTGGCAAAGATAATATTAATCTCCAATTTCCATTAATTGTCTTTAGGAACTAATTAAAGTAGTCCTAGCACTTAGTTTATAAATGTCTATATTTTATTTTAACAATAATTAAAATAAGATTAAACTAAATAGACTAAAAGGTCAATTAAATTTATAATGAAAATTCGTTCTATAAAGTTTAATCTCATCAAATACCTATATTTAGGTGGACCTATAATATTTCAATTTATTATAAAATTTCTAAAAGATTAAATTTCAGAAGTAATTTAATCATCTTATATAAATTTACCCATATGTTTATTATAAACATATATAGATTAAAAATGCTTAATAAAATATTTAATCTAAAACTTGCCCTATCCCTTATATTTTTAAACTCTACACATATTTATATATATATATATAAATATATATATATATATAAATATATATATATATATATATATATATATATATATATATATATATATATATATATATATATATATATATATGTTTCCACATTGTTATAATTACCCATGCAAACCCTAACTTTATTATTATAAAAATAAAGTCTTTTCTTTATTTCTTTCCTTATTTTTCGAATATCCTAATTTCATTAATACAGAAAAGACCCTTTATTTTTTTTTAATCCCATTACTTGCCCTAACCCCAAATTTTGGGTTAGGGCTTCTTATTTTTCTTTGTGATTACAGGTCCGAAAGGGAGGAGCGGTGACGCTATGGAGGGTGGGTGGAGGGTTTTATGTCGCAAGTAGCGACAGAGGAATATGGTGGGGGCTCCCAGCAGGGCAGCTACTGTCAAGCCTACAGGTCATGGCCCACAGAGGCGGCCTTGGACACCGCTGTGGGATGCGGCCCGCAGCCCAGTAGCACCGTTGCTGTGGGGTGCTGCCCACTGAGGGGGGGCCGAAGCCTTCCCCACTATGGGTTGCAGCCCATAGTGGCGACTGCGGCCGCTGTTGGAGGGTCGCCATCCACTGTGCGGGGGCCGAGTTCCCCCCAAAAAAATAAGTTTTATTTTTTTTAAAAAAAATTGTTTTATTAATAATGTTTTTTTGTTTGTTTTAAATATAATAAAAATATATATATATATACATTTAAAGGTATATTTTAAGGATGAAAACAAATAAACATATATATTTATGTATATAAATCTATTTATATATAAAAAATTATTTTTGTTGCATAATAAAACTAGGGCAACCTCTATATGCAAATATATGTTGATATCTTATTTGAAACATTTTTTTAACAAAATAGATAAAGTCATTAGATTTAAATCTATGTATATATTTTCTTTATTTTAAAATACTTGCTGCTAAAAATCATAGATAGACTATTTTCTTTAAATTTATTTTCTACAAATATTTAGCTGACAGGTTTAAATAAACTTGTCCAACAACTATATAAATAGGTTATTATTTAAAATAGATAGGCCATTTAACTTTTGATCTACTTTCTGCAACAAAAGTAATTAACAGAATTAAATAAACTTAAAACAACAACTATAGAACTATGAAATTATTTAAATCAAATAGTCTATTTAACTCTAGATTTTATTTTTCTGCAAATAAGCAAATGACAGAATCTAATAATTCTAAATAGCAACTTTATTTATCTAGATTCATTTGAATTTAACCTTAGAGATATGCAATAGGAAAATTGACTGAACATTTATTTTCAGAATTTAACATGCAAAATAAATTTTCATTTTCAAAACTAATATGCATACTGTAGTATAATTTTAGTAACTATAGGGAACTTGATCTAAGATAAACATATTTCTTTTGCAACAAAATAATACTTAACAAAAATAATGTATTTCTTTAGAATACATTTAAAATACATTAAAGTCATCAATACAAATGGAATCTCTCATTTCTACTAAATGAGGACCTTTAATTAAAATAAATACATTTTCTTTTCAAAGTAACTACAACATATAGTTTTCCATTCACACTGCTGAAACTTAAAATATAATCTTTCCATTCCCAAATCTTTTATGTAAACAAATAAATCCAGTAGACTCTTACTTGTCCTTTTTCCTTTCTTCCAACAACCTACAAATAAATCATAGGCTATGACCATGGAGTGTTCGCCTCCCATCCTAGGCTAACTAGTAGCCACCCCTGAGCTTGGAGAACCAATTCCTAGATGGGTTACACACATACAAACACAATAAACAAGGGAAAACAATCACAAACATATTCCCATCCCAGGGCTACATTGCACCACAAAATGTGATGTCTTTTCAAGGGTGGTAGTGGACCAAGTACCCTAAGGAGACTACAAGTATGGTAAAACATATAGCCACCTCATGGCAAACCAAATACCTCATAAGTATAACAACACCACATCCTTATGCCCCCCAAGGCATTCTTGCCTTATTTCCCTCCTTATGACCCCAAAATGCATAAACAAGCCATGCAGCAAGGGGCACATAAAATCCCTTGTGATCACTCTCATAACGAGAGCCTCTCACTCGAGGGTTGTCACTTCTACCACCCACAAGACCATCCTCTCTCCCAAGAGTAGGAGGCCTTGATTACTCCCAAAGCACATAAAATGCATACAAAAAAATAAAACATAGAACACAATAATTTTTCCAAGGAAAATATGCAAGAAACTAGGCTTTTTACACAAGCAAATCCTTTCAACACAACATGCAATATTAAGCAATACAAGGAGAAAATATGACCAATCTTCAACTGCCCAAGGGTATGCAAGACTTGTTGAGGATGAGAAGCCCAATTCCACAACCCCTTGCTTCTCTACACTTAGCCAAAATCCTAAATCCAAAACTATCCTTTTCCTTCAAAATTACTTGTCTCCAAAAATGGAGAGTAGGTGATTACCCACAAATTTTCTAATTCTTGCTTAAGAAGCCCTTTGTGAGAGTTCTCACAAGTTTCTAAAACTGAAAAGGAAAGGTAGGGTGAAATGGGAAAGGGAACTCTCATTCAAAAAGGAAGGTTAACAACTTAGTTCAAGCCTTCTAATTTTCAATTTTTTCTCAACTTAGGAAAACCACTTTTTAGGGTGTCTAAATGGTCACATGGGAGTAAAAACATGCCTAAAATTACTCCTAACCCTTAGGGATACCTTATGGGCTTTAAGAAACCCTAATAAACTACCCCTCTGAAGTTAATTTTTGGGTCAAACCTAAGTTGACCACCCCAAAGATTCTCTACCTAAGGCAATTATGGAATCACATTAAATTAATTGAAAAAAAAACTATAGTTAAACAACTCCCTCCAAGAGAGAAATTTAAAAACTCAAACATAAATCAACACATGTGTCAAGTGACACAAAGAAAATACTTTTAAAAAATTATACATGAAATCTTGTCTCTTGTTGGATTTACACAAATAAACAAAATTCAATTTAACATTCATGCAACAATCACTTTCACGAATAAAATACGATACAAATGGGGTGTTGTCTCTCCAAATAGACAAACCCTGGTTTTACGAATGTACATAGGTCTAGGTTTGGTTCTCCATAATATTTCCATGGTCACATGGATAATTTTCTTGTGCATCTCAATTACACATTAGTAATTCCAAATAACCTCATATCATATAAAACACACGAATAAGAATTCACATCAAACACTCTGCATACAATATACACTTACACAAATCAATACATCCTATATCCAAATAAATCCACAAAATCAATTATCATAATTATCATAATTTTGATCCACACATAAAACATGCATCCTATTTCTATCATCATAGTAAAGTCCTGCAAATCCAATAATGACATACATCATCTCAAATCTATCCTATTCTAGAATCATATAGAGGTCTATATCATAATGCATATAAATTAAGCATCAACATACATCAATGTTATCCAAATCATTGAATCATATAAGTTCTAAGTCCATAATGCATAAAAATAAAGCATCCATAATAGTTTCAACATAAAAATCACTGAAATGCTTGAATGAGTCGGGGTAGGGCCTCACAGAGTATGGATCAGAATTTTATTGCTATATTCTTGTGTGGGAGATTTGTTGTGTATTTCTTGGCACTTGGATGTTTTTCACATCTATTGTTGCCATCAATGCCAAAGGGGGAGATTGTTGGCCATTTAGAGGAATTGATTATGTGTTGCATTGATGTCAACACTAGCTATTTTGGCTTCTTTATCGGTACTCTTCTGGTCGTGGTAGGTTGTTTGGTTTCTAGTTGGATTAGATCATGATGATCCGGTATACTCTGGTATGTTTTGGCTTTTGGAATTTTATTTGATCTACTATTTATGTTGATCAAATTTATGTTTAGTCAGTTGGTTTGGATTTGGTGATCGAATTTTATCTTGTATGCTAGTAAGCTTGGTTTGTTGACCTAGTGAAGGTTTCACCGCAGAGCTTTGTTGAAGATCTTTGATGTTATGCATAAGTAGTGTTGGTGTGACTTCTAGAAGAGGTTTAGGATGCTGATGGTGTTCATGTTTGAGACTTGGCTGATTGGGATCATTTCTCTTGTGTGTGTGGACCTAAATTGGGTCTGGTATTATCTAGGTTATGGACCAGCTTAATGTAAGGTGTTGATTGGACTTCTTGATGTGTTTCCAGGATGTCTTATGGGTTGGATATTATTTGTTTGGTCTCAAGCCAACATTTTTTGTAATAATGTAATTTCTTTATTTTCTTGTGGTCGACCTTATTGTTTGTGGTCAAGGGTTTGTATATATATGATGTAAGATCTCATTGTAGATCATATGTGAGGATTTATGAATATTTAAGGAGCAAATATTGTATTAATCATTCATGTAGAGGATTTGGTTGATCATTGGTGACTGAGTTGGGTTTATGTAAGAGGATTTAGTCATGTATTGAGCTTAACTAGAACTATACTCAGGCATAGGAGATGTTATCATTGCAATTCATTCCTTCTTTCGGATTGTAGTCTAGATTTGTATGTAGTCAGTGAGACTCATTTTGTAATAAGTAGTGTGCTCTAGGTTGTTGGCCTTCTTGCAAGTGCAAGCCCCTCAAATTGTAATCACATACTTAATGCAGAAGTATTATCTGACTGTGGGTAGGCTTCCCACCGTGGTTTTTCCCTTTACCGGGTTTTCCACATACAAATCTTAGTGTCATGTGGATGGTATTTATTCTCTAATTGTTGTTTATGCTTAATTGGTATATCTGCTATTTCGTTAATTAGTTTATACATTCCGGTATTGATTTTTTAGGTTTCGGTATTAAAGTTTTAATTTCTTAAGATTCTTGTAATCTGGTGACAACTGATTCACCCCCCTCTCAATTATCTTCTGGTTATTTGAATTGTCTAACATTGACAAAATACAATAAAGGTTATAATATTAATTTGTTTAAGTATGACTCTTACATGTTTATACCACTAAATGGTTAAAATATTAGCTTTATCAATAAATGGTAGAGTTATACAACTATTTTTTATGCATGCAAGAAAGGACAAAAAACTACTAAAGTACTTCACACATATAAAATATATAATAATTTTCACAATTCTGATTTGGTATAGTTTTATGGCAAACCATTGAGAATCATTGCCATTATCTAGTGGGTGACGAAGTCAAACACACAATCTCACACTAAAATATCAATACATTTACAACTAAGAACAAAAAATGTATTCAAGAATCACAAGTTAGGCTCTATGATCAAACTAGTGCATCCCATCATGCAAATTAGAAGTATTCATAACAAAGCATAATTTATAATTAGCCTCCTGAGAATGAGAAATATTTATTAAAAACTAGATTATTAAATAAAGGAGGAAAAAGGTGGAAGGAATGGAAAATAAAGGATCATATAAAACTATTAAATTTTTTAAGGAAACATAAAAATAAAATAAAAATATTTTAACTTCTATAAATTTTAAATAAGTTTACCATTAGTTGTATTGAAATGTAACAATTTCAATGAACCTCAACTTTATGTTATTTTGTTGTTCTCTTTTAATGCATCGTATCTTTTCAATTTCTCCACCTTATGTTTTAGTGATTTATTATAAACAAAAAAATATATATTTCTCTCTCCTTTTTCATAATTTTTTACATTAAATTTAGTGTTTCATTGAATGACCAATGTGACTTATGTTTGCATAATGGTGAAAAATTAAGGTTTCCACCATAGAAGGA
Organism: Cryptomeria japonica; assembly: GCF_030272615.1. Classification (NCBI taxonomy): domain Eukaryota; kingdom Viridiplantae; phylum Streptophyta; class Pinopsida; order Cupressales; family Cupressaceae; genus Cryptomeria; species Cryptomeria japonica. The sequence goes on from NC_081415.1 coordinate 258,509,223, forward strand.
AGAAACCGCTAATTTTGTGACTTAGGGACAATTACATTAAAAAGAGGTTTGAATCATATAGCTTTAGTCATAAACTACTAAGGATAAGGACTGAAAATGCCAATTGGATTCAAGGTGTGAATTTGTTTAACCTCTTTTATAAGTTGAATTGTTGAAATTAGGGTAAAGTGTTGTAAATGAGAATAAAAACACAGAAATAATGAGCTACAGTCGTCAGATTGAGCCACACACCTAGATCTGAGAATTATGGCTAGATTCGGATTTGATCCTCGAAGGAGCTCCTGACTTGTCGAGACTGTGGTGGTGGTCGCCCTGGTCCTCTTAAATTTTCACACACTAAAGAGGGATTGATTCGTTACTATAAATAATTCTTATCCTAAAGATCGCATCTTCATACATGTTTCCTGCACACAAAAAAAGGGGAAATGGGTTGGGAATAGGAGTTTGCCTAGGTCAAACCCCATTTTTGGAATTAACAATGAAATATAGATAAAAAATAATTAAATTTCTATAATGGAAGATTCTCCTTTTGAGAGAGATGTTGAATAATGATTGAAAACCAAATAATATACCTCCTTGTGAAGTTTTGTTTATGTCCACATGAGATTAGGGTTTCATGAAGTCTTTGACAAAATAGGATGTGAATGTGCTCTTCAACACTTAAATCTTGACTTTATTGCTACTCCAAGGCTTAAATGAAAACTAATTACTTACTCAATTTCTTGAATTCTTGACTGGTTGATGTTTAATAGAATTGCATGTGTGTATATGATTGATTCCTTTCCAAATGAGAGGGGAAAGCCTCCTTTTATACTTGCCAGTCGAAAAAAATATTAATTTTCCAACATGAGCTGACATGGGGCTAGCTTTCTTGCCCAATTTTTGAAATAAAAAAAGGGTTTAAAGGAGGGTCCAAATAGGGAGGACCAAGGCGTGTCACCCTAATCCTATTGAGTACCATGAAACCATGCCCAGGTCCTACCCATTTTTGGGGCTAGGATAAGGGACTGAGTTGATGTATGAAGTCAAAATGAGGTCATCTTTGCATGGTGCAAGTAGAATCAGGTCGTACTCAGGCTTAGGGGCACAAACGCTAAGGTAAGGACCTAAATATAGTCAAATATAAAGGGGTATAATTTTAGGATGTTACATCTTGATTATAATGATGTAATTGTAGTGATTTTTTTAAATAATATATACCTACAATCTACAATTTGGACTTACAAAATGATGTTTTTTAGTTTTTTTAAAAACTGTATGTGATATGAAAAAATGAGGTGGGAAGATAGGGTTTTCAATTTCGTTTATTGAGTTTTAATTAAAATTAATGTGTTAATTGAAAGGGTTTTAGTAATGCTTTCCCTACCAAATATGAGCACCCTAATATGAACATAGAAGACATATTTATTGTTTCATTCATAAGAGATAGTACTATCAATATTTCTCTATTTTTGTGGTTGATGTTGTAGCCTCCATCAAAAATATTAGCGGGGATGCAGCCAACGAGCCAAGTTAAGTGAAAGCAAAGTTCATGCACTATGATTTGGGTTTATTTTGTTATTTTTGTTGAATATCTAGGCAACTGAGAGGGGGGTGAATTAGTTGATAACTAAAATCAATTTATTCTATTCTTTTCACATCCAGACCAACTAAAAAATTTAAATAAGATAGATATAGCATAAAAACATAAGCATATAACAGAACACACAATGAATACTAGATATGATATGGAAAACCCAAGAAGGTAGAAACCATGGAGAATGTTAGTTCCCAATATAAAACACGAGTTAAGGTGACACCGGTAAAGGTTATTTTTATAAAGGGTAGTTCACTGCCAGAATGCTCACTGCCTAAAAAAAGGCTCACTATCAAAGAAAGAAACAAAGAAAGAAAGAAAGAAAGAAAGAAAGAAACCACCACTAAATCACAAACTGCAAAACCAAATCGCTTTTGGTGCCTCAATACCAACACACTCTCACACACCACCAACAATCAAATATTTCCTTTCCAATCTTGTATATCTTCAATAGAAATGTCACACTTTTTCCATACTAACTTATCCAGATCATTCTCATATATATACTGTCTTTGGGAAGAATAATCTTCCAAGTTGGCTAAGACATAGATCTAAAATAGGTCAACATTAAACATTCCAATGGTGGAAAGGAATGAGAAGTAGAACATACCACAACACAAATCTACAATAAGATCAATACATTACAATCATTACAAATTCCACACCCAAATCATGACTCACATGCTACATTAAAAGCTGCTACACATCCTCGAATGCTAGACTTAATCCAGACCCAAGCATCATTTCCCAAAATACCAAAAATAAGAGTGGAACCAAGATACACATGAATACCATTGATCAACACTATATCCAATAACCAAAGATATCTGCATCACCAACACATCATCTATGTTAAAACAAATCTTTCAAAGAATCAAAGATTCTAGGAACACATAATCCAAACCACCAATACCAAAAACACTAATGACAATGTCATGTGTGTGAAGTAGGGTACCTATATCTGCAACACAAACACTCAATAGATCATTACATGGTTAGAAAATTAAAATCGATCAAAAGATAAACCATGACAAAGTGACCTATCTCCTCCTAAGAGATGCGAGTGTGGATTTTCTCTCAAATCTGGATAAGCAATCCCAGTGACTTGACTATGTGAGAGTTGATAAATACAATGCCATAGGAGCCCAAATGATCTCTGCAAGCTGAAATAAACCTGTTACAAGGAGAAGCAAGGGAGCAACAAAGAAAAACCAAATACATAGAACAATGCTCAAAAATATGAGAGCTCAATATTCACAAAAATGTGTAATGTGATAATAATACAAAGAAAAGAAATTAACCTCTAATAGGTCAAGAAACCCTAAAAGGGAAAACCTAGGCTTGCACATAATAATTAATAAAAGAATTAATTATTATGCACCTAATGTTAGCTTAAGTGTAAAAGAGATAAAGGGAACTTAATTGATTTAAACAAATGTTGTTTAATTAATCAAGTAAAGACCCGATTACTATAACACCCCCCCTTAAGCTAGACTTAGGGAGAAGCTAAAACCTAGAACAGCTACTGAAAGTAGGAAAGATGGGTCCTGGAAACAAGGCCTGATCAGGTACCCAAATACAATAAAATATCTATGAAACGGAAAAAAGGGAGAAAACCCAGGGGGAAAAAACTCCTCTCCAAAAAGAGATAAAAGAACATGCTAAAAGAAATAAGAAGGAAGGAAGGCCTCATAAAAACCCCCAAGTACAAATTCCTTCACCCCAAGCATAGAACACAACTGAAGATAGCATAGTGATGCAAAAGGTTTCATGAAGATGTCTGCAACCTACTTGGTAGTGGGAATGTACTCTGGAATGAGAGAACCATCCTAAATCAACTGGTGGATAAAATGCATGTGAAGCTCAATGTGCTTCATTCATTGATGCTCTATCAGGTTGCGAGAAATATGAATAGTAGTCTAATTGTCACACCAAAGAATAGTGGGACTATCAAGAGGAAAACCAAACTCAGTCATCAATTGTCGAAGCCATAAGATCGCCTGATTGGCGAGCACAATAGCTCAGTACTTAGCCTCTATAGATGATAATGCATGAGAAATCTACTTCTTGCAAGACCATGTGATAGGACCAGAGCCAAGACAAAAAACAAAGCCAGAAGTAGACTTTCAATCAGTAACATCACCCTCCCAATCTAAGTCAGTGTAGCCAACAATGTGAGCTTTCCTTGATGTGTAGTGAATGCCATGAGATATAGTGCCCCAAATGTATTGTGAAATACATTTGGCAGCTTTCTAATGACTCTCATGAGGATCATGGGAGAATCGAGAGACAAGGCCAACTGCAAAGGAAAGATCAGGACAAGTGTGCATCAGGTACAACAAAATGCCAACCAACTGCCTATAAAGTGTAGAATCTACTGAAGGAGTGGAGCAAGTAGTAATCAAAACAACTCGTAACTGAAAAGGAGTGGGAGAAGGCTCGCAATCAAGCATGCCAAAGCACTGAAGCATGTCAAGAGCATACTTCTGTGTGTAAATGTAGATCCCATCAGAAGATTGAATCACCTGAAGACCAAGAAAATAGTACAGAAGACCGAGATGTGTCATCTCAAAGTGGTCCATCAAAGCTCACTAAACATGCTAAATCATAGAAGATGAGCTACCTATGATGAGGAGATCATCAACATAGAGAACAAGAATCAAGATCTCACCCTCAACAAACTAAATGTACATTGTGTGATCGAAATGACAACAGGTGAAACCAGTGGAGAGTAAGATAGAGTCCATCTTCTCATACCAAGCCCGAGGGGCCTGTTTGAGACCATACAATGAACGTCGAAGTCTGCAAACCAAAGAACTATCCTACAGAAATCCTTGAGGCTGCTCCATATAGATTTCCTCCTATAGGTCCCCATGCAAGAAAGCACTCTTCACATCCATCTGAAAAATGGAGCATCCCCTAGAAGTTGCAAGAGATAGTACAAAGTGAATAGAGTTCATCTTGGCGATAGGGGAAAATGTCTCAGAGTAATCAACACCCTCAACCTAAAAGAAACCCTTTACAACAAGATGAGCTTTGTACTTATCAATTGAACCATCAACAACATACTTAGTGTGATACAACTAGTGGTACTGAACCATCTTTCTGCCCTTAGGAAGAGGAAAGAGATCCCAAGTATTATTCCTCATCAAAGAAGAATACTCCTCCATAGCACAATCCCACTCAGGGTGACTTGTAGCCTCTGAAAACTTAGGAGGATCATCTAAAATGGCATGACTCAAAATACTTGAACCCATAGTATGAGAATGGGTGTGACGAGTATCTGAAGGATCACTAGTTATAGATCATGCCGCCTTAACAGTAAAGCAAGCCCACTTGGGCATTTGAGGTGGAGCAAGTGGAGGTGGGGAGGGTGGATCATTAGCAGCACCATCAAAATCATCCTCAAAATAATCCTGAAGAGATGTAGTGGGAGGAGTAAGCAGAGGAGTAGACACTGGAGATAGGGTATCCACTATGGGAAGGTGCTCATCAAACTGAACATCCTATTGAAATAGGACCTCTCTGGAATCAAGATCAAACAACTTGTACACCTTAACATCCTCATAGTAGCCAACAAAAATGAGGGGTCATATCTTCCACTCCATTGCTTTCCTTTGAGCATCAGGAATAAATGCTCATGCCTCACTGCCAAATACTCGAAAAAAAGAAACATCAGGCTTGTCATGATACCAAGCCTCATTAGGAGTCATATGTTGAATCACCTTGTGAGGAATCTGATTTGGAATGTAGTTGGCACAATTGACTGCCTCAGCCCAAAAAAATGAATCCATGGACCTGTACTGAATCATACAATTTGCCATCTCCTGTAAAGTTCTATTTTTTTGCTCAGTGTCACCATTCTGCTGAGGGATGTAGGGAATAGTAAACTAATGTTGCAAACCATGCTCAGTGCAAAAATCTTTGAAAGCCTAATTCACATACTCCCCCCCATTATCTGTATGTATCTACCAAATAGAACAACCAGACTGCTTCTCTACAAATGTCTTGAAGATTCAAAATGAATCAAAGACATCAGACTTGTACTTAAGAAAGTACACCCATGTGCGTCTGGAGAAGTTATCAATAAAAGTGAGTACATAATTGGCCCCAGAAAAAGAAGTAGGGAATAACATGAGGTCACTGTGAATCAACTCCAAAGGTGCCAAAGAACAAGGGGCTCTTCCCTTCGGAAAGGGATCCTTGTGATGCTTGCCAAGCACACAACCATGACAAACACCATCAGTGCAGGAAATATGTGGAAGCCCAAGAACAAGTGCCTGTGTACTCATCTGCTGAAGATTTGTGTAATTGACATGGCCCAAGTGCTCATGCCAAAGCTTACTCACTGAATCTACATGTGCTATAAGAGATGAACCTACACCCCTAGAGGACTCAAATCCATCAAATCTATAAAGACAAGATGCAATATCAACACTCCCAGTAGCCATAGCCAAATCAAAGTCATGGAGGTCCCAAATAACCACATCATGTGGTGAGAACTCAACTATCTTACTAGAGCCAGAATGGCAAACCTAATAAATGGATGGGAGGTTCATCAAGATTTTAGGGATAACTAGAACATTGTGTAGAGTACCCCCATCCAAAGAGACAAAACCTGAACCCAAGACTGAAAGTTGAACTTAGTCACCCACTACAATCTGTGAAGTACCACAAGAGGCAAGAGAAGTAACCAACTATTGAGTGTGATTCATATGGTGAGAAGTGCCAGAATCTAAAATCCAAGTGGACCCATAGGTCGAAGCTCGAGCAATGAGAGAATGACCTTTCCCTATGGAAGGAGAAGATGCCTGAGGTGAGGAGTTGTGATGTTGTTGCATGGCTTCCTCTAAAGTCTCTAAGCATTTCCAACACTAGGAAATTGGATGTCCTTCCTTGCCACAAAAACAACAAGTATCTCTTGATTTCTTCTTAGTCTTGGAGGAAGACTCACCAGACTATGAATATTTCCCTTTCTTCGGAGGAAATGGTGGTTTAGAATCATACTTAGGAGGTGGCTTGGAGGAATACTCATTGTTTGCAGAATTCTTCTTTGGCTTGGTTTCGGCTAAGGCTTCACCTTAGATGATTGAGCAACCAAGGCTTTGTTCTTGGACCTAGAGAGCATGTCCAGCAGAGAAAGGTGAGACTACTCACGAGACAACCACTCACAAAACACATCAAAGGTAGACATGTTAAACCGAGCTCCCAAGACATCCATGGTGGAGTATAAAGCAGAGGAAAAAAAGTGAAAATAACCCTGCAGCTTTGAAAGGATCAAGTGAATGCACTCTATGTCTATCTTGGTCTTGCCACACCCCTGGAGAACAAATCTGGTAGTCTTGAATTTGTTCAAAAAATTCTCAATGGTGGGAAAGGAATCAAGTGACAAGGAAACCAACTTTGCCTCAATCTGTAAGGCTTGGATCTCATTTACTCTCCCAAAGAGAGTCTCAAACTTCAACCACATATCATGAGGAGTGAACAACTCATCAAGGTGAAATAGAAGACTATCGAAAACATGCAAAGAGAGCAAACCCATGGCCTCATCCATCTTGTTTCTATGATGAAGTATCTCAAAAGGATGTTGTAACAGAGGTTGAACCTCATCCAAACAAGACCACAACCCTCATGCTCAGAGAAGTCTCGTGATGCAAGGCTTCTAGGTGTGATAGTTGTGTGATGTCAACAACTCAACTAAAGGACTTGCCATGAAACTCTGCACTTGCACCTGCTTGTGGTTTTTTTTATTATGTGATCTTTTAGAATAGACAAAAGATGCAGAAGGGTTTGTTTGTTTTGAGAGTTTTGGTGTTCTATGTTTCTGATATAAATGATAGAAAGTGATAAAAAAAACACCCCCCCACAAGAGATAAACCCAAACCCTAGTACATACTGATGAGAAGGAAGTAGTGCATAAGAAAAAAAACTTCAAACTTAAATCTCATGTACTTGATGAAAAACATGAGGAAGAAGATCACATATTTGAATAGACTTACAGAGAGCTTTCCAATGCCTATTCGTTTTTGAAAAATGGAGTTCATTTTCTCATTCTATGGCCCTGGAAGTTTAGAAAAGAGACCCCACTTTGACAAGAAAAAAGTACAGTCAAACATAAAAATTGAAAAAAAATTCCAACACCATGAGGTCCTACTCAGAACCAGCTTTCTGATGCCTATTCGTTTTCGAAAAAATGACTCTGTATGCTCAAGTTATGATGAAAAAACCAACCCCCCCTAAAAAGGAAAGAGGGAGGTGGTCTAGTGGTAGGTCTAGGTGGAGGTTTCCCATGGGTGGTGCTCCAGTGGTGGAGTGGTAGAGGAGGGCAGCGGTGGCCAGCGGGCAGAGCTGCGGCAGTGGTGGCCGGCGGGCGGAGCTGCGGCGGTCGACGGGCGAGAACAGGGGCTGACGGGAGCCGGAGGCTGGCAGGAGCTAACGGTGGGGCCTGCACTAACAGGGTTGGTGACTGGACTGACAAGGCAGCAGCTGGACTGTCAAGCCAGTAGGGTACGGGGACCCCTGTGCAAAAAACCCTAAAAAACCTTTTTTTGTTTTTTGGATTTTTTACAAAAAAAACTTTTGCCCTTTTTTTAATGATTTTTTGATTTTTGATTTTTTTTGGAAAAAATAAAAAATTACGCCTGCATACCATAAAAAGGAAAAAGAAAAAAACATTTGAAATTTTTTTATCGAACTGTGTGCCAAGGTTGTACAGCTTGGTATTGAAGAAAAAATACCCCCAGAGGCTCAGGAGTAAAAAATGGTCAAGTTTTACATGACCATAGGGGTTTTGGGGCCTTTTGAGCACTATGGTGAGGTCCATTTATGCCCAAAGTGCTCAGAAAAAAGGCCTATCCCTAGGTGCATTAAAAAAACTTCTAAAAAAACCCCAAATTTTCTTCTAATGCAAAAACCTCAAAACAAGAACAGGTAGCTACAGATATGAAGCTCTGATACCATGTCAGAGTTGAGAAATACAACACCACAAGAGCCCAAATGATCTTTGCAAGCTGAAATAAACTTGTTACAAGGAGAAGCAAGGAAGCAACAAAGAAAAACCAAATACACAGAAGAATGCTCAAAAAGATGAGAGCTCAATATTCACAAAAATGTGTAATGTGCTAATAATACAAAGAAAAGAAATTAACCTCTAATAGGTCAAGAAACCCTAAAAGGGAAAACCTAGGCTTGCACATAATAATTAATAAAAGAATTAATTATTATGCACCTAATGTTAGCTTAAGTGTAAAATAGATAAAGGGAACTTAATTGATTTAACAAATGTTGTTTAATTAATCAAGTAAAGACTTGGTTACTCTAACAAACTACACCTAGATGAAGGATTTAAAATGATATGATATGCAAGATAGATGAGATTGATTATGCTAGATTGATCCAAGAGGACAATTAATCTAATGATATACATGATTAAGCTATGATGATGATACAATTAAGCTAGAATAGAGATTGATTAAGCTACATGATTCAATAATTATGCTAGAAAATGATCAAATTAAGCTAGATCTAAGATGCAATTGCCTATAACAACAATGCTTAAATGATATGCTAAAATGGATATGCCTATATTAACACTGCCTAAAATGATATGAGATGGGACCCTTTATGCTCCAAAATGAGAGATATTTATAGTTATTCCAAGGCCAAAGCTGAGGTGGCAGGTATCAATGGTCAATATGAATATGAAGATATCAAGGGTCAAATTGGAGGAGGTTGGAGAAGAGGTTGGAGGGAGGGACACTTGTCATCTTTGTGGTGACAAGTGTCAAGGAATCTTGCTCACAAGATGACAAGTGTCTAAGGGAGGAGACATGTGGAAAAGTGTCATGTGTCTCAAGGGGAGAATATCCAACCCATAGGAGGTTAGGATAGGGAGGTTAGGATGTGCAAGATTGGATAGGGTTAGTTAAACCCAGGATTAGGTGGAATGAGTTAGGTTAGAGGGTGGTTAGGTTAGGTGGTTAGAACTTAGGAGGCATGTGGGTAATTTGAATTTTAAATTTTAAATCATAGGAAAAGGCTAATTAACTTTCAACAACTCATAAGGGAGGATTAATTAATTTGGATTAATTAATCAAAGGGGACTATTGAGATGAACATATTAAATAAATCCCTAGATTTATTAATAAGCAGATGAAAGGGATTTAATCAAATTGTTAATGAGTTCAATTAATTGGGAAGGGGGATTAATTAAATAATTGATTATTCAATTAATTATCTTCAGACCATTTTTAGGTGTATATATTTTCCCCCTCTTTGAAGTGAGGTGTGATGATGCATTGATTCAAAGAATAATCTCATTTTGATGATGTTGATGTGATATTGGTTTGATAGGATTCCCCATCCATAGATTTTTAAATTGTGATATGATGATGCCCCCTCGAGAGATCAATTGAGATAATTGACCTTTGGGGTTTTTGGATTTTTGCGAAATTGATTTCTTGATAGATTATTGGATGATTCTTGCAACTATGGCTGATAAAAGTGTGAGTTCTTTGATCACTTTGATGTGGTTCTTGATATGATGATTGAAAGAATTTGATTGAATTAATAAGATTGATTAGATTGATAAGATTGAGATCAAGTCTAGTTTCAGGAATGACACCTCCTGTATAAGACAAAGATGATCAAAGAGTCTTGTATCAGGAACAGTATATCATGTATAAGACTTGATCAAAACATCTAGTTCTAGGAAGGATTCATCTTGTATAAGACACAATAGAATGGATCAAATGATAAGATTGATTGGATAAAGAACTAACATTTTGTTGATATCCTATTGCGGAAAGATTTAGATGCACTGATCTTGGTGCATTCGAGGGAATAGCATAAGATTCACTTTGGGTCGACAAAATCTGGAAAGAGATGAGTCATCATTCTGACTATGTATACACCTATGATGATATATTGATGATTTATGTGATATATTTGGCCTTGGATAAGATGAGCTTTTGTGATCCTATGCAAGAATTAAATGCAAGCTAAATGCAAATGTGAATGCTAATGAAATGCAATGTTGTGATCGGACCAGTTATTGGGTTATTGCTTTTTATCATCATTGAGCTTTTTAAAATGTGGGAAGTGAGTGCAAACATCGATGGTATAATTGAACCATGATGACCTGAACATTGCTTTCCTAGATTTTGATATTGCAAGTTAGCACAAACATCAAGGTATAATTGAACCAAGATGACATGAGTGGTGCTTGCATAAAATAGGTAGTATTAACCATTTCTATATGCAAATCCAAAATGTCTTCAATGATACTCCAACGATCATGTCCTAAGACAAATTTGCACATATTAATGATTAATTTACAAATAGTAGACAAGAAAGTATCATTTTCTTTCCTTATTCCTCTAGTTATAGACATCCTGGAGTCACTCAAAAATCATGATAGAAAAGTTCAAGATAGATAAGTTGAAACATTATGTTAAAATCATTAGTCAAAAGATATCATCCATTGATATGTGTGTGATGTGCTTAGACTAACATGTGATAGTTTGATGGTTGGTAATTTGATCTTGTGTTCAACGTTGGATGTGTCTTAGTTTTTGCTTCACAAGAGTTGTCTAAATGTTGTTCTACTTGTTTGATTAAGCTCAAAATGATAGAAAATTTTGCCCACGGCTAGGTGTAGGATTTTGCCCCAAGCCTAAAAACAAGTTTACTATGATATATCAAATGATCCAAACCATGGTGAGAAATCACCTTCAATGCCTGTGTATGTACAAAGGCTTATTTGTAGATGTGAATAACACTGACGGAAAATGAAATGCAAGCAGAAGGATGCATGAACTAATAGATGGAAGAGCTAGCTTACAAATAGCACATATTGCCAAGTTTTCACCATCTATTTTTATTGCACTTTTTCTCATTTTTTATATTTTTTATTTTTTTTTGTTTTCGCTATTTTTTTATTTTTTTATTTTCCACTGTTTTTTATTTTTCTTCTTTTCCATTATTTTTTATTTTTTCTGCTTTTTCACTAGTTTTTTATTTTTTTGCTTTTTCACTGTTTTTGATTTTTCTATTGTTTCACTATTTTTTGGATTTTCTGCTTTTAGATCAAACTTTTTCAGATGCATGTTATTGATGGGTTCCTCGATCTGATCCCCATCTGACCCAAATATTATTGTGACCACAAACAGACCCAACCAGTTTGGTTCAAACTTTCCTTTATTTTCTCAATCTAATTGCTTGTGTGGATTTTCCTTTAGTACAAGTTCTCCAACTTGAAAAACTCTTGGTTCGACCTTGTGATTATAACTTCAACACATTCTTTGTTGATACACCTTCAAATGATCAAAGGCATTTTTTGTCATTCATGGATCAATTCTAGCTCTTGTAGTCTAGAGATTCTTTGTTCTTCATCTAGGATAAGACCTTTTAATGATACTCATAGAGAAGATATATTTACTTATATTGGTAGTATTGTTTTTGATCCATATACAAGAGAGAATGGTGTGGCTCATGTTGGTGTGTGGCTATTGGTATGGTAGGCCCATAGATCAGGATTTAATTGAATATGCCAATCTCTTCCAACATCATTTACTGTCTTTTTTAGGATTTTAAAAATTGTTTTGTTTGATACTTTTGCTTGTACATTCCCTTATGGATAGTAGGGTGTGGAGAATCTTTGTTGTATTTGAAATTTGTCACAAATCTCTTGTACATCCTGGTGATAATGATCATGGGTAATGCCATAACGACATATGATGTAGTTCAAGATAAATGCAACAATTTGTTTTCCTATCATATTTGTCAAAGGTATCGCCTCAATCCATTTTGTAAAATATTTTGTAGCTAAAAGAATGAATGTGTGACCATTGGATGAAGGATGGTTTATCTTTCCTACTAGATCAAGACCCCATTGACAAAATGGTCAAGATGTTTCCAAAGCATGAAGCTCTTGTGTTGGTGCATGAATTATATTTCCATGGATCTAGCATTGTTTGCATGTTTTAGCTATCTGAAAAAGAATCTCATTCCATAGTTGGCCAATAATAGCCCAAGTGTATGAGTTTTTTTGAAAGGGTAATACCACTTGAATGAGTGCCACAAATATCATTATGAACTTCATTTAAGGTGCTCTCAGATTCATCTTTCTTGAGACATCTTAAGAGAGTACCATCCAGACTTTGTTTGTAAAGGGTATCCACGACAAGAGTACAATGGGAAGATTGGCAAATGAAATTTATCTTTTGGTTATTTGACAAGTTTAAAGGGAGGGTGTTATCATTTAGGTATGTATAAATTTAGCCATAGTGAGAGGAATCATACCCAATAAGGTGACAGATAATTTGGGAATCAAGACAATCATGTGTAGGGTAAAACAACTCTTCCACCAGGAATTGGTAACGCTCTTGATTTTCCTTTGTTTGAAGGAGAGAAGCAAGTGTTGCCATGGTGTCTGCTTCTTTGTTGTCATTTCTCTAATTTTTCTCAAAATTTATTTCGAAAAAGTATTTCTTGACATCATCAACCATTTTCTTATCAGGAATTAGCCTTTCATCCTTTGTTTGATAATCAACATTGATTTGATTGATGATGAGCTGAGAGTCTCCAAAGACTTGTAGCTGTGTAATGTTCCATTCTATGGCCATCTTGATTCCTGTGACCAAAGCTTTATATTCTGTTGTATTGTTGGTGCATGGAAAACTCAATTTATATGCCTTTGGAATTGTGTGACCTTGTAGTGTGATGAATAGAATGCCTACTCCTGATCTATGTTGTGTTCCATTATTGATGTTTGTTCCTAGAAAAACATCCAGGTGATGCATTATAAGATCTGGATTGTTGGTATTTTTAGATTGTTGGCATTTTGCATATAGATTGCATTAATGATATGTTGTCATTGATGTCAATTGAACTGGTGAATGGTATTCATGATTTTGCTGATGTTATTGACGATATTGCTTTTGTATTGTAACTGGTATGACGAACTTTGTGGAAGATGTTGTAAACTGGTATATGGTAGTTTGTAAGTTGAACCGGTGTATAGGGTCAAACCTTTCTATGTTATGTAATTGGTAAACCCTATTAATTGTTTTATGATAAACCCTAACCAATCAAGTTTGTTGATTTATGATCTGATGTTGATCGGTAATGATGGAGACATGTGTGATCATTGAATGAGGATAATTTTAGATTGATTTGACGTATTTGTTTATTATCTTGGAAAGGAGAAAAGTGGATTGCATCTAATAAATAGCACGTGATGAGTCACAAAGTCCAATGAAGCAGTAATCATGGAGCGGTTGGAATTTTCTTTATTAATGTGAAGAGATTGTTATGATTTCTAATGGTCAAGATTGTACTGACTTGTTTGTAATCTCAATGATGAGAATTAGGTTTGTGTTGTGTTACTGACCTAGTTGAATTTGTATTTAAGGTCGATGATATTGTTTGTTAAGTGTTGGCAAAGTTGGAAAAGTTGGCAAAAATTAGCTAAGTGTGTCATTTCCAAACCGATGGATGGATCTACAGTTTGAGTAAAGGCAGATTGAAGCTTAATAAGGATCTGATCAAGCAGATGTAGTGCTATTTAAACAGATCAAGAAAACCTATTATTTTCTAACAATTATAGCAGAAATCAAAATCCCCTAACCGGGTAAGCTCTAACAAGCTTGGTTACTTTCTAAATCCTCTAACAAGGTGGTCCATTAGTTTGGATTATCAAATCCTCTAGCAAGGTTACTCCTAACAGGGTATTGTACTTTTCATCAAGACATATTTGTAAATCCCTTAGCCGAGTGATTCCTAACCGAAATTAGTTCATAATAGGACTTATTGTAAAGCTTTAATAGGCTTGGCTCCTAACAGGGTGAACTTCAGAAGAGTTTAGATAGCTATCCTTGTAAGTCTCATCTCACCATGGTTTTTACCTATTTGGGTTTTCCACGTATAAATATTTGTGTCAAGTGGTGAATGTTTATGTGGTTATGATCTTACTTGTTGATTTGATTAACTACTTAACTATTCTGATTAAGGCATGATAACTGGAAGCATTAAGAGATGAATATGTTGACATTTGATTAAGCATTGTTGATGTTTACAAGATTGAAGTTGTTTACTGTTAAGTTGTCATAACAGTCAAACTGGTTGATGTTGGTTGATGTTGATACGTTTATTTTGAGTTTGGGAACTTTGTATCAATTTTTTAGTATACTGATTCACACCCCCACCCCCCTCTTAGTATTCTACCAGATCCTTATTCTTTCATCATATCATCAATTGGTATTAGATCTCCTCAAGTACTTTTAGATCTCTAAGCCTAACAACTTGAGGAAAAGATCCTATGGATCATGATGAAGAAAGAAGGTCCTTATTTCAACAAAGATAACTATAGGATATGGAGTGACAGAATGAAGATTTACATTAAAAGTCTTGGTAGTCAGTATTGGGATCATGTAGAAACTAAATATGTTGAACCTATTGGTACTTTGACTAATGATCAGAAGAAAGAACAGTAAGAGAATCATCAAGCATTAGAGGCTATTATCAGTTCTTTGTCTAATGTTGAATATGTAGATGTTCATTGTCTTGAAACTACATATGAAGTGTGGAAAAAATTTGAAGAGATTTATAGTGGTGATGAACATGTTAAGATTGCTAAAGAGGAGAGTTTAAAAGGAAAGTTTGATGACATGAGAATGTCTGAAGGTGAAAATATCTAGTAGTATGGTCAAAGGATTAAAGAAATAGTTGGTGAAATAAAAAGTGTAGGAGGGAAAGTGGAAGATGCCACAGTGGTCAGTAAGGTACTGAGAACCCTACTACCGGTCTATTCTATTTGGGTTGCAACTATTCAGGAGTTGAAATCCATTGACAAGACAAAGGTAACTCTTGACTCTATTATTGGCAAACTTACTGATTTTGAACTAAATGGATATGATGGTAGTGTACAAAAATTTGAATCTGCATTTAGAGCTTCTATCTCTAACCCATCTATGAGAAGAAGTAGAGATAACAGCCATAGCTATGAATCTAGATCCAGCAAAGATGCTAATGATAAAGACAATTTAGTGGAACTTAAAGAATTGTTGGCAAAACGACTCCCTAGAGGCATTGGTAAATACAGAGGTAAGCTACCATTGAAATTTTTTTCTTGCAATAAGATTGGTCATATAGCAACTAATTGCCCAAATGGTGAAAATGAACACAAGAGAGACAAATTTAAGAAGTATAAGGGTAAAGGCCTGAGAGATTGTCTTGTAGCTATTAACAGTGGTATTACTGATGATAAATCTGATGATGATGCTAGTGAAGATATTATGTTTGTGGTTATTAAGGAAGAGAAATCTGACCAGAAGGCTCTAGTATCCAAGATGGATAACTCTGATGATTGGATCATTGATAGTGGTTGTTCACATCACATGACCGGTGATCGGAGCAAATTTCTTTCCTTGAAGGAATTTGATGGCGGTGTTGTCAAATTTGGTAATGACTTACCTTGTATGGTTAGAGGTAAGGGAGTTATTCTCTTAATGGGAAGAGCAGTGATGATGATGTTTATTGGGTTGAAGGTATAAAGCACAATCTTCTGAGTGTGGCACAACTTAATGACATAGGATACCCACTGGAATTTAGAAATGGTATCTGCAAAATATTAGACAACAAAGGTGAATTGATTGCAACTGGTAAATAGACCAGAGGTAATCTATTTCATCTTAATCCAAAAGTTAGCAACTATTTGATTGCAAAAATAGATGATAGCTGGCTTTGGCATAGAAGATTTTGTCATATAAATTTTGACAATACTGTTTGTAGACACTCAAAATTGTCATGTCTAATTAAATAAATATTTTATTTATTTAATTATCTAAGCCTAATTCTTCTATTAATTAAATAAATCTTTATTTATTTAATTAATTCATTTATCCTCTTCTAGCCTTATTTCTCATTTAAATAAATACATTTATTTATTTAAATTATCCCTTTCCTAAATTAAATAAATATTTTATTTATTTAATTATCCTATTTCCTCTATTAATTAAATAAATCTTTATTTATTTAATTAATTCATTATCCTTTTCTACACATGACACATGTCATTCATCTCTTAATTCCTACACTACCTACCTCTTTCATTATTTTGGTATTTCTTATACCTACCCTCTAATCCTAGCCGACCTCTCTTTTTACACCTCTCAATCTTAACCCTCCATTTCTTATTGTGTCTTCTATTTAAGGAGATGCTTTCTTCATTGTCAAACCCTAATGACTAATGACACATCCTAATGACTGATTTTGGAGTACTTGGCTACACTACAATTCCACTTGCAACCACATTCCGTTCTTTGTTGAGCTCTTGTGCATACAAAAATCTGAGAGCAAGTATATCAAGCAAGATCAATGGAGATAGGAAGAATGGAGATCAAAACCCTATTGGACATGTGATGGTATAATCTTTGTGATTTTGAGTTATTTGCATTGTCTTAGGTTATCTTCATATGTTATGGTGGATCTTTGTTCATTGTTAGGCTAGGGTTTTGTGGTTGAATCCATTTTAGTCTTTCAATATTATTGTTCATTGTTATCCATTTTCACCATAAACATTTTGGCACGCCCGGTGAGACTCTTGTCCCTTTGCATTTAACATTTTTGTTGCAGATTTTGCATTTTTGAAGTTGCAGATCGGACGATTTCGACGATATTTTAGTTTTTTTCCGCGTCTGCGAGTGTTCTGACCCCGTTTTTGTATTTCAGAGGCGTCTGCGATATCTTGGATCGCGTCTGTGTTTCTGTCATTTTCTATTTTTGCAGGTTTCCGAAAGTCGCGTCTGTGATTCCTAATCGCGTCTGTGCACCATCTTATCGCGTCTATAGCAGAAAGAAGCGTCTGTGTTCTTCGATCGCGTCTGTGTATCACAGAACCGCGTCTGTGTCGGACAGACGCGTCTGTGTCTGGTATAACAGCGTCTGTGC
Source organism: Cryptomeria japonica (assembly GCF_030272615.1). Classification (NCBI taxonomy): domain Eukaryota; kingdom Viridiplantae; phylum Streptophyta; class Pinopsida; order Cupressales; family Cupressaceae; genus Cryptomeria; species Cryptomeria japonica. Next base: position 258,526,747 of record NC_081415.1, read on the forward strand.
ATTCTGTTTTGCAAATTTTTAAGTTTTTCAATTCGGGTTTTTGGATTTTGTATTTAGGGTTTCAGATCTGGTTTATTTTCGGCTAACCTTTGCAGATCTAGCTAACCTGATTTGTGCAGCTTGCTTTGGAGGCAAATACGTTTTTGTTGAAGGCCCCTTTTCACAAAGTCTTTTGGGTTTTCTAAAAATTTACCTAACTTGTGTGCTTGTAGGAAGGGGTTATCATTTGAAACAACCCAAACTACTAACAATTTTGTTGCAGAGCCTTAGCTAGGGTTTTGTAATTTTTATTGTGTGCCTTGTTTCATAGCTTAGCAAACACTTCAATTGGTGCATTAAAATTGAATCATTGTCTTTTGTGTCTTGAGCAATAGGCTCTTTTTGTTTACTCTTTAGAGGGCCTGTCTTCTCGTGTGGTCATTAGGACTACTAGTGAGAAGAGAACGACCCAAGTGGTAGCAAAAGAAAAGCCATCTTCTTCCAAGCCACTATAATCAAATGTATTCATGGTGAAAACTATGAATAACGTGTGCTGATTAGTTCATACCGACACTATGTCTCCCCATAAACCCGTTTGATCAAATTTATTTGATCATTTGTAGGGCGTAACCCCTACCGGCTGGGAGCCTTCTGTATTTACAGAGCTGAAAGTGCCGCATGTATGGCCACATGAGCGGATGCCCTTACTAGCACCTCTTTGTTTTAGATGCCCAAATCCTTCTAGTTGTTGGGGCAGGAGGTCGGACCTCTGGTAGCGGCCCACACACATACGGTTCTTAGTAGAGATACAAAGTTCGCCATGGGGAGTTTTCATGGGGACTGATGCTTGGCTGACCCGAGAAGTGAGTGCCGAGGGTGGAGCCAGTGAGGTCAAGCATCTAAGTATCCGCTTTGAATAGCGTAGCCTCGGGGGTAAAACCCCATGTGGGATCAACAACTATTGTCTTGGCCAGCCATAAGAATTGTGCTTGACTTATGATAAACATTCAAACACTCAAAGACAAAACAGCAAAACATTGTGTCTTTTGTGTCTTCAAGTGTATGCAAAAAAACTTTTTACATCAAACAACACACTTTTTGGAGTTTAAACAGTCTGCAAACATTGAGTCATCAACACTGTGTCCTCTTGTCACGAAAAACAGTCGAAAAATCAGATTTGGTCACAGCAAAACAAATTCACAGATAGGAAAGATTGCACTAAGGTTACAGAAACGTGTCTGTGTCTGTTTAAACCGCGTCTGTGTCAGATAGACGCGCCTGTGAAGTACATAATAGCATTTGTGTTTTTATCAGCGTCTGTGTCGAGCAGAGACACGTCTGTGTCTGGGAATCGCGCATGTGAAGTATACAGGCGCGTCTGTGTCCACAATTGCAAAAACTGTTACAGTCCCAGCAAGCATCAACAGGAAAATCTCAGAATCACGTCTGCGTTAAACAGAGTAGCGTCTGTGTCTTAAAACCGCGTCTGTGAAGTATACAGAGGCGTCTGTGTCAGGATTTGAAAATTTTTAACAGTCAAACAAACAAAAGAAATCAATTTCGGCATACTTGAGCTTCCTAGGTTGTTTCTTCAGATTTCATCTAGCATTCAACCTGTCTTTGGGTCTCACATAGTCCATCATTACTTCACATCACATTTTACATTCATACTTGTCTAAACTTGAGTCAAAAGGTCACTTGCTTGTCCTCATCATACTTTGTCAACACACTACATACAACTACACTTTTGCTAAGTGGTCCCTCATCAAGGTTTCTTACCTTTGGGTCTCATTTGGTCTTACTTAGAGTCAAGGTCAGCTTACCTCATCAAGAGAAACTATCCTCTCTTTGGAAGTCACACCTACTCTACTACTTACATACTTGGTCTTACACTTTGGACATTGCAAGTACACCTCAAGATTCATTTACACTCCATACAACTCTTGGTCTTCCATACTCTTGTCATATTTTTCGTCTAGTCTCTCACATATTGCCAAACACCTAGTTCATGGTTGAAACCTGCCTTCAAAAATCTAGGAGAATAACTAAAGAAGCTCAAGAATCCGCAAACATGAGTTCTTATGAGTATGACAATGACGTCTTCTACAATCCTGAGCACACTACATTACCAGACATGAATGTTTATAGACACAATCCAAATGTGGAAAGCACCAACACTATACACAACGCTACACACAATGACACCGTGGACAATTCTTCAATACTTTCAGCAGACATACAAGAATCTATAATGGATCCTCAATTCAATAGATTGGTTGAAGAGATAATGAAGAGAGATCATCAGTATTTCCTAAATATGATGGCACAAAGTGGCACCAAGATACCACATGATTTTGACTTATCTCAACTTATGGAAAGTAGACCTTCACAACAAACTCAACCTCATAGTGGAGGACCAAATAATATGATGCCGGAGTCACCATCAGTTTTGCTTCAGAAACCAGCAATCCCACATACACAAGCTCAAATGTATGATAATTACATTCAAAGACCATCATGGAGGCCCTATGCTCAAACACATGCTCAAGATATGGGTCAACCAAGACAAATGGATACTCAAGGACTTCCTCAAAATTTTGACACAAGAAGACCTCATGCCAAAATTGGGGGCAACACAATGGAAAATGAAAGGCCTATTGAATATGGTTTATATACACCAAACAGATATGGGGTCCCTCAACAAGAAGTTATGCCAAGTGCTCCATACATGTCGCAACAATATAGACCTCCATATGGACATGTCTACGATCAGTATCATCCATACATGCAACAAGCTCCTCCTCAAATGGGTGTTTCAAACATGGGGTATGCTACAAGAAATCAATCTCCTCCCAAAAATAATTTGGAGCAACAAATTAGAGATCTACAAAAGAAAGTGGAAGGCATGGGCACATCAAAACCCACATATACTATGAGAGATATATGCCCTTATCCATTTGATAAGAGCATTCCAATGCCTCCGTTTCCTCCGCACTTTGTAACACCAAAATTTGACAAATATAGAGGGAGAGGAGACCCCAAGGCACATATAAGACAATTCTTCACAGCTTGCATTGAGGTAGCGGCAGAAGAAACATACTTAATGAGGTTATTCCCACAGAGCTTAGGAGATCAAGCTATGGAATGGTTTTCTCAATTACCTCCCAGTATTAAGTCATGGGGCGACTTAGCAGAGGCATTCATTCAGCATTTCTCTTACAACATTGAAACAGATGTCTCAGTTACTATCTTGTGCAATACTAAACAAAAGGAAGGAGAATCTTTCGCAACATTCTTACAGAGATGGAGAAACCTAGCTAGCAGATGCTCTTGTGAGATCCCGCAAAAACAAATGGTGGAAATGTTCACACAAAATGTTAACAAGGCTATTGGCTATGATCTCAAAAAAGCTTGTTTGTCTACATTCAAGGATGTCATTGAAAAGGGCCTAGCAACAGAAAAGGTCTTAATTGAACAAGGAGTTATCAAACTATTCAAAGAAAACAAAGAGGACTTCAAAGGAAAGGACAAACCAAAATTTTGGAACAAGAACAAGAATACAGTTAATGATGGTGTTGTTGATGCCAACACAGTGAGACCAAAGTTCGTCTTTTCTGGATCAAGTTCTACCAACAATCAAGTGAACAATCAAACAACTTCTAAACCACGAAGGAAGTACACTCCATTGGGAGAACCACTTGAATCAGTATTCAAAAAGCTTGTAGCAAACAAAGTGATCACGGTCCCAGATTTTCCTCCATATGAACCAAAGGTAAAACCGAATTGGTGGAATGATGATGAATATTGTGAGTTTCATAAGAGCAAGGGTCACAAGACAAGTAATTGCCATCGATTGAAAAACATTGTGCAAGATCTCATTGACAGAGGAGATATTGAGATTGAAGGACATTCATCTAACCAAGAGCATGAGGTGTTTAAGGAACCATTCCCAAAACATGACAAGGGAAAAGGCAAAGTCACAGATGATCAAGCCAATTACACCAGAGCACCTTACAATTATGATTCCACTATTAATCACATCTCAATGGATAATCATATTTCTACCATTTCTATCAAAAATAAAAATCCTAAGAATCCTTCTCAGAGACCTAAAATTGTCCTAAAAGGTGTGGGATCTTCGTCCGCATCTACCTTTGAATGTCATGTTACAACCCGTCGAGGTAAGATCACATTGCCAGGTACCTCTACTAAGAATACCAATCTTCCATCAACTAAGCCTGAGTACGACCTTGTAGAGCAATTAGGGAAAACACCCGCACTCATCTCTATTCTTGAGCTCTTACGTATATCTCCTGCACATAAAGCTGTCCTTGACAAAACCTTGAGAGATACTGCTGTCCCTACTGATCTAAACGTGGACCAGTTTCAAGCCATGGTGGGATATTTATCCGTTCCACACTCCCTCACATTCACAGAAGCCGATGACGCCTCCATAAGTCAGCCTCATAATGCACCTCTACATATTGAAGCCTTCATACATAAACACCGAATAAAACGAGTCCTGATAGATGGAGGAGCAGGTCTTAATATTTGTACATTGAGCACCATCAGACAATTGGGATATTCTGACAAAGCTGTAAATTCTACAAACCAAATCACTATTAAGGCTTATGATGATGAAGAGCGTTCGTCCAAGGGCACGGTCATCTTACCACTAAGAATAGGGCCAGTTACAAAGGATGTGGTTTGTCAAGTACTAGACCTGGATCTCACATACAATATATTACTAGGACGTCCTTGGATTCATGAAATGAGGGCAGTACCATCAACATATCATCGATGCATCAAGTTTCCACACAATGGAGTTGAAGTGAGCATCAAAGCTGACCCAAATCCATTCATATATTGCAATAATCTACAACCTAGATCAGAAATAACAATCCCAGTCAATCGCGAAGCTATTCCTTCATCGGCATATGTGGATCCTGAATCCTTAAAAGCTTCTACATCAAAACAGGCAGAGCTAAAAGAAGACAAGTTCAAGATTAAAGACATGGGATGTGGTGAGTATATCTTTCATGTTGATCAACTCCCACAGTCTCCTAAGACATTCAATCGACAAGAACAATCTACAAGCAATATGCAAGACCAAGGAATTGTGTGTGAACCACCTAGTGTTGTGGCTACTAAGTCTGAATGCAAATCTCCTCCAGCGGTGCAAGCAGCTCTTGATATCAATAGTCCTAAGAGTGGTTCCAGCGAAGAATCTATTGAGCATATCGCCAACCCTCTTGAGAACTCACATAGCCTTACCATTTCATCCACTCATTCCATTTCCACTCCACTTCCAAACTTGGATCAACAAGAATTACAAAAGCCCTTACTCATTGGGGATCAAAAATCAAGCCTTGAAAAGAAAAATCTGAAAGTCAAAAATAAAGAAAAATCTTTTAGTCCAAATCAAAATCAAAAGCTACTGGACTCAGCAAAAATCAAAGTCAAGGATAAAAATCCTATGAAGCAAAAAGAACAAGAGTTGATCTCCCCTAATATCAAAATAACTGGGGGCAAAAGTTCTACAATTTTAAGTCAAAAGGCATACTTGTTGATCCTAAGTCTCCATCATGCTATCCTACTTTCACTTCTTTTCACAATCATAAGCCTTCATAACTCATCCACTTGTTCCACACATCCTTTTCCTTCTGGTGATACATCATGGACCTTTAATGGAGCTTCCTCAAAGGACTTTGCTATCAGTGATGCCCAAACTTCTTTAGGTGACACGCATATGGGCCTGTGTAGTCCACACACTAGTAATTCTATCTCAGTTCCTTTATCAAGGAAGACAGTCACTCAAGCTACACATCATTCAGTCAAGGAACAATGCAGTTACAATCACAAAGTCAAGCCTCGCACATTTGATGTAGGTGACTTAGTCCTTAGAGAGAACCCCAAGAATCAGCAAGACAGAGATAAGAAGGGCAAGTTTGAACCCAATTGGCTTGGTCCTTACATCATCACAACAGTATATGGATCTGGGGCATATCAGCTCTCAACTACAGAAGGTGAACCCTTGGAGGATCCTATCAACAGCATGCACCTTCGCAGGTTCTACACATAAGCTCTTCGGAATATCCTAACTCAAAAATACAAAAAAATTAAAAAAATTCAAAAATACAAAAAAAAAAAATTATAAAACAAAAAAATCGTTACTTGGTGAAAACCTGGCAAACAGGCGCCTTGTGACAACAAAAAAATTGAAAAATCGAGAAAAGTAAAGAGAAATAATTTCGTCCAATGGTGAAAACCACTTCGGTGGCACCCTGGGCAAGTACCATGGTGAAAACTGGGTCACCAGCGCCATGCGTAGAGACATTGCTCCTCTCTCCTTCAGGATTCTCTTTCATCTTTCACTTTGCACACACTCACAACCTATTCATCCATAATAAACTTACCCATTCCCATCATGGCTTGTTATTGATCTACCTAAGATTGGTTAGCCATCCATAACCCTCCCTTTTCACTCCCTTTCCATCCATAATAAATCAGCTCCTATCTGTGACTACGGCCAATTCCTACGTCTAGTAATGGGTGTGGAACTGAGAACATCACGTGTTTCGAGGAGTACAGTTTCTTTCAGCTTTCTTCAGTCTATCTGCGCACAATCCGCAATAAAGCAACATTTGCATCGCCAGTCCGCAATAAAGTTCCATCTTCTCCGCAATAAAGTATCAGTTTCATGGATTCAGTCAGTTTCAAAGGAGACACAGCAGCAACAATGAGCTTCAACAAAATCAAATCTTTCAACAGACTCAGACAACATATGGTTCAGTGCTATCTATCCTTTTTGTGAAAGTGAACATTGTGACCACAATCAAAATTCGACTTATACAAGTGACAAGAGACACTAAACTTGAGGACTACAGTGGATGTTGGTGTCGAGTCTTGGTTTTCTTTTGATTTCATCTTTTTTGGTGACATGTCTTTTAGCTTTTCTGGGATGTCTTTGACTAGAGATTCTATCTCCAAGATGTCTTTGACTAGAAAGGCGAGGATGGGGTATCGTCACCTATTTGCATTTGCTATCTGTGGATTGTTTCTTAGTAATGCTATGACTTGTCCAAGGATATGAGGACATTGTGAGTCTAGTATGAACTGGGGCATTCCTTGTTTGTGACTATCTTATCTCCATGCAAACAGGTACAATGACTTTCTGGGCCGAACAAATGCCTCGATTGTCATAACCTATTCTGCCATAATAAAGCTCAATGATGATAACGCACAAGAAGCTCTTTCACGTTCATATCTTCTGTCTTCCATCCCCCTTTCTTGATTGACTTCCATCATCCTTCTCGAGTCCGCGTAGCCTGCTATCACATGACTGAGTATAATGACACACCAAAAACATTTGCATTTCATATAGCTACATCTGCATCACCACATATAAGCATTTCATACATACATATAGATATCACAAATGCATCACATCCTGCATACAACACATGTTAGCACATCTCGCATTTTCATTATGTAAATAATCATTTGCATTATCATATTCATCAACATTACATACATTCACATTTGCATCATGCATCACATATAAAACATAAAAGAACAAAAAAAAAATATATTGCATTGCATCATATAAGCATCCATATCATAAAACATGTATCACATAAGAACATTTCATCACATAAGGTACACATGCATATAGCTGCCGCAAAAATGGATCATCTCTCATATATAATCAAAAGTGTCATGATACAATGATGTCAAAAGAATCATATGGCTACAAAATCACTCGCAGGTGTCTACAATACAACAATGATACATATACTGATACATAGGGAGCCCACTATAGCTATGAGGAACTCCCTCCCTCGGAGCCGCCTGGCCTCGACGGAGTCTGAGCTATAGATGGACCCGCCCCAGGATCCCCCTGTCTCTCTGGTGGTGGTGGAGGCCCCATAACTCCACCGCTGGATGCCTATCTCCTGCGGCTCCCTCCCGTAGCCATCGCTGTGCGCGACGATCTATGGAAGCTCCTAGCTCGCTGATCTGCTGGCACGGCTGCATAGTATAGATCCCTCCAGTAGGCGATCTCCTCTCCGGCTCGCAAAACATATGCGTAGCCTGCCCCTACATCCTCTGCTGCTCGCCTACCTGCCCTCAGAGCTGTCTCGGCCTCTGTGTATCTCTGGATGGCCTAATCCCTCTCTCGCTCTGTGTCTTGGACCCTGATCCTGAGGTGGTTCCTCTCTCGAACCAAGTCCTCAATCTCATCTGCCTGGCCTTGGCAGATCTCCCGCAGCCTCACCACCTCATCCTCCTCAGAGTCTCTGCTCTCCGCCTCTGCCTGTGGCTCCTCCTCTATAGGTGCCTGTCCCTCAACCTCTGCCTGCACCTGTCCCTGTGCCTGTATAGGTACCTGTGGCTGCACCTGTCTCTGTCCCTCTGGCTGCACCTGTCTCTGTCCCTCTCTGGGACCCTATGCTGCTGGCACCTGTAGGGGCAGTCCACCCCATCCTCTCACCACTGGAGCTTCTCTCTCCTGTCCTCCCTCCCTCCGAGGTGCTACCCGCCTCTCTCCCACCACTCCCCTCCACCTCCGTCGGCCCCTACCTCCATCCCCTCCTCCATCATCATCATCTCCTCCACCCTCTCCATCCAGTGGCTCTGCCAGATCTGTCAATCTAGGAAATGGATGCTCTGCCCAGTATGCAGAATACTCTGCGTCCATCCCTGCATCATCCACCTCTGGCCACATGTCCCATGGCATCGGCATCATCTCAGCTAACTGTGTCACTGCCTAATCATATGATAACAGTGGGCCAAACTACACCTGATCTCTGACCGTCCGGGCATACATACCCGAGCCTCGTGGCATCCGCTGAATCCGCCCGAACTGCCTGCACACCCTGTCTACCAACTGCCTCTCCAGAATATAGGGCGTCCGCCCCATCAGATACCTGCTCCTAAACACATATGGTAGCTCCAAGGCATCATCCTCCCACTCCTCGCACCCCAGGTACGGCCTCCAGATCACCATGTCAATATCATCAATAACTCTCCTCCAATGCTCCAATCTCCCAATCCGAGGCTGGGATGTAATCATGGCATACAGGTGCATGAAACTCTGTCCTTGTCCTCTACCTCTGAAGTGAATCGGCCGTGTGATGGGAAGGTGCTCATAGGCCCACACCTGCAAGAGAGTCACGCCGCAGCCCAAACCCACTGATCCGTGGTATACAAACTGATGCAGCTCATAATACAAATGTGCCAGGACACATGGCCCCCATGCATACCTAGTGTGCTCTGCCATCAGCGTCTCCAATGCCCCTCCCCAGCCCACTGCCAATCCTCGTGTGGCCCTGTCTGGACACAAATATCCACTGATGACTCCCCCAACAACTGCTGGCAATGCTAAACCTGTGGCAGTCATGGTGTCCTAGGCTACATGACCTGCTCGCATCTCCAACTCCGGATCCTGAAAAACCCGTCTCAATGCCTCCCTGTCACCGTCACGGTCATAGGGAATCAACTCTCCATCAATAGGAACATGTAGAATCCTATATACATCCTCTAATGTCACTGTCATCTCACCCATCGACAGGTGAAATGTGCATGTCTCTGAGTGCCATCTCTCGGCCAACGCAGTCAGCAACCCCATGTTTGCCCGAAACTCAGGCACATAGAGCATATGTGTGAGACCCATCTCCTCAATGGAAATCATGTCCTGAATCGACAACTCTGGTCGCAGTCTCTGAGTCGATGGAAATCTCTTCCGTGACTCTAACATCGGCAAATACTCCTGCAGTCAAGCAACTCAATCATGTCAGTTACCGTGGCATTCACTGTTTATCACAAAATGCTACTTGCTACCTAAATGCATCTGGTTATCTATCCTAGTGACACTCACTGTTCATCACAAAGTGTTGCTATCTACCCTAAGTAGTGCTCCCTGTTTATCACAAAGTACTACGTGTGTGACATTCCCTGTTCATCACAAAGTGTCACTCACATTTGCACTCCCTGTTCATCACAAAGTGCTGCCTATCTTGGTGCTCCCTATTCATCACAAAGTGCCTGGATCTATCTTAATCTTTCTAGAGGACCTGCTTGAGTGTATCCTCTCAGCAGCTTATCCAATCGACAGCGTATGTTCATCACAGAACTGCCGATTTGACCTAAAAGACTAAAACCATGCATTTAAACACACATGCGCTTTTAACTCATAAACGCGCTTATAGACTGCAAAAAAACGCGCTTCTGCAACACAGACACGTTTTATGAACACAAACGTGCCTATGCCAGACACAAACGCGACCAGGGAACATAGACGTCCCTACATTACATAAACGCTACTAAAAAGAACAGACGCTGCTACATTTCACAAACGCGTCCGCATTCAACACAAATGCGGTTCCAGGCATAGACGCGCCTGGACCTGACACAGACACGCCTATTGAACACAGATGCGCCTGGCGCTGACACAGACACGGTTGCGCGTTTTTGCACTTTTTAAATATCCTATTCCTAGCGCATTTATTGCTCCTAAACATGCATTTATGACAAAACTCAAAATGTGTGAAAGTACGAGGAGGTTTTCGAGTACTTACCGGCTCTCCTGCATCGGCTGGTCGCTGGAATCGGCGGACACGGTCGAATCTATGAATGAATGCCATTGCTGCTGACTGCTGCTGCTCTTTTTTCGCTCTGCACTGTGATCTTCTAAGGGTGTGGATGACAATGAGGATGTATTTTCCCCCGTGGTCTATCTTATAGCCTAGCCTAGCCCTCGTCTTCATTTCCCGAGTCAGTCTTTCTCATCCCGTGACTTTGTTACTTTATCCAATCAACCCATTCTATCCCGTCTTTCTTATCGAGAGATTGTCTGCAATCTTTTCAGACATTTTCATCCAATCTCTCGAGGGGGCATATCATTCCCATCTTGGGGCAACTCTGTATCAGTTCTTATCTTCTTTGAAACAACGCGACAAGCCGCATTGTCTCAAAGAGGGGCAAAATGTAGACACTCAAAATTGTCATGTCTAATTAAATAAATATTTTATTTATTTAATTATCTAAGCCTAATTCTTCTATTAATTAAATAAATCTTTATTTATTTAATTAATTCATTTATCCTCTTCTAGCCTTATTTCTCATTTAAATAAATACATTTATTTATTTAAATTATCCCTTTCCTAAATTAAATAAATATTTTATTTATTTAATTATCCTATTTCCTCTATTAATTAAATAAATCTTTATTTATTTAATTAATTCATTATCCTTTTCTACACATGACACATGTCATTCATCTCTTAATTCCTACACTACCTACCTCTTTCATTATTTTGGTATTTCTTATACCTACCCTCTAATCCTAGCCGACCTCTCTTTTTACACCTCTCAATCTTAACCCTCCATTTCTTATTGTGTCTTCTATTTAAGGAGATGCTTTCTTCATTGTCAAACCCTAATGACTAATGCCATATCCTAATGACTGATTTTGGAGTACTTGGCTACACTACAATTCCACTTGCAACCGCATTCCGTTCTTTGTTGCGCTCTTGTGCATACAAAAATCTGAGAGCAAGTATATCAAGCAAGATCAATGGAGATAGGAAGAATGGAGATCAAAACCCTATTGGACATGTGATGGTATAATCTTTGTGATTTTGAGTTATTTGCATTGTCTTAGGTTATCTTCATATGTTATGGTGGATCTTTGTTCATTGTTAGGCTAGGGTTTTGTGGTTGAATCCATTTTAGTCTTTCAATATTATTGTTCATTGTTATCCATTTTCACCATAAACACTGTTAAAGTGAGCAAGTCTAAGATAGTAAGAGGTCTACGTCAGATAGACAAACCAGTTAATTCTCTTTATAAAGATGCCAGTTAGGAAAGATGACTTCTTCTACTTTCAAGAGCAAGTCTTTCTTAGCAGAACACTCGTTAGATCTAGTTCATATGGATCTATGTGGACCAATAAGAACTAGAAGCATTACAGGTGATAGATATTTTATGATCTTCTCTAACGACTATTGAAGGATGATGTGGGTCACATTCTTGAAAGATAAGAATGAAGATTTGTGTAAATTCAAGGCATTCAAGGCCTTAATTGAGAAAGAGAGTGGCAAAAAAATTAAATATCTGAGAACAGATCAAGGCGGTGAATTAACTTCTGTGGAGTTCACTAAGTATTGTGATGAGAATGGTATCAAGTGGCAACTTTTTGCACCAAAGACACCACAACAGAATGGTATTGTAGAGAGAAATAACTGGTCAGTGGTTGAAGTAGCTAGAACTATGTTGATACAAGGAAGTGTGGCGAAAACATTTTGGAGAGAAGTTGTAAGTACAACAGTCTACACAATGAACCAAGTTTTGGTGAAAAAAGATAAGGACAAGACACCTTATGAATATTGGTATGGAAGATCACCTAATGTTAGTTATTTTAAGATCTTTGGTAGTAAGTGTTTTATTAAAACAGGTGATTACATTAGCAAGTTTGAAGCAAAGAGTGATAAAGGCATATTTCTTTATTATTCCACCAAGAGTAAGGCCTACAAATGTTTCAATAACCAAACACAGAGAATTGTTGACAGTGTTGATGTTTGTGTAGATGAATGTCCTGAAATTTCAGAAGGAACCAGTTTAGAGAGAAAGGATGAAGATCCTTGCATTTTTCTTTTGGAACTTGAAACAGTTAAATCTGAAACCGGTAAGGAAAATCCTAATGTACTTGTTCAATCAGAACAAATAAATTTAGAGGAAGAAGACAATGAAGAAGTTGAACCTGAGGATAATGATCATGTTATTCCTAGATATGTGAGACTGAATCACAGTCCTGAGCAGATTATTGGGGATAAGGATGTTGGAGTACTTACTAGAAGAAGAGTTAGAGAGAAATCTTGTATGATATCCACCATTGAACCTAGAAGTGCTAAGGAGGCATTTGGTGATGATCATTAGGTGAAAGCAATGGAGGAGGAATTGGATCAAATTGAGAATAACAACACTTGGACCTTGGTACCTCGACTAGTAAACAAGAATGTCATAGGTACTAAATGGGTGTTCAGAAACAAGTTAAATGAAGATGGTGTTTTAGTTCGCAACAAGGCAAGATTAGTATGCAAAGGTTATGCGCAAGAAGAAGGAGAGGATTATGGAGAAACTTTTGCACCAGTAGAAAGACTGGAAGGAGTGAGAACATTACTTGCATTTGTAGCTCACAAGAAGTCCAAGGTATACCAGACGGATGTTAAGTCTATATTTTTGAATGGGATATTGGAAGAATTGGTATACATAGAATAGCTTGATGGTTATGCATTGACAGACAAAGAATACATTGTATGCAAACTGCATAAAGCTTTCTATGGATTAAAGCAAGAACCCAGAGCATGGTATGAACGGCTTCATACACATCTGATGAAGATAGGTTTTGCAAGAACCAGTGATGATGGCAACATTTATCTCAAGTCTGAAGGAGATAAAATAGTGGTTAGTGAAGTATTTGTTGATGACATTATATTTGGAGGTAATGATGTCAACAACAACAATTTTGCAGATGAAATGAAGAATGAGTTTGAGATGTCATTAGTAGGGGAAATAAAGAAATTCATAGGCTTGCAAATATATCAGATGGAGAATGGTATTTTCATTACTCAATATAAGTATGTGAAAGAAGTTTTGAGGACTTTTGGCATGAGTGACTGTAAACCAGTTGGAACTCCAATGATTACAGGTTGTAAATTGTCCAAGGAAGATGCATCTAAGTCTGTAGATGAAAAGGAATACAGGTCAATGATTGGAAAATTACACTATGTTGTTCATAGTTGATCAGATATCGCCCATGTAGTTGGTATAGTTTCTAGATTTCAGAAAAATCCAAAGGAAGCACATCTGATAGCAACCAAGAGAATTTTTAGATATCTGAAAGGTACAGTTGACTATGGGTTATGGTATCCATATGGAGGAAATTTTGATTTGAAGGCATACTCTGATGTTGATTGGGTAGGAAATATTGATGATCGGAAGAGTCCTACCGGTGGAGCATTCTTTCTAGGAGGAAGGCTAGTTTCATGGAATAGTAAAAAGCAAAGTTGTACTTCACAATCTACTACTGAAGCTGAGTATGTAGCAGTTTATATGAATTGCACACAAGCTATTTGGATGAGGTACATTTTGGAAGGTTTTAAGATGAAGATCTTAGAACCTATCAAGATTTTGTGTGATAATATGAGTGCAAGTAATATTTCTACGAATCTTGTTTTGCATGCAAGGACTAAGCACATTGAATTGAAGTATCACTTTTTGAGGGAGAAAGTTCAAAGTAAAGATGTTATCTTAGAGAATGTTTCTACCCAAGAGTAGCTTGCAGATATCTTTATCAAACCTCTACCTAAGACCACTTTTGAGTATCTTAGAAGTCAGTTGAGCATGATGCTGATTGCATCAATCCCTAAATTACTTGCATAATTTTACATGGATTGATGAAGGAGTGGATGTATTCCACAGGGGGAGCATCTAGTTATAGTATGCTGATACACAATGAGAATTTGATATTACATATTTTACTTTCATTTTGGCATTGTTGTCAAAGGGGGAGAAGAACTATGTAACTGAGGAGAAGAACTATCTGTTTGATTAGGTGAATCAGTAACAGATTGAAGACAAACAAAGCATGGTGAATACTTGGTATGTAAACTAGGATTCCTATTTACTAATCACAACAGCAAATCAAAGGCGTTGATATTTGTATTTCCATCAATGCCAAAGGGGGAGATTGTTAGTATTTTTAGATTGTTGTCATTTTGCATATATATTTCATTAATGATATGTTGTCTTTGGTGTCAATTGAATCAGTGAATGGTATTCATGATTTTGCTGATGTTATTGTTGATATTGCTTTTGTATTGTAACCGGTATGATAAACTTCTATGTTATGTAACCAGTAAACCCTACCAGTTATTTTTTGATAAACCCTAACCGATCAAGTTTGTTAGTTTATGATCTGATGTTGAGTGGTAATGATGGAGACACGTGTGATCATTGAATGAGGATAATTTCAGACTAATTTGATGTGTTTGTTTATTATCTTGGAAAGGAGAAAAGTGGATTGCATCTAATGCATAGTGTGTGATGAGTTACAAAGTCCAATGAAGCAGTGATCATGGAGCAGTTGGAATTTTCTTGATTAATGTGAAGAGATTGTTATGATTTATACTGGTCAAGATTGTACCGACTTGTTTGTAATCTCAATGATGAGAATTAGGTTTTTGTTGTGTTATTGACCTAGTTGAATTTTTATTTAAGGTCGATGATATTGTTTTGTTAAGTTTTGGAAAAGTTGGTAGAAATTAGTTGAGTGTGTGGTTGCAAAACTGGTGGATGGATTTGCAGTTTGAGTAAAGGCATATTGAAGCTTAAGAAGGATCCGATCAAGCAGATGTAGTGTTATTCAGACAGATCAAGAAAACTTGTTGTTTTCTAACAATTATAGCATAAATCAAAATCCCCTAACCAGGTAAGCTCTAACAAGCTTGGTTACTTTTTAAATCCTCTAACAAAGTGGTCCATTAGTTTGGATTCTCAAATCCTCCAGCGAGGTTACTCCTAATAGGGTATTGTGTTTTTCATCAAGGCATATTTGTAAATCCCTTAACCGGATGATTCCTAACTGGAATTAGTTCTTAATAGGACTTATTGTAAAGCTTTAACAGGCTTGGATCCTAATAGGGAAAACTTCAGAAGAGTTTAGATAGCTATCCTTGTGAGTCTCATCTCACCATGGTTTTTACCTATTTGGGTTTTCCATGTATAAATATTTGTGTCAAGTGGTGAATGTTTTTTGTGGTTATGATATTATTTGTTGATTTGATTAACTACTTAACTATTATGATTAAGGCATGATAAATGGAAGCATTGAGAGATGAATATGTTGATGTTTGATTAAGCATTGTTGATGTTTATAAGATTGAAGTTGTTTACTATTAAGTTGTCATAATAGTCAAACCGGTCGATGTTGGTTGATGTTGATAAGTTTATTTTGAGTTTGGGAAGTTTGTATCATTTTTTCAATATACTAATTCACCCCCCCCCCCCCCCCATCTCAGTATTCTACTGGATCATTATTCTTTCATCATATCATCATGGATCTAACCCTGAAATGTCTGCATATGACTAGGCAAAATTGATTTTCCATCTTTTGAAGAGTTCCAAATATTTTTGCCCTTCTTGTTCTGATAGAGAGGTTGCTGGATGTTGAATCTTTGGGTGATCAATTGTGCCAATGTTAACTACCTCTGTTGGTTCTATCAAGATAGATGACCTCTCTTGATAATATTTAGGTAAGGTGTCAAATCTCTCTTCTTTCGATGCATCAAGGAGGTTTTCACCTTTAGATGTGTCCTTTCTTTTTACTTTTCTCGGTCTAATGTTGCCAATAAATGGTTTTCAGCAGTAGACCTGATATTGTTTTCTTTATTTTCACTTTTGAGACTAGGAGATTTGGCACCCATTTGATTAGAATATATGCTGGCAAAATTCCTAGTGAAAGTTGTTGCGGGTTCATTTGCATTAAGATATAAGGATATGGCATGGTCATTAGGAAAGGTATCAATTTTAGTATGTCTCTCATTTTCCTAGTCAATAAGTTCAGGATGGATTAGAGGTAAGGGGTCCTTAGATTAAGATGATTCAAAGGTATTAACAGTCATGATAGAGATGTCAAAGTTTTTGATATGTATTTCAATGTCTAGAAGGATACTCTCGTCAGAATGCCCTCTTGCAAGTAGCTCTTGATCATCCTCAATTAAGTCCAAGTCAACTGAATGTGATCCCAATTCAAGTGGGCTAGTTCCTAACATTTTTCCTGCATATGCATGAACTATATTGACATTGACATCTTCTTCTACCCTTTCAATTGCAAGTTGTTCTTGTCTATTATCATGTTCATCTTTTTGTTGCTTAGAAGATGTGTCCTCTTGTAGAGTAACTCATCCATACCCTAAGCTTGATTTGTCTATAGCCTACTGAGTATGAGGTTGTATATGTTTTGAGATACCTTCTTTTCTTTTTCCTACAGGACCCATTCCAGTGTATCCCATTTTTTGAAAAATGTTAAATCCTTTTCCATATTTTTTTGTAGGTATTCTAACATTATTGATCTTTTGTTGGACTTCTTCATCCTTGTATAGACATTGTAGGACATTATTGTCTTTCATTTCCTTTGATAAGGTCCCAGCACTAAAAAATTCTCCATCAAATATTGCAAGATGTTTCACAATTGGTTGTTGTTGAGAGTTTGATAGTTTTCCATAGGATTTAGGAGAAAGTGGTAACTGCGATAGTGAATATTCTTTGTTTCCTCGATTTCTTAGCTGTGTTTTTTTTTCATACTTGAAAAAATTGAGGCAAATGATTTTTCTTTGGATTGTTTGCTTGAAGATAATGTCTCTCTATTATGTGGAACAATAACCTCTCGAGCCGGTTTTAGATTACTACAACACTGTAATGGATTTGAGTCTACTGAGATTGTGATTTCCTACCCATTTTATGGGAACTTCAGGCACTTATGATATGTTGATGGAATAGCCTGTATGTCATGTATCCATGGTCTTCCCAAGAGTATGTTGTATGATAAATCCAATTCTAGTACTTGGAATGTTGTGTCTTTCTGCAAATCTCCCACTCTGATAAATTCCTTTAGAGGAATGCTCTTCTTCATCATATGGCTTTGAATGTGATATTTTTCTCGGGATCAACTGCATCTTCAAAATACCTATAGCACAGACAAGACTCAATGAGAAAATGTTTAAGCCAACTCCCCCATCTATTAGGACACATTTAATGAGAATTCTATGAATGAGGACTTCAATTTGCAAGGGAGCATTATGGGGATGCTTCAAGGAATCAATTCTTAGATATGAAGGAGCTGGGCTTTGAATAGGATCCTCTAAAATAGGTTTGATGGCCATTATGGATATCCCTTGGGGAACTTCATCCTTGGGTGTATTGTTTGGTGAGGATGCTATGGAAGGTTCTTGCAAGTTTTTAAGAGGTGTAGGAATAGATGCCTTTGTAGAGTCAATTTGCTTATGGGGGGATGAGCCATTGCTAGACATAGGTGCATGATTTTGATCTTCCTTAGCAAAATCCTTTAGGGATCTCTTTAAGAGTTTCATGAAAGAGCCTCCAATTTTTGGAGATGCATTTGAATCCTTGTGAGGTTTTGACATAATTGGCTTTTGATTTTGGACTTGTTTGATTTCCCTGATATGTCGACCTATTATGTCTTCTTCTTGTATTTTGCTTTGGAATTCCATGTTTCTATGATCTTCAACTATTTCAAATGTTTCTATTTATGTTTCTTCAATATTTTGTCTCTGCACTCTAGTTAAAATGGGCATACACATGTGTTGAATATTGTGCAAGAATCCAATTGTCTAGAAGGTGTTTCGATAAGTGACCAACTGTCAATGTAGATATGATAGAGTGATATGACATGAAAAGATAATTCAAGTACTTGTAGATTTGTAAGTTTTTTGATCTTAGTTTGGAGTGCAATGATGATGATTTTGATAAAACCAAGTCCAATAGGAATGATATATCCTACGATATGGGACAAGGTTATCTTGATCAAATGTTGAAATTTAGTGATAGAAGATGATAGATCCTAATGAGAAACTATGTTTTGAGTGATAAGTTTATCAAAGAAGGTGGGATGTTGCACTTTGAGATGTTAGATCTTAAACTTGTTGGAGATGAATACTTGAGAACCTTAGTGTGTCTAGCTTTGAATCTATTTTGATAGAAGATAACCTAACTGAGTGACCTAGTCTCTATGTTTTACTATCTAAGAAATGGGTTGTTTTTGTTTTCTGATTCTAGTGCAGTTTACTAGAAATGCTAACAAAATGACTAGAAACACTGCTAAACTTACCGAGAATGCTGCTATACTAACCAGAAATGCTGCTATATGGACCAAAAATGATGACAAACTGACCAGAAACACTGACAAACTAACCAAGAACGCTGCTATACTGACCAAAAATGCTGCTATACTGACCAGACACATTGCTATACTGACCAGAAATGTTGCTATACTGACTAGAAACGTTGCTATACTAACTAGAAACACTGACAAACAAACCAGAAACACTTACAAACTTATCGGAAATGCTGGTATAATAACCAAAAATGCTACTATACTGACCAAAAATGCTGACAAACTGATCAAGAATGCTGAGGAATAGACCAAAAATGCTATTTTGTAGTACAGTGACTCTAAAGTTCAAAACAGTGATGTTTAGACTCAACAAATTAGGTGTTTGAACTTAGGAGATTGTTGTTTTAACATAACTTCTTAATTTTCAGACTCTAATAACTAATATTTAGACCTAGAAAGTGCAAACTAGGAGATCTAGTGTTGAAACATGAACAATTTGACATTCAACTCAAAAGAGTTGTTGTTTAGACCAAGAGAGATGACATTTAGACCAAAAGAGCTGACGTTTAGACCAAGAGAGTTGACATTTAGACCAGAAGAGATGACGCTTAGACCAAGAGAGCTCACATTTAGACCAAGAACTCTATTGTTTAAACTAAGAGAGTTGTTGTTTTAACCATGAAAGTTGTTGTTTAGACCAAGAGAGTTGTTTTTTAGACTAGAAACTTTGTTGTTTAAACCAAGAGAGTCATTGTTTAGACCAAGAGAGTTATTGTTTAGACAAGAAGCTATGTTGCTTAGACCAAGAACTCTAAAGTGTAAACTACTAATGTTAGAACTTAGACAATGGTTATTTTGACCCCAAGAGTTAATGTGTAGAATGAAAAAATTGATGTTTATACCTATCAAGCTCAGCCTTGGAGAGTTAATGTTGAAATATGAGAAAGCTAGCATTCATACCAAGAGAGTTGATGTTTGGACCATGAGAGATACTATCTAGACCATGAGATCTACCATTTAGATCATGAGAGCTACCATTTGGATTGAAAGACCGACTGTTTGGACCATGAGAGCTATCATTTGGACCAAAAGAGCTACTGTTTAGACCATGAGAGCGACTGTTTGGACCATGAGAGCTACTATTTGGACCAGGAGAGTGACTTTTTGGACATTGACATCTACTATTTGGACCGTAAGAGCGTCTGTTTGGACTATGAGAGCTACTATTTGGACTGTGAGAGAAACTGTTTGGACCGTGAGAGAAATTGTTTAGACTGTGAGAGCTACTATTTGGATGGTGAGAGCTATTATTTGGACCATGAGAGATACTATTTGGACCGTGAGAGTCACTGTTTAGATCATGAGAACCATTGTTTGGACCGTGAAAGTGACTATTTGGACCATGAGAGCTACTGTTTACACCGTGAGAGTGACTGTTTGGACTGAAATAGCTAATCTATAGTGAAACTTGTAAATTTGACCATTTGAAGTTTTAGTTTGTAATTTTTGTTTTATTTCAATGGATGATATCTTGACCTGACTTACAAACATAGAATTGAGATTGTATTTTTATCCCAAAGGACACATAAAGTGTATGTTCAAGAAGCTTTAAAGAAAGCCCAAGTTTTCATAGGTTTTGAACAATTGAAAAACACATCATTTAGTCTATCCTAAGGAGATTGGCTTCATTATTATTTCTTAGCCCACACTTGGTACCCTATCAACTCACACAACCTTGTCACCCCTAAATGGCACCCATGTTTTTGCCTTTACGAGAGCTAGTGGAGTCTCGTTATGAGCCTAGCAATAAAGTCTCAAAAGGGGATTTCACACATACATTCAAGAGGGACATATAGTGAGTGTCTTAAGGAGAGATTCTCCCCCCTCCATGCAATATTAATTTAATAATGTTCGGAGGTAAACTGGGCAGCTTCTAATTTTAATTTGAACTAGTAAGGGATATGTTTGATATGACAAGGTATAAACTCAATTAAGAGGTCTCCCAGCCTTGAAAACCAAGGTTTGATATACCCAAAGGTATGGAGGAGAGCTATTCCCAAGCACTGTCATCGACTTGATTTTCATCAAATCACATTTATTTTATAGTGGGTTGGAGTACTTGGCGTTAGTCATTCCCACTTGGGTCGCTCCCCTCTTACCGGCCTTAATGGCTTTGGCCTTATAAGCTCCTCGAGAAGGTAGGCCCACCAAAGATATGTACTATTGAAAGAAAAAGATGAGTCTATCTTTTTGATCACCTAAGAAAGGTGAGAGCATACTTGCCTATCATCAAAACACATAAGACATGTTTGTTCATTTTTATTGTAATTAGTCTATGTGCCTAATTTAAGAAAAAATAAGTGCAAAGTCTCACAGCTGCAAACAAAGTTAGTAGTTTATATTGCATTCTTTGATGGTGAAATGGTTTATGCCTCTGGTCTCTCACATCAAATAAGTACTTGTAAAACCAACAACTTGCAAACCAGGTTCAGGAAAATGGCAGTCCAGAAGTGGAAATAAGGAATGCAACATACAACATTTCCCAAATTAATAAAAATTTGAAAATGCCATCAAATTAACCAAGAATGCCATCATATGTGCCAAGAACTCTGCCAAATAGACCCAAAACGCTATTTTGGATGCCAAAAATGTTGTTGAATTAACCAAAAATGTTGCAGAATTAACCAGAAGCATTGCAGAATTGATCAGAAGCGCTGCAAAACAAACCAAAAGCACTACAAAACAAACCAAAAGCACTACAAAACAAACCAAAAGAACTACAAGATAGACCAGAAGCACTACAAGACAAACCAAAAATGCTAAAGTACAGAAAAACATAAAAACAAAGTTGAGAAATCTCCCAAAAATGCCATTTGAGGTGTCAGATCACTACAAAAGAGGCCAAGAATGCGAATTTGAAACCCGAGAGAGCTAATCTATGCATCAAAAGAGCTAATCAACCTATCAATGAGATTTTTTGCAAGAAAACCTGTTAAAGATCAAAGGGGCTAGGCCCCACGGTGGGTGCCAAAATGTTGTGTGTGTGAAGTATGATACCTGCAGCTGCAACACAAACACTCAATAGATCATTACAAGCATGACTAGAAAATTAAAAGTAAATGAAAGATAAACCATAACAAAGTGACCTATCACCTCCTAAGAGATACGAGTATGGATTTTCTCTCAAATCTGGATAAGCAATCCCAGTGACTTGACTACACCTAGATGGAGGATTTGAAATGATGATGATATGTAAACTAGATGAGATTGATTATGATAGAATGGTCCAAGAGTCTAATTAAGCTAATGATATGCATGATTAAGATATGATGATGATGCAATTAATCTAGAAAAGAGATTGATTAAGCTACATGATTCAACAATTATGCTAGAAAATGATCAAATTAAACTAGATCTAAGATGCAATTGCCTATAATAACAATGCTCAAATGATATTCTAGAATGGATATGCCTATAGTAACAATGCCTAAATTGATATGAGATGGGATCCTCATTGCTCCAAAATGGGGGATATTTATAGGAATTCCAAGGTCAGGGGTGAGGTGGTAGGAATCAACGATCAAGATTGAGTCTGAAGATATCAAGGGTGAAATTGGAGGAGGTTGGAGAAGAGGTTGGAGAGAAGGACATTTGTCATCTCTATGGTGATAAGTGTCAAGGAGCCTTGCTCCTAAGATGGAAAGTGTCTAAGGGAGGAGAGATGTGGCATAAGTGCCATGTGTCTTAAGGGGAGAATATCCACACCATAGGAGGTTAGGATGAGGAGGTTAGGATGTGCAAGATAGGATAGGGTTAGTTAAACCCAAGGTTAGGTGGAATGGGTTAGGTTAGGGGGTGGTTAGTTTAGGTGGTTAGGTTAGGTGGTTAGAAGTTAGAAGGCATGTGGGTAATTTGAATTATAAAATTCAAATTATAGGAAAAGGCTTATTAACTTTCAACAAACTCATAAATTGATTTGTTTTAATTAATTAGGGGATTAGAAGATATGAATTTAATGGGGGGGGGATTAATTAATTTGGATTAATTAATCAATGGGAACCATTGAGATGAACCTATTAAATAAATCCTTAGATTTATTAATAAGTAGATGAATGGGAAAATTTAATCAAATTGCTAATGAATTCAATTAAATTGGGAAGGGGGATTAATTAAATAATTGCTTATTTAATTAATTATCTTTAGACCACTTTTAGATGTATACAGGTTGGATTACTGTTAAGGGAAAGTATTCAAAGATGTCCAAGCCCTCCTTTAATATGACTCTTTATTCCCACAAGGCCAAATGAGGGCCTTTGTAGTTGGTTGATTGGGTTGGTTTTACTGGCCCTGTTGTCTTTTGGGGCAATCCCTGTCTTTGTTTACGGTTATCTATGTAGTTGGGCTTTCAAGCTTTATCTTTATTTTAATTTGATGTAAAGGGTTTTGGGGCCCCTTCAAAACCTATTTTCATTTAATAAAAAAAATAAAAATTCACAAAAAGATAAAACTTATTTGTTGATGTACTCTGGAAGATAAAATTATTGGCAGGGAGAGATTTTTTGTTTTCTCAGAGATGGTTTTCTTTTTTTTTTCCACAGGAAATAAATTTATAATACATTTGAGGTAGATATGAATCTATACCAAGTTTTCTTAAAGATTATTAAAATTTCTCAATGAATTCTTGGATTAAGTTTCCAAAACATATTGCTTCACAAAGAAGAATTCCAAAGAAAAATTAACCTATATTTTCATGCATGTTTTGAGGAGAGAATAGTCTTAAAGGAAATCAACCACAGAGAAAAGAATGGGTTTTAGAGAGAGGTAATTTGGAATAAATAAATATTTTGTGGTAGTGTTTTGAATTAAGTAAGAAAACTACATAAACAATTTCCCAGAGGTAGATTTCAATCGAGATGAAAATGAACATTCATAGATTTCACAAAGAGATGAACTTGGATTTCCATATATATTTTAGAGAGAGATGAATGGTTCTACATCATATTGAAAATAATAACAACCAAGTTTGAATTGACACAAAGAAGGGATTTCTCCACAACACACACACACACAAAAAAAAAGTTGTTCAATATATTTTTTTTGTTCTATGCACATTTTGATGAAAAGGAGAAGAAAACTACTCATGAAGAAAATCAAATACAGAGATTTCTCATAGATCTTTTTCCTAGATTTTTTTTAAAAAAATTGAGAAAAGTAAAAAGTAAAAAGAAATCTGATTTTTTTTCTTTTCTCTAAAAGAGATTAAATAAATAAAAGGGAATCTACATATGCATATTTGGAAGGAATTTTTATCAATGCAAAAAAATAAGATTTTCCTTTTGATTAATCTTTCTAAATAATTAAGAGATGATTTCTTGAAGCAAAATTTTCATTAAAAAAAAAAAAAACTAAGAGAGATAAAATATATTTCCTTTTGAAAATACAAATTTCACACATGCAAATAAGCGAATGCAAAGAAGGGAACCTAGATTGATGAAGCTTTTGATGTCGAATCCTCTCTAGGCTTCTTAGATCCTTCCTTGTAGCTTGGTGAGAATTCTTCAAGAGCAAACTTAATAATTCTACAATGAAATGTGACTACAAACAAAATCCTACTACTATCAACAAGAACTTGAGAAATTATTTCACACCAAAAACCATGAACTCCCCTATCAAAAGTTTGGCATAGAAAGATTCCACCATATTCCACTTTCAAAATAATTAATTGAAATGGAGATTCTTTTCTAAAATTGTTTTTCATGAAACATTGATTGTTGACATAGTGGGAGTTACATGCAAGATCAAAAATTTAAAAAGACTCTTCTAGAAACTTCCCTTTTTCTCCTACGACATGTGCTAGAATAAATAATTTATAAATAAATCTTATGACCTCATATGTGTCTCCACTTATTAATTATTTTTATTTAAAATTCCAATCATATTCAATTTATCTTATCTATCTAACATTACTCATAGAACCAATAGTAATAAAAATAATAGTACTTGTACTAATAGTAATAATAATAATAATAATAATAATAGTACTACTAGTAGTAGTAGTAGTAGTAGTACTAGTAGCAGTAATAACAAGTTAGGAAATGAGGGTTATGACAATCAACTATTGCATAACACTGTCAAATACTATTATTCATGAAATACATATATTAACAACTATTCAATAGCACTTTCAAGTACTACCACCACTTACTTTACTATGCTCATAGTCATCTCTCAAAAACATGAAATGAATTTAAAAACTCTTACTTTCAATAACATGGTTCGAAAATTAAGCTCATCCCTTTACTTAACTATCACACTATTCAACAATCAAAGAATCAACAACAATTTTACACATCATTCCCTCCCAAAAACAATAAAAAATTGTCCTACTTTTAATAGTCAAACCAATAAAGAACTCAACACTTTAATACACTTCTAATCCTTATATGTAATATATATTTTTTGAAATACTTATATGTAATATCATTTATTTAATAACACTTTCAATGAATAGTATTTATGAAAAATTATATGTATTATTCATTGTTTAATAACATTTTTAGCAGTATTACTAGTTGTTTTAATATACTTATAGTCATCTCTTAAAAATATAAAATAAATTTTAAAACTTACTTTCAAAGTGTGATTGTTTGGACCATAAGAGCTACTATTTGGACTGAAAGAGCTAATCTGTTGTGAAACTTGTAAATTTGACAATTTGAAGTTTGAGTTTGCAATTTTTGTTGTATTTTAATGGATGATATCTTGACTTGACTTACAAACACAAAATTCAAATTTTATTTTTGTCCCAAAGGACACATAAAGTGTATGTGCAAGAAGCTTTAAAGAAAGCCCAAGTTTTCATGGGTTTTGAACAATTGTAAACACATCATTTAGTTTATCTTAAGGAGATTGGCTTCACTATTAGTTCTTAGCCCATACTTGGTACCTTGTTAGCTCACACAGCCTTGTCACCCCTAAAGGGTGCCCGTATTTTTGCCTTTGTGAGAACTAGTGGAGTCACATTATGAGCCTAGCAATAAGGTCTCAAAATGGGAGTTCACACATATGCTCAAGAGGGACATATGGTGAGTGTCTTAAGAAGAGATTCTTCCCCCTCCATGCACTAAGAATTTAATAATTTTTGGAGGTAAACTGGGTAGCTTCTAATTTTAATTGGAACTAGTAAGGGATTTGTTTGGCGCGTTGAGGTATAAACTCAATTAAGAGGTCTCCTAGCCTTGAAAACCAAGGTTTGATATACCCAAAGGTATGGAGAAGAGCTATTCCCAAGCACTATCGTTGACTTGATTTCCATCAAATCACATTTATTTTATAGTGGGTTGGAGTACTTGGCATTAGTCATTCCTACTTGGGTTGTTCCCCTCTCACTGGCCTTAATGGCTTTGGCCTTATAGGCTCCTTGGGAGGGCAGGCCTGCTAAAGATATGCACTATTGAAAAGAAAAGATGAGTCTAGCTTTTTTATTAAAAAACACATGACATGTTTGTTCATTTCCATTGTAATTAGTCTATGTGCCTAATTTATCAAAAATAAGTGCAAAATCCCATGGCTGCAAACAAAGTTAGTAGTTTATATTGCATTCTTTGATGGAGAAATGGTTTATGACTTTGATCTTTCACAGAAAAATAAGTACCTGCAAAATCAACAAGCTACAAATTAGGTTCAAGAAAATGACAGTCCAAAAGAAGAAATGAGAAATGCAGAAGACCACATTAGAAAAATCAATGAAAAAATGAAAACACTATCAAATTGACCAAGAATGTTATCAATATTCCAAGAACGCTATCCAATTTGATGAATCAATGATGAACAGTAAGTACCAAATCAGTTCTAAGAGGGGGGGGTGAATCAATACAGGCACAAAAACTTTTCCTGAACCGGTTTGACTACAAACAGTGCAATTGACTGGCAATCACTAACACCGGTCAAAACCAGATTACTACCAGTTAAACACAATGAGAATGTGAAAGACATAAACTGGTAACACTTAGCTTTTCACACAATCTAACATCTTATTTCCACTTCACCCATATGCATACACTAGTATTCTACCATCTGAAATATACTAATTGTCAGTTCAACATGATTTACCGCTTTGACATAAAACACTAAACCATCACATGAAAGGCATCACACATGACACAGATTTTTCATGTTGAAACCCAACTGGGAAAAACCACGGTGGGGATGAATACCCGCAAGTTGTTCTTTGAACTCTTTAGAAGTCCGCTCTTTTAGGAGCTTAATCCAGTTAAAGATTATACAATAGGTTCTGCTAGGAACCGATCCTACTAGGGATCACCCAATTAAGGGTTAAACCCTGTTAAAGGTTAACTTGTTAGAGGATTTTAAGAACTCAATGGTTTTGAGTCACCATGTTAAAGGATTTACAGCAAGCCGGTTAAAGCTACCTTGTTAAGGGATTTTCTAACTGTTGAAGTGGTTAGAGATCAATAGGTATTACAATGATCTGGTAACAACACTCAATGTCAATGCAAATCCACTTTAGTTCCTTCCTTCTGCAATCACACTTTGTAGGTATCTATTCTATCATATTGTCTGGCAAGAATCATTTATCTCTGCTCTTGGATACACACACACAACATTTTCCAACAACTTCAAAATGAAAACCATCGACCTTATAGGAAATAGATAGGTTGGTATCATAAACCCTAAACCCTAAACAATTAGGTCAAGTAATTCAGTCGGTTCAATCCTGACCGTTGAACATACTGCATTGAATACAATAGTCTTGAACATATCTCAAGACACTCTCCATCATTCATTCTTTGCCGCTTCAGGAAGATGATAACCCATCACGCGCTCTCCACCATTTACAAAGACTTTGTGCATTCCCAAGGTGGATAGGATTGATCTCCTTCATGCAAGATCCTTCACGTGCACAAGGTTGATGTGGCAACATGATCTGATCTTCATCACAATTATAACTCATCACTCGATGTCGTCGGTTGAATCACACAGGCTTGGAACACTTCAACCAGAAACCTTGAAGTTGAGACTATGAACCGATAGTCATGCAAAACTTCCATATACCGGTTCACCTTTTTACATATACTGGTTCACAATGTTATATCGGTTCTTAGTATCATTCTGGTTCTCATGCCAGTTTGCTAATCTTCAATATATCGGTTCATACTTCAACATATTGACATCAATGACAACATACAATATCATCATGTCATCACATATGCCAACAATCTATATCATCATGTCATCACATATGCCAACATAATTAACCAAAAATGCTATTCTGAACACCAGAAACATTGTTGAATTGATCGAAAACATTGTAGAATTGACCATAAGCATTATAGAATTGACCAGAAGCACTACAAAATTGACCAAAAGCATTGCAAAATAAACCAAAAGCATTGCAAGATAGACCAGAAGTGTCAAAAGCATTGTAGGACAGACCAAAAATGCTAAAGTACAGACTGAAAATGCTAAAGTACAGAAAAACATAAAAATAGAGTTGAGAAATCTTCCAAAAATGCCATTTGAGGTGCCAGAATGCTACAAAAGAGGCCAAGAATGCGAATTTGGAACCTGAGAGAGGTAATATGTGCACCAAAAGATTTAATCAACTTGTTAATGAGATTTCCTACAAGATAACATGTTAAAGATCAAAGGGGCTAGGCCCCATAGTGGGTGCCAAAATGTCATGTGTGTGAAGTAGGGTACCTGTAGCTACAACATGAACACCCAAGAAATCATTACAAGTATGGTTAGCAAATTAAAATCAAACAAAAGATAAACCATGACAAAGTAACCTATCACTTCCTAAGAGATGCGAGTGTGGGTTTTCTCTCAGATCTGGATAAGCAATTCCAATGACTTGACTACCTCTAGATGAAGGATTTAAAATGATATGATATGCAAGCTAGATGAGATTGATTATGCTAGATTTATCCAAGAGGCAAATTAAGCTAATGATGTGCATGATTAAACTATGATGATGATGCAATTAAGCTAGAATAGAGATTGATTAAGCTACATGATTCTGCAATTATGCTATAAAATGATTGAATGAAGCTAGATCTAAGATGCAATTTCCTATAATAACAATGCTTAAATGATATGCTAAAATGGATATGCCTATAGTAACAATGCCTAAAATTATATGAGATGGGATCCTTTGTGCTCCAAAATGGGGGATATTTATAGGAATTCCAAGGCCAAAGTTGAGGTGGCAGGAACCAATAATCAAGATTGAATCAGAGGATATCAAGGGTCAAATTAGAGGAGGTTGGAGAAGATGTTGGAGGGAGGGACACTTGTCATCTCTATGGTGACAAGTGTCAAAGAATATTTCCCACAAGAGGGCAAGTGTTTAAGGGAGGAGACATGTGGCAAAAATGCCATGTGTCTCAAGGGGAGAATATCCAACCCGTAGGAGGTTAGGATGTGCAAGATTGGATAGGGTTAGTTAAACCTAGGATTAGGTGGAATGGATTAGGTTAGAGGGTGGTTAGGTTAGGTGGTTAGAAGTTAGGAGGCATGTCGGTAATTTTAATTTAAAAATTCAAATAATAGGAAAAGGCTAATTAACTTTCAACAGCTCATAAAATGATTTGTTTTAATTAATTATGGAATTAAAAGAAATGAATTAAATGGGGGGATTAATTAATCAAAGGGGACTATTGAGATGAACCTATTAAATAAATCCCTAGATTTATTAATAAGAAGATGAAAGGGATTTAATCAAATTTTTAATGAATTCAATTAAATTGGGAAGGGGGATTAATTAAATAATTGCTTATTCAATTAATTATCTTGATACCATTTTTAGGTGTATACAACAACCATTATGTTGACATCAATGACAACCATTCATAATCATCAACAACATATTTGCAACAATATCCTCCTTTGTCATTGATGGAAATGCCCATCAACAACAAATATATGATTTTCTCTACACAACTCTACAATAGCTCAAAAAGTATCTGAATCTCATAATCTCTCCCCTTTTGACATCAAGGACAAATGAGGGCATATCTTCCCCTAAGAAAATTACTCCTTCTCCCCCATGAGGAAGAACCCAAGCATTAGTCTAGACTAAATTATACAAACTAATCACTGGACCAATGCACAATCAAATGTACATCAATTCACACTAGGAAGGGGAAATACCCCTAAATTCTACCAAAGATACTCAAAATTATCTTTACACAATGCCTTCATGAAGGTATCTGCAATCTGCTCTTTTTTAGGTACATACCCAACCTTTACTTCATTATCTAACACATTTTCTCTTAAGAAGTGATACCGAATGGATGTGTTTTGTTTTAGAATGTTATACCAGATTCTTAGAAATGTTTATTGCACTAGTATTATCACATATAATAAAGATAGGTTCATTGAATTTTACACCAATATCCTTTAAAGTCTGCTTCATCCATAAAATTAGTGTACAACATGAAGATTCTAGAATAGATTCTACTCCAGCTATGAATAAAGAGACATAATCTTGCTTCTTACTCAACCAAGCCACTAACTAAGATCTGAGAAATAATGCTCCACCACTTGTACTTTTCTAGTTATCAACACTTCCAACCCAATTTGCATCAGTATAAGCTGTCAAGGATAAATCTGAATTTCTAGGGTACCACCAAACTCCATTATTCCTTTTCAATATCTAAAAATTCCTTTCACTCCACAACATGTCATTCTTTTGGTTCTTGTTAAAATCTATCTGCCAAATAGACTACATACATGATATTCGGTTTGGAAGAAATCAAATATAATAGTCCTCCAATCATTGATTTGTACTAACTTTAATCTACTTTAGGGGACTTATCATCTTTTGTTGATTTGCATTTGGTGGTCATTGGTGTACACACTGGTTTCGAGTTCTCTAACCTAAACTTCTTCAATGATTCCTCAATGTATTTAGACTGAGAAATGAAATTTCCTTTATCATTATAATTTACTTACAATCCAAGAAAGAAATTTAACTCACCAATCATGGACATCTTAGATTCCTTCTACATCTTGTTAGCAAATTTTCAGCACATGCCTTCATTTCCTCTAAAAATTATGTCATTAACAAAGACTACAGCAATTAAAATTTTACCTAAATCAGTTTTGAAATATAAATTCTTGTCAGTCAAACCCTTCTGAAAACCTTGATCAATCAAGTATTTATCTAGCCTTCCATACCAAGCTCTAGGTGCTTGTTTCAATCCATAAATGGCCTTCTTCAATCTGCAAACAATGTTCGGATAATCTTTCAACTTAAATGCTTCTAGGTGTTCAATGTAAACTTCTTCTTTCAATTATTCATTTAAAAATATTGATTTCACATCCATTTGATAAACTTTGAAATCCTTAAAAGATACAAAAGCCAAAAAAAATCTGATTGCCTCCATTGGAGCAACTGAGGCATATGTCTCCTCAAGATCAATGCCTTAAATCTAAGTATAACCTTTGCAAACCAACCTTGCTTTATTTATCACAACCTTTCCATCTTCATCTAGCTTGTTTTGGAATACCCACTTTTTTCTAATCACATTCTTTTCTCCTGGTCTATTAACTAATTCCCATGTCTGATTCTTCTCAATCTAATCCAGCTCTTCTTTCATTGCCTTCATCCAATTTTGATCATTACAAGCTTCTTCTATTATATTTGGTTCAATCTCTAAAAGTAAACATAACAATACTTGTTCTTAAGCTGCTTTGCTTCTTATGGTGATACCTTTTTTCTTATCTCCAATAATCTAATCCACTGAGTGATTATTCTAAATATATCTTGGGATCTTGGATGTAGATGTTAGAACTTCCTGAGCTTCCTTTTCTTCTTCTCCTTCTTTATCTTCTCTTCCCTTTTTCTACCAACCGATTCATTAGACTCGTAACCTGCCAATTTGCCAAACTCTTTAGAAGTGTCTTCATCAACCTTTATATTTGTACTTTCAACAATCTTATTCAGCCTTTTGTTGTAACACCAGTATGCCTTGTTCCTTGTAGAGTATCCTAGGAATATTCCTTCATCAACTCTACTATCAAACTTTCCAACACTATCCTCATCTCTTCAAATTTAGCACTTGCTTCCAAATACCTTGAAATATTTCACTGTCAGAGTTCTACCATGCCATGGCTCATAAGATGTCTTTCTATGTATTTTCTAGTATATAATTTTGTTAAGAGTGTAGACTGCAGTATGAATTGCTTCTCTCTAATAGAATTTTAGGAGTTCTTCCCCTTTGAGCATTGTTCTGACTACCTCTTCAATTGTTTGGTTCATCCTTTCCATTACATGGTGCAAGAGCACCCAAAGACACAAATGTAGCCTAAAAGAGTCTAATATCACCCATGAGGTGAAAGTGATCATATGTAGTAGGTTAATAGGTTTATAAGTCAATAAGACCCAATTGATGTAAGGCATTATCATGGTTGCATTTTATAAGACACCATGGACAAATGACCACGTGGGTTAGTAGGAGTCTAGGCATGAGTCAGGAAAGTAATAATTGGTCTTAGAAACATCAGACCAATCCTTGGAATAGGCTGAATACACCTTGGAGTCACCAAAGTTGAAAAGTGCAAGTTGACATGTTGTCATTCCAAAATGTTGTAAAATGGGGCAACTAATCCTCCAACGGTTCCAAAGTTTGAAAAGTGGTTGGAAATAGTTAGGGAGGCTATATTATTCCCACTTGGATCAATTCTAGGGTTGTTGTTGAATTTGTTGAAATTGATAATGTTTTAAGGTATGGAGCAATATAATATACTTGGAGTTTTCTGAAATTTTGCATGTTTGTTGTTCATTTCTGACCGATAAAAATTGGTGGATGCCTAAAACTAATTGAATGAGTTAGGGAAGTCTCTTACCTTTCATTTGATTCAAGTTTGAGGTCTTGTAACAATCGTGTTGTAGAGATCCATCAAAATCTAATCGGACTGGTCACAAAACCTACTGACACCTAGGGTTTCACTGTAAGATGCCCTTAATCTGACATTTTCACCAAAAGACCAAAAAAAACCTATGGAAAAATGTTAGAGGGGCCATTTTACCATAATATTTTGGTGTTGGTTTGCAAGAAGGCTCCAAGCCTGAAGAGATTGAATTGACCCTAGGCAGGCATCTCTATGTGACTGCCTAAACTATAGAAGTAAAAATCACTTGTAGTAGACAAAGAAGATGGGATCAAGTCCTGAAACCTTGGATTTGGTGGTTTGACACCTTACCCAACCTTTCAAAAGTGTTTTTTTAGTTGTGAGACTAATACAAGGGGTACTTGCTTTGTAAATTAGGCCTAATTATCTTAATTAGGTCTAGAAGGATAGTAAGGGTATAGACCTTTCAACTTGTGGTTAGAGTCTAATCCTTTGGGGAATTGTGTAACTTGATAAAAGGTATTTTAATCTTCCCTTATTTTATCTTTTCCTTTATAATTTTATTAAGTTGTATGTGGAGAACTCAACCGGTAGGGCTACTAGTCTACTGGTAGGGCTGTTAGACATATACGACGGTTGTGAGACAAGTACCCCCTAACATATTTGATAGTAAGATATTATTGGTGTTTTGTGTTAGCTGGACCACCAATAGATAATATCCAATATATTTCCATCCCACCGGTACCGAAATATTGTCTGCCATTCACAAAAGGGTAGAGTATTTTCATCCTACCGATACCAGTATGGATCTGGTCACACAAATTGTTGTGTGAGTTGAGTAATTGGAAGGTGTGTTGTTTGAAACCTTGAACAAATAAAAGAACTTGATTTGGACATATTATTTTTATGTGAGATAATTTTATCACCTAGTTTTTTGCCTGGCTTTGCATCATATTGGTATCAAAGCGCAAGTTAGATCACTTGGGGAAAGTGATTTTTGGTGTATGTCCACGGAAGGAAGTGAGGGAGAGGCTAGAAACATACCTCCTAAGAGTATGTGATGTATAATTGGTAGGTTTATGGTGGTATAATACAATGCCCAAATAGGTATAGATTACTTTTTATAGTATAAGGGAAATACAAGGTAGGAAAATAATAGATCCCCTTAAGCCTACAAACACTCCAAATGGTTCAAATGGGCCAATTATGAAATAAGACCTTCCCAAATGAAAATTATGGTTTAGAAGGTGTAATTAGGTCTATTATTAAAGTTTCAAACTAGTTTTGGCCTTCTGTTCAATACCCAAATGCTCAAACCCCAAATTCCTCTTACTAGCCCTAGAGCCCCTATTAGCCTTGCAACGAGAGAAATTCAATGATAACTCTACAAAATTCCAAGACACAAATTAAAAAAAAATGGATATTTGGATACCCTTTTTGATTATATATAACATACTTAGAGCATTTAGCAAGTTGTTTTGGAACGTATCTACTATTTTTAGACTGTCCTTCATTTTCAAGCAACTAGAATGGTGGATTAACAAAGCAACTACAAGAAATATTACTGTTGGGTACTTCTAACCTCAAAATAGTCTTAGTACATGATAAATAATGAAAGAATCCATAATCAATTTCAGTTTGTGAGGCCTCTAACCCCAAAAGCCCCAAATTTTCCTCAAAAAGCCCCAAAATCAAGGGTTTCTCCAATCTCATACTTCCACACACTTCTAGAATCGATTGGTTATTTTTTCACCTTTATATATCCAACATACAACTATACAAATCATAAAATATACCCCTCCAATGGGTAGATCTCTCCAACCCTCACCCTACCTAGCCTCTTCCCTAGGTTTTCCAAGCAAACAATAGTGATCACCTCCCATAAACCCTATTATCTACACATTTAGTTGTTAGGAAATATAATACATGTCATTTTATAGACACTCCATGAGAATCAGAGTCATATCATTCATGGAATGACCATAATATTAAAATTTGTCAAAACTGTTAAGGAAAAAGTGACAATTCTGGGACAGACAGCAATAAACCAATTTTATAATCTAGTAGTGACTTCAAAGAATTCACAGAGGTATTCAATGTTGAAATAATTCACTAAAAATGTATCATATGAATTATACCAAATAAAACCCTCACACAAGCATAAAAATCAGAAGAAAAAAAAAATGCTTCCAAACTAAGTTTTTATTGGTTTTCCAAAACAGTCCGTACACTCCAGGAATTCAATCTGCCTTACAAAGCATGTCTATGGATTTAAATAGCCTCTCCAAGTTTTTTCAACCACCATATGGTTGGTTACAAAGTTTAATTAACACTAAAATAATTATAACTTACTTTTCCCTCCTAATTCTTCCTAACCGTTGCCTTTTTGAAATTTTGAATTTGCACTTTGGAAAATTCATTACAACTTTGACAAAAAAAAAAATTTAAAAAGGACTTTCATCCCTTATTTCATTTCAAATGAAACTAAACCCTCCTAAATCCATTTTTGGGTGTTTTGACCCAATATCCAACATTTGACAACATTTTACAACTTCCAAGACAATTTGACAACTTTTTGCATTTTTTTAGTTTCAAAAGCCATTATTGGTTTTAGGATCTCATAATTGATTTTATTGAATTTTTTTGATGTTGGACCTTCCTCCTTGGTCTCAAATTTCTTCAAATTTGAATTTGTTTGCCTTGGTGCACCTGCACCATACTCCCCATGAATGAAAGTCTTCTTGTCCCAAGAAGTCATCCATGCCTTGCCTTCATGTTTTCTTGCTTGCATCTGATTCTTTGAAACTAGATAGTCCCCAAATGTGACTTGTTTCCTCCTATGAACACCTGCATTCATACACCAATCATTAGAAACAAAATTTTTTTGATTTGGCTGCCCCAAACCAAAGTTGCTCTTGGTTGATGTTGCTATCATGTCTGCCCCCTTTCCTCTGTCTTGAGGTATCTGCAACCTGCCCAACCTGGTGTCCTTTACTTTTCCAATGATAGGAGACTTGACTATACCAACTCATACATGATCAAGATTCTAAAGTCCTTTAAGAAATGGACTCTCATAGTGCTCCAAATCTGGACTTTTCTTACCCTACTCTTTGACTGAAAACTCATTGCCAAAATACATTACAGTGTTGTCTCTTGCCTTCCCCATCAATGGACTCAATTTGTACTTCCTTCCACCTTTATGAACCACATAGGTGTTTTGATACCCATCATGTATAATCCTTCTAGAGTATTGCCAAGGTCTTCCCAAAATCAAATGACCACAACTCATATCCATTACATCACACAAAATACTATCAGCATATTGACCAATGGAGAAATTAATGACTACCTGATCCTTTACCAACATATTTTATCCTTCATTGACCCATGTAGAAAAATATGGATTAGGGTGTGCAAGGGTTTGTAAATTTAACTTTTTGACTACTTCATAAGCAACCAAATTGTGACAAGCCCCTGAATTAACAATCAAATTGCATACCTTGCCATGGATCTTACAATTTGTCCTAAAGATCCTTTCTTGCTGTGATAGTTGCACTTTCCCCATGAGTAACAAATCTCCTTCCTCTGGTGGTATCATTATTTCTTCTTCTTATTCTTCCTTTTTGTCTTCTTGTGTCAAATTAACCCTCCTTTCCTTCTTGTCCTCATTCCATTTAGGAAATTTGAATGATGGGTTCCCTGGTTCATTACAATTGTAGCATCTAAATGTGCCTTTTCCTTGACCAAATCCTCTTCCTCCTCTCTGATTGTATCCATCCCTTGATTCTAAAAATGATTCCTTGCCCTTGTCCTCATTGTTTAGTCCTTGACCTCTTCCACCTCTTCCTCTATTTGAGTTACCTCCTCTTCCTGACCTTTCTTGTCTCCTCTTCACCTTTTCTTCTGCTCTAATAGCCAATTGAAAACATTTGCCAATGGTCCTTGGCACTCGTAGACCAATCTCATCTTGCAAATGATACTTCAAGCCATTGACATATCTGGCTAACTTCTCATCTTCTTCCTCATATCCTCCTCTATTACTGAATTTATGAAATTGTTCAGTATAGGACATTACATCCATGTCTTTTTGTTTCAAGTTTTTCCTCATCCTCTTCACATGTATGCTATAATCTGAAGACAAGAATTGTTCTTGTATAAACCTAAAAATTGGCTATGAGTAATTAAATAAATATTTTATATTTATTTAATAATTATTCATCTATTAAATAGTTAATTCAAAAAGATTAATTAATTTAATTCATTTTCATATCTTTCTATTAATTATTATTTTATTAA
This sequence comes from Cryptomeria japonica, assembly GCF_030272615.1. Lineage (NCBI taxonomy): Eukaryota > Viridiplantae > Streptophyta > Pinopsida > Cupressales > Cupressaceae > Cryptomeria > Cryptomeria japonica. The sequence goes on from NC_081415.1 coordinate 258,563,820, forward strand.
TTAATTCATCTATCTTATTCCTCTAATTAATTAAATATCTAATATTTAATTATCTCCTCCAATCAATTAAATATCCAATATTTAATGGTTATTCTCCTATCCTATAGTCTTAAATATTAAATAATTCCTAAATTATTTAATCCCTTTTCCAACTCACCCTCCATCTCCACTTCATCTTCCCTTTGCCAATTCATCAAACATGTAGCTAAGGAAATTAATATTTCTTAAATATTAATTTATCATTTATCTTCAACTTCCAAATTTAATGAAATTGTGTACGTACACATATTTCATAATCATTTCTTATATTCTCTCCAACACCCCTACATCTTAGGAAGGACTTGAGTCCACTTGTCCTCTCATGCCTAAATTTCCTCCAACCATCCCTAGATTCTCTCAGTCAACAACCCAGTCAAGGTAAGATGAGTGACACTTGTCTTCTCCTTCCCCCTTTCTCTCAACCTTCACCTTTGCTCATAGTCATTCAAATCTGTAGATCTGATTGTGACCGTTGATCTAAGCCACATCATCTCATCCTCTCAAAGTCTATAAAATCAAGAGCTTCAGTTGAGAGAGTTAATCTTCAAATTAGTCTTCAAAAAAATAGTCTTCAAGCCAATCTTATGCATCCATGATTTTTTGAAGCAAATAGTAATAGAAAATATCATATAGCATAATCATTTTAGCATAATCATGTAGCTTTGCATATCATACTATCAGTTAACTACAAATTATCAACCCATTCTTCATATGCCATCTTGGAAGCCAACAATGCATTATCTGAGAGCACACCATCTGCAACCAGGAACAGTGGAGTTAGGACACAATGAGACATAAATCATGAAGGTAAAATAATGTTTTATTTTAATATGTATTTCATGTAGTTTAATTGGTGGATTTTAGATTTCCTATATGCATTTCCATTGTATTTTGTGAAACTAACTTATTACAGGTAATATTCTAAGGATGAAATTCAAGCTCACACATTTTGGCGCCCACCATGAGGCTGGACCTCACATATATCTTTAAAAATCTCGTAAAAATAAAATTAACATATTTTGTAATGCAGATTCACGCATGTGTGAATTTTGGCAACGCTTTTGCATCATAGGTTAGCATTTTTGTCTGAAAATTAGTGCTTTTGCATCATAGTTTAGCACATATGTCATGTAGGTTAGCGCTTTTGTTTAAAAATCAGTGCTTTTGCATCATAGGTTAACGCATATGTTATGTAGGTTAGTGCTTTTGTCTGAAAAACAGTGCTTTTGCATCATAGGTTAGCGCTTTTGTAATGCAGGTTAGCGCTTTTGCATCGTAGGTTACCACATTTGACAGAAAAAATTGTAACCATGATTTAAAATTAGGCTTGTGGAAGCCCACCTAAGGTTTTTCACTAACTTTTTACTATTTTGCAGGTTTCTAACAATTTCTTGCAGATTTGGAGGAGTTAAGTTAGGATTTAGTGATTTCTTTTCTATCTTTTTCAAAGTTGGTTAAAAAGAACTCATATTTCCTTTTGGGTAAAAAGAACTTCATTTTTGAATTTGGTGTTCTAAAAAGTACCTCGCTTGTTTTTTTTTTTGGGCTCTAAAAATAATCACATTTGCAAGGTAAAAAGAACAACAAATCAAACATTTACTTTCTTGCAAAAGTTAGGATTCACACCTCAAATTTTGGGCTCTAAAAAGAACAACAATCTTTTATTTTCTTGAAAAGGTAAAAAGCACAATCAATTTTATATTTTGCAAGTTAAAAAGAACAATCAACTTGTCCATTCTTACAAAGCAAGTTAATTTTTGTAACGATTTTCATTTTGTTGACCAGGATTTCTAATTCCTAGTTTAGAAAATCATTTGCTATGTGGGGCTAAAATAAACACCATGCTTGTTGGAGCAACATCTCCAAATAGAGGATAGATCACATTGCTATGGAAAGTTAAAAATAACACTTGTATTTCATGTCTCGAAAGTGGTAGGTATATGCTCTCCCCTTAATTGGGTGATCAAAAAGCCAAACCCACTCTTTTACGCTTTCTTTACTTTCAAGCAATTAATCCTTTAGAGGGCCTGCCTTCCCGAGCTGCCTTGAGGGGGCCAATGAGAGGGAAATGACCTAAAGTGGAAATGGGCTAATACCGAGTCCTTCCAATCCACTATAAATAAATCGTGTTTGTGACAAAAGTTCAAACAACATGTGCTAATAAGTACATACCGACACTATGTTTCCCCATAAACCCTATGGAGCATAACCTCTATAGGCTGGAAACCTTTTTTATTTATAGAGCTGAAAGTGCCGCATGTATGGCCACATGACCGAAAGCCTTTACTAAAAACTACTTGTACTAGTTGCCAAAAACCTTCTAGTTGTTGGTGCAGGAGGTTGGACCTCTGAAGCGGCTCACACACATATGGTTCCTAATAGAGATATAAAGTTTTCCATGAGGAGATTTCATGGAAACTGGTGCTTGGCTACCCTATGTTGGTATTTTGGTATGGTTTTGTCATTGATGTCAACACCTGCTAAATACACCTACTTTGGAGATCCAGCAATATTCACCGGCAATCAGTAAACTGTTCAACAATCATCGATATATGGTTAACCGGTAGGATATAATGTACACCGGTACATACAATGACATGGAAGACACTTGGTAATGTCGAAGACATCATGTGGACACTTTTCCTTGAAGTAATATCATTGGTATACTCTTATTTTCATATTTGCTTTTACCGGCAAATAGGTCCAGGTTATCTAGGGTTACACCGGCAGGTTTATCTTTTCCAGATCAGCATGGCACGCTATGGAGATGATTTATTATTGTTGTAAATGCATTAAGCCGACATGTTCAATCAGTTATTGCATCAGATATTGTATTATTTGTAAAATGTTTTATTGTAATATCTTGTAGAGCCGACCTACCAAAATTGGTCTTAGGGTATGATATAAATGTAAGATCTTATTTGTAAGATCACATGGGGAATGCAAAAAAGAATTATAAGAAGGTATATGTGAGATTAAGCAGAGGTATACACGAAGACATCATTTGAAGGTGAAGCTAGGTTTTTGTAGAAGCATATCAGCATTACACTGATACTGAATCCAGCATATGAAGATGCTATTTTGTGCAATACATTCTCATTCGATTTAACCATCCAACTGTAGTCAGTGTGACTCCCATTTGTGTTTGAGCAGTGAGCTCTAGGCTGTTGGCCTTTCTACATGTGCAGACCCCTCTTGTACACTTACTATCTGTAGTAGTATCATTTGATTGTGGGTAAGGTTTTCCACCGTGGTTTTTCCCCTTACAAGGTTTCCACGTACAAATATTTGTGTCATGTGTTGTGGTTGACTTTGTGCTTATGTTTCATGCATTAATTCTTATTGGTACAACATTTTCTGTTAACATTGTTTACCGACACAATTAACTATCTTACAGGTATTAAGCAATAAGTTGGTTAATAAGATTTTGGTTTGAATTTATTAGACAACTGATTCACCCCCCCCCCCCCTCTCAGTTGTCCCCGGGACCTACAATTGGTATCAGAGCTTAATCCTCTTTTTGCAAAAGTTTAACAACTTGAGGAGATCCAATGTCTACTAATTATTTCAGGAAGGATAGTCCTAAACTTGATGGAACCAACTATGGAATATGGAAAATCTGAATGAGACATTTGAATTGCATTGGTAAAGACATCTGGGAAGTTACTAAGAATGGTTATACTACTGTTGTAGCTGGTCAGCCTGCTCCTATTACTCTAGGTAAAGATGAAGAAAATGATTGCAAAGCAAGAGAAGCACTTTTGAGCGCATTATCAGATCAACAAATCATGGGATTATCAGATAGATCTACTGCAAAAGCTATTTGGGATCATTTGGAAACACTGAATGAAGGGGATTCCACAGTCAAAATTGCAAAACTTGAAAGCTTCCGAGTCAGGTATGAACATTTGAAAATGGAAGAAGATGAAAGAATTTCTGCCTTTATGGAAAGAGTAAATGAAATTGTTTTAAGTATCAAATGTTGTGGAGGAACCTTGAGTGAAGATGAGATTGTTTCAAAATCTTAAGAGGTCTACCACCAGCATATAAAATGAAGGTTACTACTATTAATGAGCTAAGAACAACGCCTAATACATCAGTAACTAGGGATACATTGATTGGAAAACTTTCAGCTTTTGAAATAGAGGAATTTGGTCCTGTTGCTATACAAACTGATTTGGCCTTCAAAGCATCAACATCATCTGCTCCATCTTTTGACAAATCAGACTAGAGAGCCTTTTATGCAAGAGAACTTGAACAAACCAAGAAGGAGAATGAAGAGCTTGAAGAACTTGAAGCACTATTTGCAAGAAAAATGCCAAAAGGTCCAATTGGAAGTAAGTATGAAGGTAAAGCACCCTTTAAATGTTTCAATTGCAATAAGATTGGTCATATGGCTTCAAGATGCCTTGATAGACATCCTAGACTAAGAGAAGAAGCTAGAAGGACATACAAACGTAATCCTGAATATCAGAGATACAAATTTAAGAAAAACAAAGATAAATCCTGTTACATTGCTAATGAAGGTGTGACTGATGATTTTGATGAGGATCCAACAGACAACAGATGGATCTTTGTTGCTATAATAGAAGATCAATCGGTACCTATTGCTCCACTGGTAGAGAAAGCCCTAGCAGCTAAAGTTGAATCAAAGGATGAAAGGATTATTGACTCAGGATGCTCACATCACATGACTGGAGACAAAGGTAAATTCTTGAACTTTCAAGAATACAATGGAGGTTTAGTAAGATTCGGAGATGACAAAGCCTATTCAATCAAAGGTAAGGGTTCAATATCACTTGATGGTAAACATAACACTGACAATGTTTACTATGTTGAAGGATTAAAACATAATCTTTTAAGTGTTGGTCAATTATAAAAGGTTTTCAGTTACAATTTAAAAATGGAAAATGCAAAATCATGAATAGAACTAGTTTGGAAATTGCAACCGATAATCAGACTAGAGGTAATATCTTTCATTTGAATAATAGTGAAAAGGCATGCTTAATTGCTCATATAGATGAAATTTGGATATGGCATAAAAGACTATGTCATGTAAATTTTGATTGCATGGTAAAAATCAGTACTTCTAAGGTAGTTAGAGATCTACCTAAAATTGTGAAACCTCATAATACAATTTGCAAGGAATGTCAATTTGGAAAACAGGTTAGAGCTAGTTTCAAAAGTATTCCAGAAAAATCCAATAATGGTCTTGATTTAATTCACACTGATTTATGTGGTCCGGCTAGAACTAAAAGCTTACAACGTGATAGATATTTCATGCTAATTATTGATGATTATTCTAGAATGTGTTGGGTTACTTTTCTCAGAGAAAAGTCAGAAGCACTTAGGAAGTTCAAACTATTCAAAGAAATGGTTGAAAATGAAACTGGTAAGAAAATTAAATGTTTAAGATCAGATCAAGGAGGAGAATTCACATCTAGAGATTTTAATACATTCTGTGAAGTGAATGGAATCAAAAGACAGTTATCAGCACCTCGGACATCACAACAGAATGGAGTTGTTGAAAGGAAAAACAAAACTATTTTGGATGCATCAAGAAGTATGTTATCAGAAGCAAATCTACCACATGTGTACTGGAGAGAGGCAGTAAGCACTATTGTCTATACATTCAACAAAGTTCACATCAAAGGTGAAACCGGTAAGACCCCTCATGAACTATGGTTTGGTAATACTCCTACTCTTAAGTATTTCAGAATTTTTGGAAGTAAATGTTATATTAGAAGAGATGAGTATATTGGCAAGTTTGATCCTAGAAGTGATGAAGGAATATTTCTTGGTTATTCATCTAAGAGTAAAGCTTATAGATGTTTTAATAAAAGATTGCAGAAAATTGTTGAGAGTACAAATGTAAAGATTGATGAACAATTCAGAGGAACTTCAAGGTATATAGACTCTGAACCGATAACAAAAATTATGACAAATGAACCAACAGTAAATCCACCGGTACAAAATGATGACCTAGTTACTCTGGTATCATCAGAGGATAGCACAGTAATTGAAGAACAACAACAAACTAATACACCTCAGTATGTAAGACTGAATCATTCTGAAGATCAAATAATTGGAAGCAAATTTAAAGGAGTCATGACAAGAGGAAGATTGGAAAATGAAGAGGTATGTCTTATTTCTCAAATTGAACCATTATCTATCAATGAGGCATGTGAAGATAAATTTTGGATTAAAGCTATGGAAGAAGAATTAGGACAAATTGAGAAAAATAATACTTGGACATTAGTTCCCTGGCCTGAAAATAAAAATGTAATTGGAACCAAATGGGTATTTAGAAACAAACTCAATGAAGATGGTAAGGTTGTCAGGAATAAAGCAAGACTAGTGTGTAAAGGATATTCTCAGAAAAAAGGAGTTGATTACAATGAAACCTTTGCACCGGTAGCCAGAATTGAAGCAGTTAGATTATTCTTAGCCTTTGCAGCTCACAAGGATTACAAAGTTTATCAAATGGATATTAAATGTGCATTTTTGAATGGAGATCTTGAAGAAGAAGTTTATATTGAACAACCTGATGGATTTTCTTTGATAGATAACAATGATATGGTTTACAGATTAAGAAAAGCTCTGTATGGACTAAAACAAGCTCCAAAAGCCTGGTATGCAAGATTGGATAAGTATCTCTTAAAAATTGGTTTTACTAAAGGAAATGTAAATAGTAATTTATATTTCAAAGTAACTAATGATGACATTTTGATTATGGAAATATTTGTTGATGATATAATCTTTGGAGGAGAAGATGGATTATGCAAAGAATTTTCTCTTAAAATGCAGCATGAATTTGAAATGTCTATGATTGGAGAAATAAAATTCTTTTTAGGATTGCAGATTTTATAGACTGATAAAGGCATATTTTTGAGTCAATCTAAGTACTTGAAAGAACTACTCAAGAAATTTCAGATGGAGAACTCTAAACTAGTAAGCACACCTATAACTACAAATGACAAATTATCTCAAATGGATGAATCTACACCTGTTAATCCAACTAGATACAAATCTATGATAGGAGGTTTATTGTATTTAACACAAACCAAACCTGATATTATGAATGCAGTATGTATAGTTTCTAGATTTCAAAGTAATCCCAAGGAAAATCATGAATCAGCAGTAAAAAGGATTTTCCGATACTTACAAGGCATAGCAAATCTTGGATTATGGTATCCTAAAGATGAAAATTTTGATCTATATGCGTACACAGATGCAAATTGGGCAGGAGATGTGGATGATAGAAAGAGCACCACTGGAGGAGCATTCTTTCTTGGAAAGAGATTAGTTTCTTGGTTAAGTAAGAAACAAAGTAGTACATCATTATCAACAACAGAATCAGAATATGTTGTAGCAACAACAAACTGTACACAAGTACTTTGGCTTAAGCAAATGTTGAAAGACATAAAGGTAAAATGCAAAGAAACTATTACTATATATTGTGATAACACTGCAACAATTGATATATCTAAGAATCCAGTATTACATTCTAAAACAAAACATGTTTCTATCAAACTAAATTCTCTAAGGGAAAAAGTTGAAGAAAAGGAAATAAAACTGGTTTATGTGAGTACTAAAGAATAGCTTGCAGATATTTTTACAAAACCTTTGCCTAAGGAAACTTTTGAGTATCTCAGATATTAGCTCGGAGTCTTACCTCCACCGGTAGAGACTTAGACAGTTGATGATTGTCAACAACTGACAGAATTAAATGGACAAGTCTTTTATTCCGATATTTGATGAGGAAGCTACTTCTCAGGGGGAGTAGTTGGTATATTGAATTGGTTGGTATTTTGTATGAACTTGACCTTTTTGTGACTTTGGCATTTGATGTCAAAGGGGGAGAGATATATAGAAAAACATTAAAGAAAAATATATGAAAAATGCATTATCTTTTTGAGGAGAGATTGGTATTGTAAATAAATCTTTGTATAAACACATATTACTCCCAGGGGGAGAATTGGTTTTTGTACTTGGCATTTCTATTTTGGCACTTTGATGGCTTTTTCATCTTGTGTTGCCACCAATGCCAAAGGGGGATATTGTTGGTATTTTGGTATGGTTTTGTCATTGATGTCAACACCTGCTAAATACACCTACTTTGGAGATCCAACAACATTCACCGGCAATTAGTAAACTGTTCAACAATCACCGGTATATGGTTAACCGGCAGGATATAATGTACACCAGTACATACAATGACATGGAAGAAACTTGGTAATGTTGAAGACATCATGTGAACACTTTTCCTTGAAGTAATATCATTGGTATACTCTTATTTGCATATTTGCTTTTACCAGCAAATAGGTCCAGGTTATCTAGGGTTACATCGGTAGGTTTATCTTTTCTAGATCAGCATGGCATGCTATGGAGATGATTTATTATTGTTGTAAATGCATTAAATTGACATGTTCAATCAGTTATTGCATCAGATACTATATTATTTATAAAATGTTTTATTGTAATATCTTGTAGAGCCGACTTACTAAAATTGGTCTTAGGGTATGATATAAATGTAAGATCTTATTTGTAAGATCAGATGGGGAATGCAAAAAATAATTATAAGAAGGTATATGCGAGATTAAGCAGAGGTATACACGAAGACATCATTTGAAGGTGAAGCTAGGTTTTTGTAGAAGCATATCAGCATTACACCAGTACTAAATCCAGCATATGAAGATGTTATTTTGTGCAGTACATTCTCATTGGATTTAACCATCCAACTGTAGTCAGTGTGACTCCCATTTGTGTTTGAGCAATGAGCTCTAGGCTGTTGGCCTTTCTGTATGTGCAGGCCCCTCTTGTACACTTACTATCTGTAGTAGTATCATCTGATTGTGGGTAAGGTTTCCCACTGTGGTTTTTCCCCTTACAGGGTTTCCACATACAAATATTTGTGTCATGTGTTGTGGTTGACTTTGTGCTTATGTTTCATGCATTAATTCTTACCGGTACAACATTTCCTATTAACATTGTTTACCGACACAATTAACTGTCTTACCGGTATTAAGCAATAAGTTGGTTAATAAGATTTTGGTTTGAATTTATTAGACAACTGATTCACCCCCCCCCCCTCTCAGTTGTCCCCGAGACCTACACCCTAAAGAAGTGAGTGCCAAGGGTGGAGCTAGTGGGATCAAGCATCTAAATATCCACTTTGAATAGCATAGCCTCGGGGGAAACTCCATGTGAGATTCAACAACTATTGTCTCAGCTTGCCATAGGGATTCGTACTTGCTTGTGCTTTTTTATTTATTAAAAATTGTGTCTTCTATGTCTATAACATGTTCCAAATGGTCAAAAATTGAAGAAAATTATCATCTATAAGAGATCAAAAATCAACAAATTTCTAAAAAGTGTGATCAAAAGGATAAAACAAAAAGCATTCCAACACTTGAAACACCAACTCAAAATCAAAGTATCATAACATCAAAATATCAAAATGATTCTTGAAGTAGGTTTTGTCTATAAACCATCACGTATTTTCAAAATAGCTCAAACAAACTAGGTTGCTAATCCTACAAGTTATTCCCAAAAAGTTCTATAAACATCAACTTTCAACAAGCTATTGATTCAAACATCTTAAGTGCAAAAATCAACATCCTTGTCAAGTCTCTCGTCGGGATAATCAAATCCTCTATCATGAAGCTTGATTAATCTATACTAGGTTCCTAATCTTGGATATATCTTTCCTATTTTGAACTTAGGTTACATCAAAACCAAAATTGCACCAACATTGGAATCAATCAAACTTGTAAACCATCAAATGCTTATATGACTTTTAAGTATCACCTTAAGAAAAGAAAACCCAGTTACAAATCTACTCAGAAGAGAATAAGATTCTTGTATATCAATCACAAGATCTTGTTGAAACATAGGACATTCCTACACCGTTTTCATCACTATTTATGTGGTTGCGGTATAGAATTTGATGGTGAAACTCTACAAAGACGTGCTTTTCAACAAAGAGATGCTTTATCCCAACGAACAAACAATAGTGGTAAGATTAATAAAGCATATCTTCCTAAACCAATAATCACCTATTGACCTTGTTCTTGGGAACTTTTGACAACTTTGAAACAATCACATGCTAGTTTGGACTAGAGCCCAACACGAACAACTTAGAAAACAACAACAATTGGAGGAAGAAGATACTCTTGTAGTCCACACTTTTGGATTTACCGTTGTTGACAAAGAAGTAGTCAATAGCACCATTAGAAATCTAGAGCAATATTACACATTTGATAGGCTAATGGAAAAATTGTTGGCAAAACAAAAAGAGAAATATCTTTTGATGTTGGCAAAATCTGGAGCTAAACTACCACAAGACTTTAACATAGAAAGCTTAAAACAAGATGCGGAAACAAGTAACACCCCAAACACAGATGAGCAGAATAGCGAAGATGTGAACAAAGAAAGCAATGAAGAAACAAGGAAAGAAAGGGATGATAAAAGAAAAGAGCATAGTGACAAAAAGACTCATGATGAAACAAGGAGAGACTATGTGGATAATCCATTTTCAAACCTTACTCAACAAATACAAACCCTACAACAACAAATACAAGACATGCAAAGTGGGACAAGCTCCAAGAAATATTCATTACAAGATATATGCCCATATCCTTTTGATGAAAATTTGAATATGATACCATTTCTGCAATATTGCGAGATTCCTAAATATGACAAATACGATGGAAAATCTGATCCTCAAGATCACATTAGGGAGTTTTGTACTATGAGCATGGAATTTTCTCATGATGAAACTTACCTTATGTGTCTTTTTCCTAGGAGTTTAAATGGACAATCAATGGAGTGGTTTTCAAGATTACCATCTGGAATCAAATCCTTTGAAGAACTTGTGAATAGGTTTATTTCACAATATTCCTACAATATAAGGAATGAAATAACAATGCTAGATCTTTGAAATGTTAAACAAAAGAATGGTGAATCCTTTATGGTTTTGTTACAATGATGGAAATGCATGTTTAATAGGTATCCTCGAGATGTACCTGATCAAGAAAAAATGGACATATTCATTGATAATCTTATCAGCGAAATGAGTTATTGACTAAGAATGCAATGTCCTCCCTCTTTTTCCAAAATGATCGAAAATGGTCTGAAAATAGAGAATGGAATGATAAAGAAAGGAGAACTAAAACTTTACAACAACAACAATAACAGCAATGACAAACCCAAGTTCTGGTCAAAGAGTAGGAATGTCGGCAATGAAGAGTGACGATAATAGTAATACAAAACAACAACCAATTTTCAATCTATCAAGTTCAAACCCAAGCAATAACAATCCAAAAAACAATAAAGCTAAGTCCTTTTTCTCCAATCCTCGAAGAAAATTCACAAACATTGGAGAATCTTTAGAATCGGCTCTAAAAACTTTACTTGCCAACAAGTTAATTGTTCTACCAGAAGCAAGAAATTATGAACCACCAGTCAAGCCTAATTGGTGGAATGACAATCATTTTTGCAACTATCATCGGAATAAAGGACACCTAACAAATGATTGTCAGAGATTGAAACACCTTATCCAAGATCTAATCGATAATGGAACAATCACAGTAGATAGCCATAAAACAAATGAATCACACTTGGCTTTCAAAACTCCACTCCCAAATTATGACAAAGGTGAATCATCCCAATTAAAAAATGACAAAGGAAAAAAACCAAAGTGAATTACACTTACACATACAATGATGTGGTGAATGTAATCGTCGTTAACAAAACTCATCTTAAGAACCAATTAATGTTATCACAAGAAGCAAAGAAAAGGTTACCTTCCCAGGTGTAGCAAAAGATCCACCACCCAATCCACAACAATACAATCTAGTAGAGCAATTACAACAAATACTAGCTCAAATATCAATTCTGGAACTTCTCAAGATTTCACCTATGCATAAGGAAATTTTGGAGAAAGCTTTAGTGGAAACAATAGTTTCAAAGGATTTGGATGTAGATCAATTCCAAAATATGGTAGGAAACCTTATAGCTCCTCATTGCTTATCATTCTCTGAGAATGATGATGCATCCTTACAAAATCCTCATAATGCTCCCTTACATGTTGAAGTATCCATAAACAAAACTCATGTCAAACGTGTGCTCATAGATGGAGGAGTTGGCTTAAACATTTGTGCATTAAGTTTGATAAAAGCTTTGGGATATTCAGAGAATGCAGTAGACCCAAAAAAGAAAATAACTATCAAAGCTTATGATGAAGTAGAACATTCTTCTAAAGGAACTGTGGTGCTACCAATAAGGATAGGACCTATGGAAAAGGATACATTGTCTCAAGTTTTAGATTTAAACCTCTCCTACAACATTCTTCTAGGGAGACCATGGATTCACAAGATGCAAGTGGTTCCTTCTACCTATCATCAATGTGTAAAATTTTCTTATGAAGGAAAAGAGATCACTGTAATTGCAGACTCCAGTCAATATTGCAATAATTTGAAACCCGCACAAGATACAAGAGTTCCACATAACAGAGAATTAGTATATCCTACTAAAGAAGTTCAAGCAAAGTTATGGGAAACTTTTGAAGAAAAGCTCAAGTTAAATGATGAAGGAATGGGAAATTATTCTTTGAATAATTTTCCACTCTCACCTAAGTCATATGGAAAACCTACAGATATTCAGTCACAGACATCAAGCAAATCAAAACATATGTTTAAAGGAACCTTTGTTAGTGCTGGAACCCTTGAAAAGGAAAATGAAGACAAAGACATTCTTGGTTGGTTATGCAAAGATGAAGGTAAAACTATAGCAATAGTAGCAGAAGTCAATATTCCCATAAAACAATATGGCAAAGGATATGAAATCATGCAAAAGATGGGATATGAAGGAAAATGACCAATTGGGAAGCAACATCAGGGTATTTCAGAACCTATTTGTCCACACTCACAAACCACAGAAGATAAATCTAGGTTGGGATATCTAAAATCAAATCAAAAGCAACATAATCATCAGCAACAAAAATGGAAAAAGAAATCAGTTTCTAAAGAAGAAAATTGGCAAGAAAAGCTACATCAAGCGACCAAAACAGTAGCCAATAAGCAAAAGAAGCAAGAAGATCATGAAAAGAAAGAAGAGGAGACTACCATCAAAGATGAAGAAAAATCTTGTCAACAAGTCCTAAAAATACAAACAAAGGCAAAATCTGAACAAGATATTCCAGAAGTAGTAAAAATAGAGATGACAAAAATCAAAGAACTCTTTGCACCATACGACATTCCAGTATGGTATAGTGAAGTAATTTTAGATCAGGATTCAGAAATAGATTCCAATGAATATGAATGGGGTCCAGATGCCTTATCCACTACATCAAGTAAAGAACATAACGAAGATCAAGCAGCTATCACAGAAGAAGACCTGTATATTGCAGAACAAAGGATGAGGCTAGAAAAAAGACAAGAAAAACTCAAAATCCAGAGAAAAGAGGCGTATGCAAAAAGGAAAGGAAATGACAAAGACAGAGAAGCAATGCCACAAGAAGCGCAAACAAAGATCAGATATGCAAGAACCATAGAAGAACTAAGAGATAGTCAAGTTGGACTAACTATTAGTCCCGAAGAAGTTGAGTTTGAAAGGAGAAAAAATCTATTAAAAGAATCTACTTTATCATGTACACAAATATGTCAACTTCTAAATGCAAATGAGGGAAATCAAGAAGAAAGTTGTAGTATCAAAGATGTACATGTGGATATAATCCATTCATTTAAGGGACAAATGTCAATTGAAGAACCACTTGAGTGTGAACTACAAAATGCTAATATTAATCTTGTTAAGACTAACTCGGAAACGCTTGAGAAAGACAATCCTCAAAAACATCTAATCTATGATAATACCTATTCTATGCTAAATTATGATCATTATGTCATGAACATTGAAACACCTAATGATGACTGTGATTATGATTTACCCCTCCTTCATCTTGAACTAATTGATTGGGATAATTTAGACAACCCCGAACTAAATGTCTTTTCCAATGATCATGAATTAGCTATGTACCTTAATGCTATTGAACCCATCCCACCTAAGATATCTTCCACTACAAAATCAAGTAATGTTTTTCATAGCCAAGAGAATGCCAAACTTTTCAATCGCAAAAGTGAAATAAAATAAGGAAAGAGACCTATTGTTGAAACCATTTCACGGCAACATTAGATCAATCAAAAGAGAAAATAAAGGGTGTATCCGATGATCAAAACCTCCTTGAGGCATCAAAAGATGGAAAGTTTGACATTTTTCCTACATATTTTCAAGAAAGATCTACTATCCTGATAGAACCAACAGAAGTAGTAAGCATTGATACATTGAAGGATCCTAAAATACTTCATTTTGCTGCCTCATTATCAGAAAAAGAAAGGAAAGAGTGCATGGAATTCTTTAAGCAAAGACAAATAAATTTTGCTTGGTCTTATGTAGATATGCCAGGGATTAACCCAGATCTTATCATGCATCATCTTAATGTGGATTTAAAAGCAAAACCTGTTAAACAAAAGCTAAGAAAGATGCACCCACATATTGCTCTCCTTGTAAAAACTGAGCTTAAGAAACTATTGGAAGCGGGTTTCATAAGATCAGTGGCTTATCCAGAATGGGTATCAAGTATTGTACCAGTATCAAAACCAGATAAGAGCATAAGAATCTGCATAGATTTCAGAGATCTGAATAAAGCATGTCCAAAAGATGATTTCCTGCTACCAAACATTGATATCATAGTAGACTTGTTAGCAGGGCATGAGATGTTTTCATTAATGGATGGCTTCTCAGGATATAATCAAATAAGAATCACACCTGAAGATCAAGAGAAGACAGCTTTCACCTATGCATGGGGAACATACTACCGGAATGTTATGCCATTTGGGCTTAAGAATGCAGGAGTGACATATCAAAGAGCTATGATGATAATTTTTCATGACATGATGCATACATTCATGGAAGATTATGTTGATGACATACTTGCAAAATCTCACACAAGAAAAGAACATTTGAACATTATAAGCAAGATTTTTGACAGGCTGGAAAGATATCAATTGAGATTAAATCCAAAGAAATGTGCATTTGGGGTAACCTCTGGAAAGCTCCTGGGGTACATTATATCAGCCCGTGGCATCGAAGTAGATCCTAGAAAAGTTAAAGCTATCATGGAGATGGAGTCACCCAAGAACATAAGTCAATTACGATCTTTACAAGGAAGGTTGCAATCAATTAGGAAATTTGTTTCTCAATTGGCTGATAGATGTCTTCCATTTACCCATCGTTTACATAAAAATGTTCCATTCAAGTGGGATACAAAATGTGAAGAAGCTTTCTTGCAAATAAAAGAATATCTTATGAGTCCTCTAGTACTAATATCACCAACCAAAGGGAAACCATTGTTACTCTATGTCTTAGCAACAAGTGTGTCATTAGGCGCACTCCTAGCTCAACATGATGATGAAGGAAAAGAAAGAGCAGTTTATTATATCAGTAGAACACTTGTTGGATACAAATTAAATTATTCCTCAATTGAAAAGATATGTCTAGCAGTTGTATTTGCAACTCAGAAGCTACGACATTATATGTTGATTCATTCTATAAAACTAATAGCAAAGATAGATCCTCTCAAATATTTGTTGAGCAAGTCAACATTAACGGGGAGACTAGCCAAATGGGTTATGATATTCAGTGAATTTGACATAGAATATGTTGACCGAAAAGCCATCAAGGGACAAGTCATTGCTAATCAATTAGTTGATGCACCTTTACAAAATAACATGCCTTTGCACATCAAATTTCCTGATGCAGATATCTTGACAGTAAGTACAAACTTTTGGGAATTATACTTTGATGGTTCTTATACTCAATATGGATTAGGTGCTGGAATCTTTTTTATCACACCTTAAGGACATACAATTCCAAAATCGTATAGACTACAATTTCCATGCACCAATAATACTGCAGAGTATGAAGCATTGGTTATAGGGCTCAAAATGGCCATTGAATGGAATGTTAAAGAACTACATGTCTATGGTGATTCACAACTTGTCATAAATCAAATAAATGATGAATATCAGACAAAGGATGATAAGCCTATGCCATACAAATAGCTAGTGGAGGAATTTAAAGGGCACTTTAAAGAAATCACATTCACCCAGATCCCCAGAAATGAGAATAAAGCAGCAGATGCAATGGCTACAATAGCATCTCTCTTGCAAAATAAAGATAATCAACAACTTTATGAATTTCTCATGGAAGATATCTTAACCCCTACCATCCAATCCCAGCATACCTATCGAATTTGCCATATATCAAGAACCAGTCAATCCTTATACGGTCAAACCTACCAATGTTTGAAAGATCATATCCTTCCTTTGGAATTATCTCGTAATAAAAAAAGAAACTTTATCCATCAGTCCTCTCGCTATACTATTATTGCTGATATCCTATATAGGCGTGGTCTAGATGGTACATTATTGAGATGTCTTGAAAAAGATGAATCTGAGAGAGTTCTTAATGACATTCATGCGGGTATTTGTGGTACACACTCAAGTGGTTTAACGTTGGCTAAGAAAATTATTCGTATGGGTTACTTCTAGCCTACTATGGAAAGGGATTCATTCACCTATGCTAGAAAATGTAAACAGTGTCAGATCCATGGAAATCTAATTCATGCACCAGCACAAGAGTTATATCCTATGATGGGATCATGGCCATTTTCACAGTGGGGCCTGGATTTGGTAGGAAAGATCAATCCCTCATCTTCTAATGGACATAAGTTCATTTTGATTTCTACTAAATATTTTCCTAAGTGGATTGAAGTAGTGCCTTTAACCACAGTGACAGGAAAACAAATATCATCATTCATCTTAAATTACATAATCTGTCCCTATGGCATTCCTATGACCATTATCACTGATAATGGAAGACCATTCAAAAATCAAGATGTAAAAGAGCTATGTGAAAAGTTTCATATCCAACATAGGCTCTCTACTCCATATTATCCACAAGGTAATGGTCAAGCTGAGGCATCAAACAAAACTATTTTAAAAATCTTGAAGAAAACACTTAATGAAGCTGGAAAAGACTGGCACATTCAGTTAAATCCTACTCTTCAGGCATATCGAACTAGTGTCCGCACTCCAACAGGGGCAACTCCATATTGTTTGGTCTATGGATCAGAAGCTATATTACCTATAGAAGTAGAGATACCTTCTCTACGAGTATCCTTGCATGGTCTTATACCAGAAGAAGAACAAAGAGTCTCTCGACTCCAGGAACTAGAACTGATTCAGGAACGTCGCCAAAATGCAGCAGATCATTTAAAGGTATAT
Organism: Cryptomeria japonica; assembly: GCF_030272615.1. NCBI lineage: Eukaryota > Viridiplantae > Streptophyta > Pinopsida > Cupressales > Cupressaceae > Cryptomeria > Cryptomeria japonica. The sequence goes on from NC_081415.1 coordinate 258,581,204, forward strand.
CAACAAAGAATGGCAAGAAGCTATAACCTCAAAGTCAAGCCACGCATTTTCTAGATTGGAGACATAGTTCTAAGGGAAAACCAAGAAATCAGCAAGATCGGGAAAGGAAGGGCAAATTTGAACCAAATTGGCTAGGACCTTTTGTCATAGTAGCAACATATGGATTAGGAGCATACAAATTATCTACTCCAGAAGGTGATTGGTTTGATGAACCTATCAATTCTATCCATCTCAAGAAATTCTATGCTTGAGATATAATGTCCTAAAAAAAATCAATAAAAAAGCATATAAAGTCCTTAAAAAAAAAATCAATAAAAAAAGCATATAAAATCCAACAAAAATGCAATAAATTTAGATGGTGAAAACCTGGTAAATAGCTGCTATCTAAAAAGTGATTTCCTCCATCTATGAGATTGCTTTACACACCTATCTGCTTTATCCTATCACATCTATTGCTTCCATATATCCTAGCTTATCCATTTCTCTGAACTATTTAGCAAGAAATATGTAGCTTACCAATAGTTATCAATCTTTGACATACTTATCATAGTCATTGTCTTAGATTTTATTAGTATCTATCAATTTGCATTTGTATTCCGCCATGGTTTGGATCTTGATCAATTCATACATCCATAATAAATTTTTGTTTTCACTCGGGGAAAAATCCTAATTCCTTTTGCTAAGGTGATCTTTTGAATATTTGAAAATCCATAACATTCAAAAAACTTAGAAAAAAACAAAAACACCTAAGATTTTGAAATAGATAACGAGCAACAAAGTAACGAAAATCAAGGCATTTCATCAACAACTGAATCATGAAACTCAGAAACCAAAGAATCAATTAGCAAGCTATACAATATTATCAAAGATCATTCATCAAAATGATTATATCAGTTAATGACCATTAGAACATGTGAATGACATGCAAGATTCAATGTTTATTTCTTGAGTTTATTACTAATCATGTACTCTATGCAACTCAAGGTTGTCCATGACTAGAGAAGCTATGATGGGGCATGATTATTTTCTTTGATTATTGTCTGTGGTTTATCTCTTACTATGGTATGAACTTGTCTCGGGATGTGATTGGCAAAAGGTCAAGGAGGACGTTCCAAGTCATGCAGGAAAAGAGATAATCCTTGTCTATTCTGCAAGCAATACTCAGGTCAACTTGATCCATTATATCAAGTTGCTTGTATTAACTTGCTATATCAAAATCCATGTAAGAAATACTCAGGGCATCTTGAATCTTTATGTCAAGTTGCTTGTATTACCTTACAACATTTTAAAGCTCAATGATGAAATAAAGCACTGTTACAAGATAGCATATGAAGAATGGCAGTACAATTTTTAGTTAGATCATTTCATTAGCTCATTATTCGTCTGCATTATAAGAATTCATTCATCAGTTGCATTATAAGCATATCATTTCATTCATAGATGAATGGTCATAAGTAAAGATTGAGTATACTTGGACAAACAAAAACAATTTGCATTTAATCATTATAGGTGCATTCATTTTTTTTAGAATCATTATCCATCTCATTTAGTTGTATATAAATCATTGCATTGCATTTGCATTTGCATTTATATTTAGCTTTCATTTTACTCTTGAATGGGATCCTACAAGCTCATCTTATCCAAGGCTAAATCCATCACAAGAATCATCTAAGCATCATCATAAGTGTATACACAATCAAACTGATGACTCATCTCTCTCATGATATTGTCAACCCAGCACTAATCTTATATCACCCCCTCAACTGAATCACCATTAGCATATCTACTGATCTTGCAACCTGATATCAACAAACTATCAGTTCTTTATCCAATCAATCTTAATCCATTCTATCAATCAATCGCATCTGATCCATCATATCATGTCTTATACAGGATGTATCCTTCCTAAAACTAGACATTCTAATCATGTCTTATATAGGATATATCTTTCCTGAAACTAGACACTCTTGATCATCTTTGTCTCTTATAGGAGGTGTCATTCCTGAAACCAAAATATATCTAGATCTTATCGATCTCATCTTATCAATAGAAAAACTAAACAATTGTGATCAAAGAACTCGCACTTTCATCTATCAAAGTTGCAGAATCAAACCTTTTTTTATTAGGACATCAATCTCATAATCATCTAACCACTTCACCAATCAATTATCTCAATTGATCTCCCGAGGGGGCATCATCATACCGCAATTTATCAACCAAGGTCTGGGGTATCCTATCAAACCAATATCATCATCAAATGAAATTATTCTTTGAATCAACGCATCATCACACCTCGCTTCAAAGAGGGGCAAAATGTATACACCTAAAAATTGGCTATGAGCAATTAAATAAATATTTTATATTTATTTAATAATTATTCGTCTATTAAATAGTTAATTCGAAAAGATTAATTCATTTTCATATCTTTCTATTAATTATTATTTTATTAATTAATTCATCTATCTTATTCCTCTAATTAATTAAATATCTAATATTTAATTATCTCCTCCAATCAATTAAATATCCAATATTTAATGGTTATTCTCCTATCCTATAGTCTTAAATATTAAATAATCCTAAATTATTTAATCCCTTTTCCAACTCACCCTCCATCTCCACTTCATCTTCCCTTTGCCAACTCATCAAACATGTGGCTAAGGAAATTAATATTTCTTAAATATTAATTTATCATTTATCTTCAACTTCCAAATTTAATGAAATTGTGTACGTACACATATTTCATAGTCATTTCCTATATTCTCTCCAACACCCCCTACATCTTAGGAAGGACTTGAGTCCACTTGTCCTCTCATGCCTAAATTTCCTCCAACCATCCCTAGATTCTCTCAGTCAGCAACCCAGTCAAGGTGAGATGAGTGACATTTGTCTTCTCCTTCCCCCTTTCTCTCAACCTTCACCTTTGCTCATAGCCATTCAAATCTGCAGATTTGATTGTGACCATTGATCTAAGCCACATCATCTCATCCTCTCAAAGTCTATAAAATCAAGAGCTTCAGTTGAGAGAGTTAATCTTCAAGTTAGTCTTCAAAAAAATAGTCTTCAAGCCAATCTTATGCATCTGTGAGTTTTTGAAGCAAATAGCGAATAGTAATAGCAAATATCATATAGTATAATCATTTTGGCATAATCATGTAGCTTTGCATATCATACTATCAGTTAACTACAAGTTATCGGTCCATTCTTCATATTCCATCTTGGAAGCCAATAGTGCATTATCTGAGAGCATACCCTCTGCAACCAGGAATAGTGGAGTTAGGACACAATGAGACATAAATCATGAAGGTAAAATAATGTTTTATTTTAATATGTATTTCATGTAGTTTCATTGATGTATTTTGGATTTCCCGTATGCATTTCCATTGTATTTTGTGAAACTAAGTTATTATAGGTAATATTATAAGGATGATATTCAAGCTCACACAGTTCTTTGATCAGATCCTTCATCCTTGCCCATTGTGTGATTCTTGTCAAACCCCTAGACATTCTGTCATTTTGTAAACTTGTCCACCAAGTCAAAGCAGTACTTCTAAGTTTTGTTTTTGCAAACCTTACCCTCTTATCATCCTCCATCTCTTCATACCCGAAGTAGTTCTCCAAGGCATCAAGCCAACCCAACACTTCCTTGCTATCCATCTTTCCTTAATATATAGGTACATCCACATGTCCTTTCCCTGCATTGTTTTGTGTTTCATTCAAAATTCTAACCAACCTCCTCTCCTCAGGGTCCACTTCATCTTCAACCCTCCTATGCTCTGGTCTTTCTGGTTGCTCTTCTCCATCATCTCCATTTTGTTCTTCCCAATTAGGTTCTTCCCTCCTATCGTCCATTCTTTCTTTATCATATTGTTCTATCCTTTCTTGCATACTCTCTTTCTCTCTTCTCCATGCTCTTTCCTCCCTTTCCTTTCTTTGTTCTCTTTCTCTTCTTTCCCTCTCCATGGTTTCTTTCAACTCTTCAATTTCCTTAACCAAATAGTTCTCAGGTGCCATCACTCCTTCCAACTTCCTACCCAGACCTTTTCTTTCTCTAATACCACTTGTATGTAGACTTGGCAGAGGTATGGTGGTATAATAAAATGCCCAAATAGGTATAGATTACTTTTTATAGTATAAGAGAAATACAAGGTAGGAAAATAATAGATCCCCTTAAGCTTACAAACACTCCAAATGGTTCAAATGGGCCAATTATGAAACAAGACCTTACCAAATGAAAATGATGGTTTACAAAATGTAATTAGGTCTATTATGAAAGGTTAAAACTCATTTTGGCCTTCTTCTCAATACCCAAATGCTCAAACCCCAAATTCCTCCTACTAGCCCTAGAGCCCCTATTAGCCCTGCTGCGACAGAAATTCAATGATAACTCTACAAACTTCCAAGACACTAAAAAAATAAAATGGATATTTGGATACCCTTTTGGCTTTTCTATAACATACTTAGAGAATTTATCAAGTTGTTTTGGAATGTATATGTTGTTTTTAGACTTTCCTTCATTTTCAAGAAACTAGAATGGTGGATTAACAAAGCAACTACAAGAAATATTACTATTGGGTACTTCTAACCTCAAAAAATTATTAGTAAATGATAAGTAATGAAGCAATCCATAATCAATTTCAGTTTGTGAGGCCTCTAACCCCAAAAGCCCCAAATTTTCATCAAAAAGCCCCAAAATCAAGGGTTTCTTCAATCTCACACTTCCACACACTTCTAGAATCAATTGGTTGTTGTTTCACCTTTGTATATCCAACATACAACTATAAAAATCATAAAATATACCCCTCCAATGGGTAGATCTCTCCAACCCTCACCCTACCTAGCCTCTTCACTAGGTTTTCCAAGCAAACAATGGTGATCACCTCCCTTAAACCCTATTATCTACACATTTATTTGTTAGTAAATATAATATATGTCATTTTATAGCCACTCCATGAGAATTAGAGTCATATCATTCATGGAATAACCATAATATTAAAATTTGTCAAAATTGTTAAGGAAAAAGTGACAAAATTCTGGGACAGTTAGCAATAAACCAATTTTATAATCTACTAGTGACTTCAAATAACTCACAAAGGTATTAAATGTTGTAATAAATTCACTACAAATGTATCATATGAATTATACCAAATAAAACCCTCACTCAAGCATAAAAATCAGAAAAAAAATGCTTCCAAACTGAGTTTTTATTGGTTTTCCAAAATAGTCCGTACACTCCAGGCATTCAATCTGCCTTACAAAGCATGTCTATGGATTTAAATAGCCTCTCCAAGTTTTTCAACCACCATATGGTTGGTTACAAAGTTTAATTAACACTAAAACAATTAAAACTTGCTTTTCCCTCCTAATTCTTCCTTACCGTTGCCTTTTTGAAATTTTGAATTTGCACTTTGTAAAATGCATTACAACTTTGAAAAAAACATTAAAAACAAAAGGACTTTCATCCCTTATTTCATTTCAAATGAAACTAAACCATCCTAAATCCATTTTTGGGTGGTTTGACCCAATATCCAACATTTGACAATATTTTACAACTTCGAGGACAATTTGACAACATTTTGCATTTTTTTAGTTTCAAAAGCCATTATTGGTTTTAGGATCTCATAATTGATTTTATTGAATTTCTTTGATATTGGACCCTCCTCCTTGGTCTCAAAGGTCTTCAAATTTTAATTTGTTTGCCTTGGTGCACCAGCACCAGTATGTCTCAAGATTCCATCAAGAAGTTGTTTCAAGAGATGTTTGAAAATGTTGGCATTTTGGAGGAATTGATAATGTTTTGCATTAATGTTTTATCATTGATGACAACACTAGTTGTTATGGCTGGTTACCAATAGACAATTTTTGGTTACTGGTAGAATATCTAGTGTTACTGAAAGAAGAGACTATTTGTTGGACACTTCTGGCATGTTTGAATCAATGGAATGTATTTGGTTGCATGTGGTACATTCTTCTGGAGCATGTCTTGGTCAGATGGTATTGACCTGGTAATCAGATGCTATAATACACTCTAGTAAACCCTTACTAGCATAGGTTTAAGGTTCTACCAGTAGAAATTTCATTGATAATTCTTGATAGGATGCATAGGTGGTGTTAGTGCAGCTTTCAAGATGCTGAAGATGTTCTCTAATTGTGCTTCAACCAGTTGGAGACGTCGCTTTGGCATGGTGGGCCCATAATAGGTCTGGTGCCTATCTAGGTTATGCACCAGTATCATGTCAACGTGTTCTCTACATGTTATCAAGATGATTTATTGATTAGTTAATGTTGTTTTGGTCTAAAGATAACATGGCATATCATTGTAATATGGATATATGTAATGATCTTATTGTAATATCTTTTAGGTGGCTGACCTAATTGCTTTAGGCCTTAGGGTTGGTCTAAATTGATGTAAGATCTCATTATAGATCAGGTATCATGGTCTTGAATTGTAATATCATATGCGAAGGATTTTTGGTCGATCATTGGGGATTGAATTGGGTTTAAGGAAGAGGTCAAAGGCCTCCAATGTTGAGCTTAACCGAGACTATAATCAGGCATGGTAGATGTTATCTCTGGCAGTTCATTCTACTGGATTGTTGTCCAAATATATTGAGGTGGTTTTAACCTCTCTGTAGTTAGTGAGACTCTATTGTAATGAGAAGTACGCTCTAGGCAGTGTCCCTTCCTGCATGCGCAGGTCCCTCATTGCATCACACTTTTTTCAGAAGTATCATTTGACTGTAAGTAGGCTTCACACTATGGTTTTTCCCTTTATTGGGTTTTCCATGTACAAATTATGGTGTCATTTGGTATGGTTGTATTATGTTGATTATCTATTTTGTTATTAAGTTGCATTATTTACCGTTATCTATTTCTATCGGCATTTGTTTCTGCTATTCCAGTATTTAATGTTTATGTTCTTTGGTTTAAGGTTGTATAGTGGATTAATTGTTGTAATCTATTAATAACTGATTCACCCCCCCTCCACCCCCGCCCTCTCAGTTGTTCACCAGTTATCATAACAATTGCTATTAGAGCCTTAGTCCTCTTTTACAGAAGCTTAATCACTTGAGGTAGATGCTATGGCAACTAATCCATCGACAACTATCTTCAGAAGAGAAATCTCTAAGCTTGATGGAACAAATTATGGGATATGGAAGATCCGAATGGAGACTCATCTTAGATGTCTTGGAAAGGATATTTGGGAGATCATTGAGAAAGGTTACACACCTTATGATCCGACATTTTGGCAATCCTTCTCCTACAAACTTGGATAAGAATATTGAGAATGATTGCAGAGCTAGAGAAGCCCTCCTGTTTACACTTATTGATCAGTAGATCATGGGATTGGCTGGTAAATCATCTACAAAGATTATATGGGATAAATTGCAAACTTTGAATGAAGGTGACCCTACTATCAAAATTGCTAAACTTGATGGCTACCGGGTGAGATATGAAAACTTGAAGATGGATGACAATGAAAGAATTGCTACATTTATGGAGAGAGTAAATCAGATTGTAATGGGAACTCAATGTTGTGCAGGATCTCTGAGTGAAGATGAAATAGTTTCCAAAGTCTTGAGTGCCTTTCCACCAGCTTACAAGATGAAGGCAACTGCAATTAATGAGTTGAGAACAATGACAAACACCTCATTTAACAAAGGTATTCTGATTGGGAAGTTATCTACTTTTGAGCTTGAAGAATTTGGACCTTCTAGAGCTGCAAAATATGAACTTGCTTTTCATACATCATCATCATCATCTACCAGTAAGAATGATTAGAAAGCCCTATATGCAAAGGAATTGGAAGACATGAGGAAAGAAGATGAATAATTTGAGCAACTTGAAGCCTTATTCACTATAAGAGTACCTAAAAGATCGACAAGAAGTAAGTATGAAGGAAAAGCTCCTTTTAAATGTTTTGCATGTCAGAAGATTGGTCATTTTGTATCTAGATGTTTTGAAAGGAATGCAAGATTTGAGGAAAGAGTTAAGAAATCATTTAAGCCTAATTAGAACATATACAAATTCAAGAGAAACAAACAATGCTTCATAGCGAATGAGGAAGGAGTAACTAATAACTCTAAGGGTGAACCGACAGAAGACTTTGCTAGTGGATCTGGTAATCGAAAGGAATGGGTGTTCTATGCCCTAAAAGAAGATGAACTGGAACTGGCTATCTTGAATAAAGAGAAGGCCTAGGTAGCAAAAGTTGAAGATAAGGATGAATGGGTAATTGATAGTGGATGGTCACATCATATGACTAGAGATAAAAGAAAATTTTTGTCCCTAGATGAATACAATGGCAGTCAAGTAAGATTTGGAGATGACAAAGCATGTATGATCAGAGGTAGAGGCACTGTTTCTCTAGATGGTAAGTGTCTACCCCAACAATAAGAATAATAACTCTAATTGAAGTCTCAACCCGAAGTTTGGACATTCATCTGGTAAAGTTACTATTTTCATGGCTAGTGCTCATTTGATTGTCAACCCAGGGATGTAATACTTGAAATAGGTCTGCACTATATATGCAATAAGTTCATTCAATAGCTATTTTGCATTACTGCAGCAACTAACATTATGCAAAAAAGGAAGGCAAGAATGGAAATTATGGAAAGGCTACAGGAAAAACTTCTGCATAATATTCATAAAAGCAATGCTAGAAAGATCTAATATGGATAACAAAGATTACTCTGTTCTAGCTTGGCTACAAGAACAATCAGTGGATCTGTTTCCAACAGCTACAAGAACAGTCTAAGCAAGAAATTCTATTGCAACTAAAGAAAGAAAACTAATTTTAACGAACACACACAGGATCACTCACCAAGTGGCCCCCCTTGGATGAGTGATACCAAGCTTCCAGAAAACTACATTTAACAGATCACAACAACATAATTTTATTCATTGCTTCCTAAAAGTGATTACATATTTTGAAAAGAAACTCAAGAATGATTATCAAAGATCCTCTGCTCTATTCTTTTCTATTCTGTCTAACCTCTGAGAAAAAGAAGAGCTTATTATTAAAGAGAAGATCAACTACAATAGACAACACAAATCACGCCCAGAAGAAGAGGTAGATGATTGACCGATAAAGAAGATAACGAGAGCTTGGTTGTAGGAAATGTGGATCTAAACTGAACCATAATCTTTGCATGTCATGGTGGTGTTTGCAAATTCAATGCCCACTGAAGTTAGACATTGGTAGTGTCACTTGACTGCTCTTCCTATGTCGTACCTTGTGCTTGCTCAGCTCCTCTTCAGTTTGATCTTCATTTATCTCTTATGTAATCTTTCCTTCATCAGGCGTGATAGGAGAATATCCACCACGACATCATTTATTATCTGCAATACAACAAAAACAACATACAAGAACATACATACGCATTTTATTTAACTAACACATCTATTAATTCACATATGATATTACCCTAAATAATCTACATGGCAACAGGAACAAATCACATGGCTGTAGGAATAAATGGCATGGCTGCAAGAATAAACTGGCAAATTTCAAACATGATTTCATAAGTTTAGGTTTAGCACATGGAATATATATAGTCAATTTACAATACATCACTACTACTATGCAAACCAAAAGATGTCAAAAACTTAAGAGTTCTGATGATAAAAACATGACAAAGTCGCAACTTATCATGCCCCCCAACTTTAAGAGCTTGCTAATCTTACAACAAAAGGAAAATTTTTGACTCTAGCAGTAACTCTCAAATCACCAATGGTACCCTGACCTATCCCCCCTGAAGCCAAGTTCCAATAAAATCCCTTCATTTTTTCCAGCCTGAACCATCTGGCTAACTCTTCTATGACTGCATCATAGTTCTAATCCATAGGCTGCCATGCCAACATCGACTACATGAGGATTGGAGGCTGGAAGATCAATGGTCACCAGTTGTTGTCTTTTTCTCTGCCTAACTATATATATCTAGGGGCTCTTTGCATAGCTGCCTAAAATTTTTGTATTGAATAAGGTTTTCCTTGCTTTAGCTGTTCTGGTAAATTGTTTCAGCACTGAGTTAACCCTTCTATCGCAGTTGTCCTATCAGTCTAAACCAAATGCTCATAGACTTGGTAGATTTCTTCTCTCATTGGAAGCACTAATTTTCTAACATCATCTCTTACCAGTAATTTCTACCACACATAATAAAGAACTCTTGGTGCTTTTGATTCTTTCCTTAATGGCAATGGACAGTCAAACTCTAATTTTTCATATGCCTTGGCTTGTGCCCCCACGCTAATCTCATTTTGGATCCATGACATTAAAGCTTTGATATGGATATCCCCAATATACAATAAAGGGTTCCACTCACTATCTGTGGGTACAACATAGTTATGTAAATACAATTCACATAGCAAATTCTTCACAGCTAGTGGAGAGGTTTGGTAAGCATAAAAGAATTCTTCAGGTGTTTCTAAGGAGGGGCTAAGGTCCCTAATAATGCGGTTCAAACTACTTAGGAATCTCCCCAACAATTTCTTCAGACTGCTATGAAATATTTTAAATAGTTTCTTCAAGTTGTTGTGCCACAAAAGCAAGATTTGCTAGTCTATCTTCATCAACTTCTACTTGGATTTCATCATCCACAGGGCTTCCTTTTTCTTGCATTTCAATATCTGCAGGGCTTCCTTCTTCTGAAATTTCCACTGTAATAACCTCTATTGGATGACTTGTAAGATGAGCTTTTGTGTCCTTCTACGTGTTCTTCTAACATAAACCTTTAGAATGGTTGCAGTTTTGCTGCAGTTGTTGTAGGAGTTTTACTTTTGTCCTACGCCTCTTGGCTGCAGGAGGAATTTGAGTTGCCTATGGCTGGTACATGGGTTCTTCATCTATTTCATCCCTTTCCAACTCCTTCCCTTTTCTTCTAGGAATTGGTGACTCTCTTTGAAGAGAAGTAGAGGGTTGTTCAACATTTGCTTCAGTCATCTCTTCCTCCACAATAACTATGGCTCCTTCAACAACAAGCAAATCATTATTTGCAGCAACTATGGGAGAAGAGGGTTCTGCAACATTTTCTTCTTCAACCGGCAAATTCTCTGCAACAGGGGCATCTTCAACCCTAAACTACAGTATATCCTCAAATACTCCCCATTCCATTTGCGAAACGTCTCTCAGGGACCATTGTACAAGAAATTTAACCAGTCCATGATGGCTAACAGAGCGATTTCCATTTTTTCGTGTCTCCTTAGCACTTGTAGAAATGAGGTGGTATAGGAAATTAGGGACATTCACTCTCTGGCCATGTTGTAAATGACTAAGTAATTTAAAATGAGGTGAATGCAGATTTGAATATTGCCCCTCACATGTAATGTATTTCATAACATACAAAGCTACCTGAGGCCACTCTACTGGTAGGGAAACCCTTCTAGTTCCTTGTTTGTCCACCATTAGGGGTCCATCCATGGGAATTGTGAGCTCTACCCTGGCCCTCCTTGCATCTTTTGATTCTGGAAATAGTTCCCCTTCCTATGACAACCCCGTTACTTTTGCTATTCACTACTCCGTAGCAATAACCCTCAAGCCTTTAACTGCATCTTCTCCTTCATTAAAGGAATGCATAAATTCTTCAGCAATTTCTTCGTTATAATCTCTAATTTTCTAGAAGTAATCCAGCCAGCTGTGGTGTCTAAAATAATGCTCACAAAGAGCATCCTGTAGCAACACTTCATGAACTTTTGGCTCATGGCAAATTGGATCACCACCCATCTTGTACTCTGCTAGTATTGAACACTCTACAGCTATGAAAAATAGAAGACCAGAATATCTGACAAACTTGCTAAATTGAAATTTCCATACATATCTCAATTCTAGTAGCAGAATTTATTATTCCCTTGCGTGAAATAATAGCATGATAAACAATGGTGGCAAGAAATCAATTCAAAGTACCAAAAAGGACAAATAATCAATAACTTTTGGAAACCGAACCATAAAGCACCCCCCAACTTAACCTAGCATGTTTCCACACAAGCTGACAAGATTTAGGGGAGTGGAGTGGATTTAAAAAGGGGTATAATCTTAATGAAATAATAAATGCATAGTTAAAACAAAACACAATATATACATACCTACAGTCGTACAAAAAATGACGGCTAAATGAAGTGAAATGATAGGTAAGAACGTGGGATGGAATGATGTGGATGGAATTTTATTTACGGAGAAGAATATTCCAATAAGATATAGAAATATTTTATTGTGAAGCAGCAAGCATGTTCATTGCAGAGGCTACAGGAACTTTACCTTTATTACCTTCCTCAGCTGCAGTAGGAAGTTGATGAGTTGTTGTAGGATAATTCAGTTGCTGCAAGAACCTTTGTCTCATCCTATTGGGCATATTGTTGTAGGAACTCCTCTTTAGTGGCTGGCTTATGATATAGACGCAGTCGGTGACCATTCACCAAGAGTTTAAATCGAACAGGATCAATTATGGACAAATGAACAACTCCATTATTGAAAACTTCTTTTATCTCATGCAGACCTAACCACCTGGTTTGTAGTTTCCCCATAGCATCTTTATATCTGGAATCATACAGTAGTACCTAGTCACTAGCTTTGAACTTCTTTTCTTTGATATATTTATCATGCCACTTTTCTCTTTGATTTTGAATCAGCTCTATCTATTGAACAACTATTTTCCTCCATTCATCTAGAGCATTCAATTGTTGAATACGTTCTTTATGTGCTTCAGATAATTTCATATTTAACTGCAAAGTTGTCCTCAAAGTTTTAGGCTCAAATTCAATAGACATCATTGTTGTTTTTCCATAAACCATCTCAAAAGGTGTAAAACCAATTGGTGTTTTCCAAGTTGTTATGTATGCCCAAATTGCTTCTAAAAGCCTATGAGACCAGTCTTTTTTATGAACAGATACTATTTTTGTAAGAATATCCTCAAGCTCCCTATTTGTAACTTCTATTTATCCATTAGCTTGTGGATGATATGGAGTAGATTTTCTATGCCTTATATTGTATTCATTGACCAAAGTTGTTATCAATGTTGAAGTAAATTGAGGTCCCTGGTCTGAGACAATTTCCCTTGGTACTCTATCTCTTGTAAATATCTCTACATAAAGAAACTCAACCACTTTATTATCTCTTGCATGTGTCATGGCATGAGCTTCCACCCATTTTGTTACATAGTCTATACATACCAAAATATAGGATCTGCCATTAGAAGGTGGATCAATTGGGCCAACAAAATCTAATCCCCACTTATCAAATGGTGCAACTGATATTTGTGGATATAGTGGCATCTCATCATATTTTGGAGGTCTTCCCATTCACTGGCATCTGTCACATTTTTGTGTGTATTGTGATGCATCCTTATGTAATGTGGGCCAATAGTATCTTGTATTGAGTATTTTCAGTGTTGTTCTTTTGGCAGCAAAATAGTCTCCACATAGCTAATCATGACATACATGCAGGATGTCATATGTTTCATCTTCTCTGACACATCTTCTCATGACTTTGTCAGGTCCAGTGTAAAACAGACAATCAACAATCCATGAGAAGTTAAAACTTTTTTTAACTAGCAACCTTCTTTCCTTAGGAGAGAAATAAATTGGCATCTTAGCAGCAGCTAAATAGTTGGCAATATCAGCATACCAAGGAGTGTGAGCTTGGATGAGAAATAAATGTTCATCTGGAAAAGCATCATCTATCACTATAGAATCTTCTTGTAATTGAAGTCTTGAAAGATAGTCTGCAACCACATTAGACTTCCCTGGTTTTTCAACAACTATGATATCAAATTCCTGCATCAACAATAACTAGTGAGCTAATCTACCAATAATTGATGGCTTATTCATGAGATATCTGATTGTAGTATGATCTGTATGCACAAATATGGGATATCCCGTGATATAGTGCCTAAATTTGTTAAGTGCATATATAACAGCTAGCATTTCCTTTTTAGTGACTATGTAATTCAACTCAGGTCCCTGTAAGTTATTTCTAATATAATATATTGCATTTTCCAATTTGTCAATTTTCTATCCTAACACTGCTCCTATTGCATAATCAGATGCATCTGTATGGATTTGGAATGGTAGAGACCAATTTGGGCCTTTAAGAACTGGTGCTTGAGCCAAAGCATGCTTAAGCTTTAAGAAAGCTTCATTGCATGTTGGGGTCCATTTAAATTCCATATCTTTGGTAAGCAGTGAATATAAGGGACTTGCAATTTTACTGAAATCTTTGATAAACCGTCTGTAATATCAAGCATGACCAAAAAAACTTCTTACATCTTTTTGCTTCATGAGGTCATTGATATGCTGAATGACCTTAATTTTTGCTGGATCCACTTGAATGCCTTTTATAGAGATATGATGACCAAGGACTATTCCTTCTTGCATCATAATGAAACATTTCTCACTATTTAATGACAAATTGTAGTCTTCACATCGCTACAAAACTTTTTTCAGATTACCCAATGCTTGCTCAAATTTATAACGATAAGTTGCAAAGTCATCCATATAGATTTCCATAATGTCTTGAGAAATATCAGAAAAGATACTGATCACTTCTCTTTGAAAAGTTGCTAGAGCATTACACAACCCAAAAGGAAGAATAGAATATGCATACGTGCCCCGTGGACAAGTAAATGTTGTCTTCTCTTTGTGAATATGAGGGAAAAAATAAATTTGAATACTCAATATTCAAAGAGTAAAGAGATGACCAAAATGTCTCATTACTAGACTTAAGAGAAAAGAGGAACGAATTTAGCAAAAAATCATAGAGTCATCCTGTTTTCAATAGGCATCATTGTTGTTTTGCCATAAACCATCTCAGAAGGTGTAAAACCAATTGGTGTTTTCCAAGTTGTTATGTATACCCAAATTGCTTCTAAAAGCCTATGAGACCAGTCTTTTTTATGAACAGATACTATTTTTGTAAGAATAGCCTCAAGCACCCTATTTGTAACTTCTACTTATCCATTAGCTTGTGGATGATATGGAATAGATTTTCTATGCCTTATATTGTATTCATTGACCAAAGTTGTTATCAATGTTGAAGTAAATTGAGGTCCCTGATCTGAGACAATTTCCCTTGATACTCTATATCTTGTAAATATCTCTTCATAAAGAAACTCAACCACTTTATTATCTCTTGCATGTGTCATGGCACAAGCTTCCACCCACTTTGCTACATAGTTTGTACATACCAAAATATAGGATCTATCATTAGAAGGTGGATCAATTGGGCCAACAAAATCTAATCCCCACTTATCAAATGGTGCAACTGATATTTGTGGATATAGTGGCATCTCATCAGATTTTGTAGGTCTTCCCATTTGTTAGCATCTGTCACATTTTCGTGTGTACTATGATGCATCCTTATGTAATGTGGGCCAATAGTATCCTGTATTGAGTATTTTCAGTGTTGTTCTTTTGGCAACAAAATAGCCTCCACATGGCTCATCATGACATGCATGCAAGATGTCATACGTTTCATCTTCTTTGACACATCTTCTCATGACTTGGTCAAGTCCAGTGTAAAATAGACAATCAGCAATCCATGAGAAGTTAAAACATTTTTTAACTAGCAACCTTCTTTCCTTAGGAGAGAAATAAATTGGCATCTTAGCAACAGCTAAATAGTTGGCAATATCAGAATACCAAGGAGTGTGAGCTTGGATGAGAAATAAATGTTCATCTAGAAAAGCATCATCTATCACTGTAGAATCTTCTTGTAATTGAAGTCTTGAAAGATAATCTTCAACCACATTAGACTTCCCTGGTTTTTCAACAACTATGATATCAAATTCCTGCATCAACAATAACCAGTGAACTAATCTACCAGTAATTGATGGCTTATTCATGAGATATCTAATTGCAATATGATCTATATGCACAAATATGGGATATCCCGTGATATAGTGCCTAAATTTGTTAAGTGCATATATAACAGCTAGCATTTCCTTTTTAGTGACTGTGTAATTCAACTCAGGTCCATGTAAGTTCTTGCTAATATAATATATTGTATTTTCCAATTTGTCAATTTTCTATCCTAACACTGCTCCTATTGCATAATCAGATGCATCTGTATGGATTTGGAATGGTAGAGACCAATTTGGGCCTTTAAGAATTGGTGCTTGAGTCAAAGCATGCTTAAGCTTTAAGAAAGCTTCATTGCATGTTGGGGTCCATTTAAATTCCATATCTTTGGTAAGTAGTGAATATAAGGGACTTGCAATTTTATTGAAATCTTTGATAAACCGTCTGTAGTATCCAACATGACCAAGAAAACTTCTTACATCTTTTTTCTTCACAGGGTCATTGATATGTTGAATGACCTCAATTTTTATTGGATCCACTTGAATGCCTTTTACAGAGATATGATGACCAAGGACTATTACTTCTTACATCATAATGAAACATTTCTCACTATTTAATGACAAATTGTAGTCTTCACATCGCTGCAAAACTTTTTCAGATTACCCAATGCTTGCTCAAATTCAGAACGATAAGTTGCAAAGTCATCCATATAGATTTCCATAATGTCTTGAGAAATATCAAAAAAGATATTGATCACTACTCTTTGAAAAGTGGCTAGAGCATTACACAAACCAAAAGGAAGAACAAATTATGCATACGTGCCCCATGGACAAGTAAATGTTGTCTTCTCTTGATCCTCCAGAGCTATCTGGATCTGATTGTAACCACTGAATCCATCAAGGAATGAAAAGTATCTTTTACCAGCCAAAGAATCCAATACCTAGTCCACAAATGGTAATGGAAAATAATCTTTTCTTGTTGCTAAGTTTAGAGCTCTATAATCAACACATACCCTCCATTTTCCTCCTTTCTTAGGGACTATGACCAGAGGTGATGCCCATTCGCTATCAGAGATAGGATAGATAAACCCAGATTTTAACAACTTCTACAACTCTTCTTTAACTATTTCTTTTAAGGCAGGATTGATTCTCCTTTGAGGCTGTCTGAGTGGGCAACACTCTTCATTTATATAAATATAGTGGGTGCAAACTGCTAGATCTATCCCATGCATATCCTTGTAATCCCATGCAAAAGCATTTTTATGAAATTTCAGCAAGTCCACAAGGGCCTCTTTATGAGTATCTGATAGATCATAATTGATATTCAAACATTTATTCAACTCCACTTATATCTTAATAGTAAGATCAATTTGGTTCATATCAGAAAAATGAGAAGAAGATACTTCCTACGGCAACAGAGTATGCAATATATTAGTGGTTGTGGGAAAGTCCAAACCTGCAATATTCAGAACCAATTCTTGCGATTCTTGCTCTTCTATTAATTTATTTATCAGTATTTTATAAAGAATTGATTCCTCATCATGGAATTGCATGAATGGACCTCAATTAATCATCATAAGGTGATTAATAGAGTCAACTCCCTCAGATTCTTCTCCTAAAATAGGCCAAATGGCTTGTTGTTGTTCAAGTTGGGGTTGTGCTGGAGAATACAAGGCTAATGTCTTTGTAGAACTCCCATCTAAAATAGTCATATCCCCTGATCTACATCCAATATATGCATCAGCTGTGGCAAGCCAAGGTCTACCCAAAATCACCAAATATCCTCCCAATGTTTCTTTTGGAGATAAAATCATAAAGTCTGTAGGGTATTCCCAGGAATCCAAAATAACTACTACATCCTCAATGATACCATCAGGTCTCACTGTAGAGCTATCAGCAAGCTGTAGAACTATGGGTGTAGGCCTTAAACCAGTGATTTGAATTTGTTTCATTACTTCCCTTGTCATCACATTAATGGCTGCCCCTAAATCAATCAAAACATTTTTTATTTGACTGCCATTAATGACTATACTCACAACAGGACTACCTGGATCAGAATATTTTGGAACGACAATCTTGCCTAACATAATATCTGCCAGTTGACCCATAATATGCAATGTTTGTGGATCCTTTTTCTTCATGCTGGGTTTTTTTAGACATGCTTCTCTTAGTGCCTTACCATATATGAGAACATCTTTTATTGCTTGCAACAATGGAATTTTAACACAAATATGCCTTAGTTGATCTATAATATCAAAGCCTTGTTGTTGTTCTGTGGGAACTTCCTTTTCTTGCAATCTGTGGGGGAATGGTGGCAATATTTCATTCTGAGGTATTATATCTATTGGATTAGAGATTTCTTGCTCCTCTTACACCTCAGTGATAACTGGATGAGAGGGATTAGGCAAAGTTATCCCAGATCGGAGGTGAATGTCATTTAGAGATAAAGAATAGTTGGGTATTGATTAGGATCAGCTGAATAAGCTTGTGGTTGTTGCTGAGACTTAATATTAGGATTTGGCAGCGGTTGAGTAGGCAATTGTGTTGGTTTAGGTGGTACAATAGCTTCTACAAGAGGAGGCATTAGTGCAGGAGGTTGTGGCTGTTGGATAGGGAGCTGATAACTAGAAGATTGGGCATTCCATGGCTGACTCCCTCTCCATTGAGAAGTAGGTTTCCAATTCCCTTGAAACTGGTTTCCTTGGCCCTGAGGTGGGTACCCGTTCCCTTGTGGCTGCTGCCACTATGGCATTTGATTACCAAAATGTTGCCCTTGGCCTTTAGAACCATATCAATTTTGATAATTACCAAAATTTTGAGAATATGGCGATTGCCATTGGTTATTTGGTGCATAAGAATTTCCACTATAACCAGAAAAAGAAAGTGGATTTGGAGGTATACCTTGTCTTTGGAAATTTGGTCTTCTTTGTACAACATAGAAGACTTGCTCGTGCTCACCTTGAATTGGCTTGAAGTCAGGTGCCTCCACATTTGCAACCATTTTACATCTGCAATCCTTCTTTCATTGTTTACAATGAGGGAAGAATTATGTAAGAAATGCATCATCTTCTTCATGCTTCTTCTTAGCTCCAAGAGTATCCAACTAAGTAGCCATATTATTTATAATATCCTCCTTGTAGTCCTTTAACAAATGACTAAGTCCCAATCTAGAAACTCCAGTTCCAGATGTTGATGATGGTGCTCCTAGTTTAAAATGCATGTTCTTCTTAGAAGAAGATCTAGAATACTTCTTGCAAATTTGTCCTATTTCAGCCCAAGTGGACTGTGTAATATCACCTCCTCCTATAAGATCCAAAGAGTCAATGCATTCATCACTGATTACCCTCAAAAATATCAACTTGAGGGAATCTTCATTGAGAGTACTATGCTTGGACTTTTTGACATTAAACAGGAACCTTTTCAGATAATCTTCAAGACTCTCATCTTCAGTTTGTGTCATTCTAAAGATATCATCCCCTTGATGATCAATACCTCTACAATAATCTTTGTATTTTGCAAGAAACAACCATTTCATCTCATCCCATGTATTGATTGTGCTACTACCCAAGCTCATAAACCATCTCAAGGATGACTCCTTCAAAGTGGCAAGAAATTTTTTTGAGTCTATGGGCATCTGTAGTATAGTCAAAACTCCTACAGAGAACATCAAACTCAAACAAAAATGTGTTTGGATCCTCTGTCACCAATCCATAGAATTTAGGGAGTGAAGATGCTAGAATATTCTTGAGATTAGCATTATCATGCTGATCATATATGGGGAACTCAAATGTTGGGCCTGGTGGTGGTGGTGGGTTATTTCCACCAGGAGGTGGGTTCCCTTGCATTGGAATTGTGGGGGTTATTACTATAGGAAATTCTTCTTTTTGAAGACCAAAGAGGAACTGAAGACTACCTTCTGGAAATTCAGATTCAAGGTGGTTCAAATTTTGTGGGGTTTGGTAAAGTTCAGAAAAAGGATTTATATCTGGGAAATTATTTTTTGCATGATTAGAATGAGTGGGTAGAAATCTACCTATGGGGTCTCTTCTTCTTCTATGCATGCAGATTCATGAAATTTTTCAAACAATTAGGTATACCAAAAAACAATTAACTGAAAACTAAAAAGAATAATAACCATAGGAGGTTCTTAGTTTGACACCATCCCCAGCAGCAGTGCCAAAAATGTCTACCCCTACAATAAGAATAATAACTCTAATTGAAGTCTCAACTTGAAGTTTGGACATTCATCTGGTAAAGTTACTATTTTCATGGCTAGTGCTCATTTGATTGTCAACCCAGGGATGTAATACTTGAAATGGGTCTACACTATATATACACTAAGTTCCTTCAAAAGCTATTCTGCATTACTGCGACAACTAACATTATGCAAAAAAGGAAGGCAAGAATGGAAATTATGGAAAGGCTACAGGAAAAAATTCTGCATAATATTCATAAAAGCAATGCTGGAAATATTTAATATGGATAACAGAGATTACTCTATTCTGGCTTGGCTACAAAAACAGTCTAAGTAAGAACTTCTACTATGACTAAAGAAAGAAAAGTAATTTTAACGAACACGCATAGGATCACTCACCAAGTGGGCCCCCTTGGATGAGTGATACCAAGCTTCCAAAAAACTACTTTTAATAGATCACAACAACATAATTTTATTCATTGCTTCCTGAAAGTGATTACATATTTTGAAAAGAAACTCAAGAATGATTATCAAAGATCTTCTGCTATATTCTTTTCTATTTTGTCTAACCTCTGAGAAAAAGAAGAGCTTATTATTAAAGAGAAGATCAACTACAATAGACAACACAAATCACGCCTAGAAGAAGAGGCAGATGATTGACCGATAAAGAATTTAACTAGAGTTTGGCTACAGGAAACGTGGATCTAAACTGAACCACAGTCTTTGCATGTCGTGGCAGTGTTTGCAAATTCAATTCCCACTGAAGTTACACATTGGTAGTGTCACTTAACTGCTTCGCCTATGTCGCACCTTGCACTTGCTCATTTCCTCTTCAGTTTGATCTTCAGTTATCTCTTACGTAATCTTTCCTTCATTAGGCAAGATAGGAGAATATCCACCGTGGCATCATTTATTACCTGTACTACAAAAAAAAACATACAAGGATATACATACACATTTTATTTAATTAACATATCTATTAATTCACATATGATATTACCCTAAATAATCTTCATGGCAATGAAAACACATCACATGGTTGCAGGAATAAATGGCATGGCTACAGGAATAAACTGGCAAAGTTCAAACATGATTTTATAAGTTCTGGTTTAACACATGGAATATATACAGTCAATTTATAATACATCACTACTACTATGCAAACCAAAAGATGTCAAAAATGTAAGAGTTATGATGATAAAAACATGACAAAGTCTCAACTTATCAATAAGCAGAATACTGACAATGTCTATTATGTAGAAGGTTTAAAGCGTAATATTTTGAGTGTTGGTCAATTGGTGGACAAGGGATTCCAACTTCAATTCAAGGATAGAAAATACAAAATCATTAACAAGACTGGTTTGGAGAATGCTACCGGTACTCAGACTGGAGGTAACATCTTTCACCTGAACACTGGTAATAAGACATGTTTGATTGCTCATATTGATGAGAGTCGGTTATGGCATAAGAAGTTATGTCATGTTAATTTTGATTGCATTGTCAAGATCAATTCAACCAAGGCAATTAGAGATATACCTAAGATTATGAAGCCTCATAATCTGGTATGTAAGGAATGTCAATTGGAAAAGCAAGTTAGAACTACTTTTAAGAGCATACAAGATAAATCTAATGATGTTGTTAATTTGATTCATACTGACTTATGTGGTCCAACAAGAATTAGAAGCTTTCAAGGTGATAGGTACTTCATGTTGATAATTGATGATTATTCTAGAATGATGTGGGTGACTTTTCTCAGGGAGAAGTTTGAAGCTTTTGAGAAATTCAAGATCTTTAAAGCGAAAGGAGAAATGAAAACTAGATTGAAAATCAAATGTCTAAGATCAGATCAAGGCAGTGAGTTCACTTCTCATGAATTTAACAGTTATTGTGAGACAAATGGAATTAGGAGACAGTTATTTGGACCTAGGACTCCTCAACAAAATGGAGTGGTGGAAAGAAAGAATAGAACCATTTTGGATGCAGCAAGAACCATGATGATGGAAGCCCAATTGCCTCATATCTACTTGAGAGAAGTAGTGAGTACAACAATCTACACATTTAATAGAGTTCACATCAAAGGTGAAACCGGTAAGACTCGTTATGAATTATGGTTTAGACATACACCTATTGTTAAATATTTCAGAATTTTTAGAAGTAAATGTTATATCAAAAATGATGATTCAATTGGAAATTTGATCCTAGATGTGATGAAGGAATATTTCTTGGTTATTCTAATCAAAGAAAAGCATATAGATGTTATAACAAAAAATTGTAAAAATTGTGGAAAGTACAAATGTGAAAGTGGATGAGCAATACAGAAATCATTCTATATCATATGACAAGGAACCGACAGTGGAAATGATCATAATTGAATCGACAATACCTCAACTAGTATAGGACACTGACACAGTCAGAAAATTCAACTGTGATTGATGATCAGATCAGTGAACCTGAAGTTTAGAAGACTCCAAGGTATGTAAGATTAAACCACTCTGAAGATCAAATCATTTGAGATAGGAACAAGGGAGTTATGACTCGAAGGAGACTTGCAAATAAAGAGGTATGTTTTATTTCTCAAGTTGAACCAGCAACTGTTATTGAAGCTTGTAAAGATAAACATTGGTTAAAGGCTATGGAAGATGAATTAGATCAGATAGAGAAGAATGAAACTTGGACTTTAGTTCCCTAGCCTAAAAATACAAATGTTATTGGAACTAAATGGGTTTTCAGAAATAAACTGAATGAGGATGGTCAAGTTATAAGAAACAAGGCTAGACTAGTTTGTAAAGGATATTCTCAAAAGGAAGGAATTGATTATGGTGAGACTTTTGCACCTGTAGCTAGAATTGAACCTGTTAGACTATTTCTTTCCTATGCAGCATATAAGAACTATAAGGTCTATCAAATGGATGTTAAATGTGCATTTTTGAATGGTGAACTTGAAGAAGAGGTATACATTGAGCAGCCTGATGTTTTTTCATTGACTAATGATAAGGATATGGTTTGTAGGTTAAAAAAGGCATTATATGAATTGAAACAAACTCCCAGAGCTTGGTATGCAAGGTTGGATAAATATCTTTTGAAGCTTGGTTTTACTAAGGGAAGTGCTGACAGTAATTTGTATTACAAAATTATTGATTATGATATTATGATTATTGAAGTATTTGTTGATGATATCATTTTTGGAGGAGAAGATAAATTGTGCATGGAATTTGCTAACAACATGAAAAATGAATTTGAGATGTCCATGATTGGTGAAATGAAATTTCTCTTAGGTTTGCATATTACTAAAATTGATAAAGGCATCTTTATCTATCAAACAAAGTATTTGAGGGAATTATTGAAGAAGTTTGGTATGGATAATTCCAAACCGGTAAGTACTCCTATGGTGACAAGTGAGAAATTATCTATCAAAGATACATCTGCACCGGTAAATCCAACAAGGTATAAGTCTATGATTGGTGGCTTGTTATATCTAACTCAAACTAGACCAGATATTATGAATGATGTGAGTATTATTTCAAGATATCAAAGTAATCCTAAAGAAAATCATGAATGTGTAGTAAAGAGGATATTCTGGTATCTACAAGGCACAACTAAATATAGCTTATGGTATTTTAGAGATGATAAATTTACTTTGTGTGCATATACAGATTCAGATTGGGCAGGAGATGCTGATGATAGGAAGAAAACTTATGGTGGATCTTTCTTTCTTGGAAAGAAGCTGGTTTCATGGATCAACAAAAAATAGTCATGCATTTCTTTATCTACTGCAGAAGCTGAATATGTTGCAGCAACAACTAATTGTACACAAGTCTTGTGGATGAAGAAAATGTTGAAGGATATTAGGGAAAAATATAGTGAAGCGGTAGTTATCTACTATGATAACTCTCCAGCTATTGTCATGTCTAAGAATTCGGTATTTCACTCTAAGACTAAGCATATATCAATAAAGTATAACTTTCTGAAGGACAAGGTAGAAGAAAAGGAAGTCAAATTGGTTTATGTGAACACTAAAGAGTAGATTGTAGATATATTCACTAAACCATTGTCTAAAGAATCATTTGAGTATTTGAGAGACAAGTTAGGGGTTTCTACCCCTTTGGCAGAGACTTGATTGATGCAGTTTGGCATCAGTTTGACATGAATTATCATAGATATTATTCATTCTAGTATTAATGAAGTGGTGCTACTACTCAAGGGGAGTAGTCATCTTTGAGATTCAGGGACTTACATTATTGCTTTGATATTTTTGTTAGATCTCTGGCATTGATGTCAAAGGGGGAGATATATTGATGTGAAAAAGGAAACATAAGAGCTATATAGAGATATTATTCAAAGGGGGAGTTTGTTGGTTGTCTTCCATTGGGGGAGACTTGTTTAGAATTTTTTGGCACTTAGATGTTTTTCACATCTAGTGTTGCCATCAATGCAAAAGGGGGATATTGCTAACATTTTGGAGGAATTGATTATGTGTTTCATTAATGTTTTTTCATTAATGACAACACTAGCTGTTATGGTTGGTTACCAGTAGAAGATCTAGTGTTACTGGTAGAAGAGACTATCTATTGGACACTTCTGGCATGTTTGAATCAATGGAATGTATTTGGTTACATGTGGTACATGCTTCTAGAGCATGTCTTGGTTAGATGGTATTGACTTGGTTATCGGATTCTATCATACACTCTAGTAAACCCTTGTCGACATAGGTTTAAGGTTCTATCGACAGAACTTTCATTGAGAATTCTTGACAGGATGCATAAGTGGTGTTGGTGTGGCTTTCCAGATGTTGAAGATATTCTCTAATCATGCTTCAACCAGTTGGAGATGTTGCTTTGGTGTGGTGGATCCAGAATAGGTCTAGTGCCTACCAAGGATATGGACTGGTATCATGTCAATGTGTTCTCTATATGTTATCAGGATGATTTATGGATTGGTTAATGTTGTTTTGGTCTAAAGCTGACATGGCATATCATTGTAATATGGATATATGTAACATGATCTTATTGTAATATCTTTTAGGTGACTGACCTAATTGGTTTAATCCTGAGGGTTGGTCTAAATTGATGTAAGATCTCATTGTAGATCGGGTATCATGGTCTTGAATTTTAATATCATATGCGAAGGAGTTTTGGTTGATTATTGAGGATCAAATTGGGTTTAAGGCAGAGGTCAAAGGCCTCCAATGTTGAGCTTAACTGGGACTATAATCAGGCATGGTAGATTCTATCTCTGGTAGTTCATTCTACTGGATTGTCCAAATATATTGAGGTGGTTTTAACCTCTATATAGTTAGTGAGACTCTTTTGTAATGAGCAGTACGCTCTAGGCAGTGTGTCTTCCTGCATGTGCATGCCCCTCATTGTATCACATACTTTCTGCAAAAGTATTATCTGACTATGGGTAGGCTTCCCATTGTGTTTTTTCCCTTTACTAGGTTTTCCACATACAAATCATGGTGTCATGTGGTATGGTAGCATTGTGTTGATTATATGTTTTGTTATTAAGGTGCATTGTTTACTGGTATCTATTTCTACCGACATTTGTTCTGTTATTCTGGTATTTAATGTTTATGTGCTCCAGTTTAAAGTTGTATAGTGGATTAATTGTTGTAATCTATTAACAACTGATTCACCCCCTCCCCCTCTAAGCTGTTC
The DNA here is from genome assembly GCF_030272615.1 of Cryptomeria japonica. Lineage (NCBI taxonomy): Eukaryota > Viridiplantae > Streptophyta > Pinopsida > Cupressales > Cupressaceae > Cryptomeria > Cryptomeria japonica. The sequence goes on from NC_081415.1 coordinate 258,606,841, forward strand.
ACTAGTTATCCTAACATAAAACAAATTGAGGGAGTTACAGAAGGCCAAAGGAAAAGGAAAGGAGGGTGAATGTGACTCTAATAAAGAAGAAGAACAGGGGGCAAAAGAAGAGACCCCAAGGCAGAAAGCTAAGTTACTTGCAGATCTTAGAGCATTTGTTGAGGTCCTAAAGTCCATTGGAGAATCCTCATTAGGTAAAGATGGCACCCATATGTTCAGTGGGAAAATGAATGCAAAATAAGTGATGGATTGGATTGAGGCATTGAACAACCATTTTGAATGCAAAAAGACCCCTGAGAATAAGAAGGTTATCTTTTCTAAGTCCAAGATGAAAGGAGCAATGCTCACTTGGTGGAATTACCTCCAAGGTGAGAGGGTGAAGGAAGGTAGAGGTATGATAACCTCATGGGATAGAATGTTGGCAAAAGTGAACGCTAAATTCATCCCAATAGACTATGAAGTCCAAGTCTACAATAAGTTACAAGGTTTGAGGCAAAAAGACCTTGATGTGAGTACATATACCGAGGAGTTCCATAGTTTGAGTCTAAGGACCAAACACCATGAGGAGGAACTAGATAAATTGGCAAGATATCTTAGTGGATTGAAATATAGTATCCAAGATGAGATCAACTTGCTAGCACCGGAGATAGTGAACAAGTACTTTCAACTAGAACTAAGAGGAGAGGCAAAGTTAAAGAGAACGAATGATCAGAATAATAGAGGTAGAGGGGGTAGAAACTTCAGAGGTAGAGGACAGAGTCCTAGGACACAAGGAGAGGCTAATCAAGAAAGTCAGCATGGAGATGGTAACATAAGAGGGGGTTTCAAAGGAAGAAGACCCAATCATAGAGGTAGATTTGGTGGAAGAATCTCGGAGCCTTTCAGATATTACAACTCCAATCAAGTAGGTCATACTGTAGCTAAGTGACCTGAGAAGACCGGATAAAGCTCCTAAGGAGAGAGGAGAACACATTTGGTTCAAGACACTGATTGCCAAAGTGTCAATTCACTTGATGACTATGGACTTCTAGAAAGAGGAGAATCCTTTATGATGAGGAGAATATTGTTGAAGGTACCAAGCAATACTGAACCTCCACAAAGGAATACACTCTTCTAGACCACATGCAAAGAAGGAGGAAAGGTATGTAAGGTTATAATAGATTTAGGTTCAACTAGAAATTTAGTATCCTTAAAAATGGTAGAGAAACTAAAATTGAGAAGAATTCATCATCCATTTCCATATAAAGTTTCTTGGCTTACTAAAGGAAAGAAAACCTTGGTAGAAGATAAATCATGGGTTGAATTTCAGATAGGTTCATACAAAGACAAGATCATGTTTGATATTGTTGAGATGGATGCTTGTCATCTTCTTTTTGGGAGGACATCGCAATATGACCTCAAGGCCCATCATGATGGACACAAGAAGACCGAATCCATCACCAAAGATGAAAAGGTGATTGAATTGATACCCCTGCCTAATAATAGTGAGGATTAGAAGGAGAAGGAGGCCAAGATCATGATCATGGAAGGGAAAGAGTTCCTCAAGGAAATCAAGGAAGAGAGAACATCTTATTTTGCATTGATGTCAATACCAAAGCAAGAAGAAGATCCCATTGCAGATGACAAGGTAGAAAAGAAAAGGGTGACAATCCCTGAGGAGGTGAAGGAAATGTTGAGAAAATACAAGGACATAGTTGCAAAAAGAGTTTCCAAGAACCCTACCACCAATAAGGGAGATAATCCATTCCATTGACTTTATTCCCGGTGCCACCTTACCAAACAAGCTAGCCTACAAAATGACTCCCCAACAAAATGAGGAAGTTGCAAGGTAGATCCAAGAGTTGCTTGATAAAGGTTTGATAGGGAAGAGATTGAGCCCTTGTGTAGTCTTAGTTATCTTAGTAGCAAAGGACTAAACATGGAGATTATGCACTGATTCCTGGGCCATTAACAAGATAACCATTAGGTATATATTCCCTATGCCTAGAATAGAACATTTGCTTGATTGTTTAGGAGGTGCAATATATTATTCCAAGATTGATTTAAAAAGTGGTTATCACCAAATAAGGATTAGAGCACATGATGAATGGAAAAATTCTTTTAAAACAAATGAAGGATTGTATGAATGGAGGGTGATGCCATTTGGGTTGTCAAATTCCCTAGCACTTTCATGCGACTCATGAATGAAGTATTGAAGGAGTTCATTGGTAAGTTTGTCATAGTGTATCTAGATGGCATCCTCATGTTTAGAAAGACAAAGGAGGAGCACTTAAAAATTTTGGATATGGTCTTGAGAAGGTTGAATGAAGAGAAACTAATGATAAACATGGAAAAGTGTGTATTTTTACAGGAAGAACTGACTTACCTTGGGTTTGTGATTTCTAGAGGAAATCTAAAAAATGGATGTTGATAAAGTGAATGCCATTCTCAAATGGTCAACTCCTCAAACAATTGGTGATGTAAGGAGTTTTCATGGCCTAGATAATTTTTACAAGAAGTTTATCAGGAATTTTAGCCAGATTTGTGCTCCAATGTTAGAGACCATCAAGGGTGGAAAAAAGTGCAAATTTTCATGGACCAAGGAGGTAGATGAAGAATTTGAAATGTTGAAGAAAAAGGTATCACAAAAACTGGTTCTTACCTTACCTGATTTTGACAAAATATTTCAAATTGAATGTGATGCAAGTCATTTGGCAATAGGTGTAGTACTCAGCTAGGAAGGTAGACCAATTGCATTTTTTAGTGAAAATTTAAATGATGCTAAAAAGAGATATTCTTCCTATGATTTGGAGATGTATGCATTAGTTCAAGCACTAAATAAGTGGAGGCACTATTTACTTCCCAAAGATTTTGTTGTGTATACAGATAATCATGCATTAAGCTTCCTAAATAGTCAGGAGAAATTGAGCCATAGGCATATGAAGTGGGTTGAGTCCATTCAAGCCTACACCTTTACAATCAAACATGAGAAGTGTGTCTCAAACAAAGTTGCAAATGCTCTTAGAGGGAGGGCACTAACAGTTTTAGAAATATAGTTGGAGAGTGTAGGAGTTGATTCCCTCAAGGGTATGTATGTTGTAGATGAATATTTCAAAGACATCTACAATGTATGCACTGAGTTTGGTAGCCGGTATCATTTAGAGTATTCTGATTATTTGATTTAAGATGGTCTTATTTTCAAAGGATGTCAGCTATGCATTCCTAAATGTTCAATGAGGGATAACATAATTAAGGAGAAGCATAGTGGTTGCATGGGGGGACACTTTGGACTAGACAAAACTCTTGAGTTGGTGAGAAGATTTTATCACTGGCCTAAATTGCAGACAGATATCAGAAAATTTGTGGATTCATGTGTAGTGTGTCAAAAGGCCAAAGGGATAAAAACAAATGCTAGACTATACCAACCATTTCCCATTCCTTCAAGACCTCAAGAAAGTGTGAGCATGGACTTTGTGATTGGTTTTCCAAGAACTCAAAAAGGTTTTGACAGTGTTTTGTGGTTGTTGATAGGTTTAGCAAGATGGCACATTTCTTACCATGCAAGAGCACAAGTGATGCTAAATATGTTGCAAACCTTTTCTTTAATGAAGTTGTGATAATACATGGTTTACCCTTGAACATTATGTCACACAGAGATGTGAAATTTGTAGGACATTTTTTGAGGACTTTATGGAGGAAGTTAGGTACAAACTTGTCTTTTAGTTCAGCTTATCATCCTCAAAAGGATGGCCAAACAGAAGTGGTCAATAGGTCACTCAAAAACTTGTTAAGGTGCCTCAACAAGTAGCATGGTGAAAAGTAGGATTCCATCATCTCCCAAGAAGAATATGCCTATAATGATTATGTCAATAGGAGTACTGACAGAAGCCCTTTCCAAATTGTCTATGGATTGAATCCAAGAGGTTTGTTGGAATTGAGAAACCTACCCTCAACTAAACATATTAGTGCTTGTGGAGAAAAATTTGTTGAAGGGATAAAGGAGATTCATCACCAAGATAAGATGAAATTGTAGAGAAGTACAAAGAAGTACAAGGAGAAGGCTAACAGAAGAAAGAGAGATGTTCAGTTCCAAGTTGGAGACATGGTATGGGAGAATCTAAAAAAGGAGAGATTGCCAAAAGGGAAACACACAAAGCTCATGATGTGGAAAGTTGGACCTTGTCAAATACTCACAAAGTTTAAGAATAATGCATATGAAATCGAATTACCTTCAGATATAGGTATATCCCCAATCTTTAATGTTGTAGATTTGACACCATTCAAAGGTACAGTGCAGGAAGATGGTACATTCTCGGTGGAAGATGTTGCAGACATACTGAAGGACTTTCCAAGTCAAGGGCCACCCAAACTTGAAAGGATATTGGACACCAAGATTATGAAGAAAACTAGTAATGTGGTCTACAAACTATACCTTATCAAGTGGCAAGGAATCCCTAAGGTAGATGCAGTATGGATGGATGAAGACTAGATGAAGAAACATGGGACTACATTGTAGGAATTCATCTCAAGTGCACTTGAGATTCAACCACTCAGGGAGTATGGTGCAAGAGCGCCCAAAGACATAAATGAATCCTAAAAGAGTCTAATATCACCCATGAGGTGAAAATGATCACATCTAGTAGGTTGATAGGTTTGTGAGTCAATAAGACCCAATTGATGTAAGGCACTGTCATGGTTGCATTTTATAAGCCACCATGGACAAATGACCATGTGGGTCAGTAGGAGTCTAGGAATGATTTAGAAAAGTAAATATTGGTCTTAGAAACTTTAGACCAATCCTTGGAATAGGTCGAATACACCTTGGATCCACCAAAGTTGAAAAGTGCAAGTTGACAACTTTTGTTGTCATTGCAAAATGTTGTAAAATGGGGTAACTAATCCTCCAACGGTTCCAAAGTTTGAAAAGTGGTTGGAAAAAATTAGGGAGGCTATATTATGCCCACTTGAATTGATTCTAGGTTTTTTGTTGCTGTTGTTGTTGAATTTGTTGAAATTGATGATGTTTTAGAGTTTGGAGCAAACAATATACTTGGAGTTTTCTGAAATTTTGCGTGTTTTCTATTCATTTATGACTGATACAGATTGGTGGATGCTTGAAACTAATTGGATGAGTTAGGGAAGTCTCTTACCTTTCATTTGATTCAAGTTTGAGGCCTTGTAACAATCAGGTTGTAGAGATCCATCAAAATCTAACCGAACTAGTCACAAACCCTATCGACACCTAGGGTTTCACTGTAAAGATGCTCTTAATCTAACATTTTCACCAGAGGACCAAATAACTTTTGGGGAAATGTTAGAGGGGCCATTGTAACATAATATTTTGGTGTTGGTTTGCAGGGAGGCTCCAATCTTGAAGAGATTGAATTGACCCTAAGTGGGCATCTCTATGTGACCGCCTGAACTATAGAAGTGAAAATCACTTTTAGTAGATAAAGAAGATGGGATCAATTCTTGAAACCTGGGATTCTATGGTTTGACACCTTACCCCACCTTTTAGAAGTGTTGGTTTTGTCAGGGGACTAATACAAGGGGTACTTTCTTTATAAATTAGGCCTAATTGGCTTAATTATGCCTGGAAGGATAGTAAGGGTATAGACCTTTCAACTTGTGGTTAGAGTCTAATCCTTTGGGGAATTGTGTAACTTGATAAAATTTATCTAAATCTACTATTATTTTGTCTTGTCCTTTGTAATTTTATTAAGTTGTGTGTGGAGAACTCAACCAATAGGGCTACTAGTCTACCATTAGGGTTGCTAGACAGATAGGATGGTTGTGAGACAATTACCCCCTAACACATTTGATAGTCAGATATTATGGGTGTTTTTGTGTTGTTTGGACCACCAATAGACAATATCCAATAGGTTTCCATCACACCGGTACCGGAAGATTGTCTGCCATTCACACAAGGGTAGAGTGTTTTCATCCTACCGGTACCGGAAGATACTAAACTGGTATGGATCCAATCACACAAATTGTTGTGTGAGTTGATTAATTGGAAGGTGTGTTGTTTGACACCATGAATAAACAAAAGAACTTGTTTTGGACATAGTAGTTGTGCATGAGAGAAGGTTATCACCTAGTTTGTTGCTTGGCTCTTCATCACTACACCATTCTGCTGAGGTGTTCTCGAGGAAGACAACTATCTTCTAATACCATGTTTGTCACAAAATTTATTAAACTCGTCAGATGTAAATCATACTCCTTTGTCAAATCTCAAACACTAATCATCCTATCAACTTCATTTTCAACTTTGGCCTTGAATATTTTGAATTTCTCTAATGCTTTTGACTTCTCTCTAAAAAATCCAACCTATGAAATTCTAGAATAATTATCAATCAACAACATGAAATACATCTCACCTTGTATAATCCTTGTTCTGGTTAGATCGCATAGGTTTGCATGCACTAAATCCAACAATCTAGTGGATGAATGCTCATTTCCTCTGTATGTTCCTTTCACCTTCTTTCCAACTTGACATTCTTTATAAATGTTATCCGGTTTGGTCAATCTCGATAAATTCTTACTGAACTTGATGAACTAATTTTCACTAAGTTGTCAAAATTGATATGACACATCCTCCGATTCTAGAGCCAGCTATCATTGATATGAGATAACAAACAATGCTTCATACCTCCTTCTAGCAAATTAATTTCACAACCATCATTCTAAAAAAAAACATTGTAACCATTTTTGCACATCAGTACAACACTCAAAAGATTATGACGCAAACCATTCACATAGTAAACATTGCTAGTATTATGCTCTCCATCAAAAGAAATAGAACCAATTCCCACAATTTGTGTTGTTTGATCATCTCCAAACCTGACAAAACCTCCATCATACTTATCAAGTTTCACAAACTTTTGTCACCAATCATATGATTTGAAAATCCACTATCAATCAACAATTCATTTCTATCTTTTTCTAGCATGTAAAGTAGTAGCAATAGTATTAGGTATATCCCTCTCTAGAAAAAAACAATAAATCACCATCTTCATAATCTAAATCATCATCTGAAATACCAACACCGACTTTTACATAATAGGCTCTCTTATTAAATTTTTCCTTACCTTCTCTAGATTTTTGTCTTGAACCCTTTTCCGAACACCTAGTAGCTAGGAAAACTTTAAGAAACCCCCCCTTGGACAAGGTGTAAAAACCTGGTGAAAGTTGTATAATTCTGAGGAAAATTTTAATTTTACTAGTGAATTTTTGCGGTTTACGGAGAAAAATAATAATCTCCATTGGCGAATTAGTCGTGATCACTCAAAGTTTGTGAAAAATCCTAGCAAATTGTAATGTTTTTAAAACCCAAAAAATATTTGCATGGGCGAATTGTAATATTTTTTAAAACCAGAAAAATATTTGCATTGGCGATTTCAACCTATTTTTCAAACCATTAAAAAAAAATATTGGCGATTTCAACCTATTTTCAAACCATAAAACTAAAATATTGGCGATTTCAAGCTATTTTCAAACCTTAAAAAAAAATATTGGCAATTTCAAGATATTAACTTTAAGTCATTAAAACACGTGGCACACAGTCATCAACTCTCTATCTGGAGGACTGCCCATTAGTTAGGGCATCTCGTGACCTAGCGACAAGCCCTTATGACTCTCTATCTCCAACTCACAAGCTGAAAATGCTAAGCCTTCGTAACCTTGAGATCTAGCGATTGAGGGAAACTGAACTGCCACTCACCAATTCTCGACCACAAAATGTTAAGTCCTCGTCACCACAACAACTTGGAGATAGTGGTAACTTTAACCCTTGTCACATACTCGCCAACATAAAATTGTTTATCTCTTAACCGCTAGCACTTCACTTGCAAGCTCACAGCTTGATCAAGTCTTCAGACATTTAACGTCGCGAGCTGGCGATAACCATTAAACCTAACCACAAACTGTCTAGTCGCTATCTCGTGACCTAAAAATGCTAACATTAAACAAACATGAGAGCTAGTGACAACTGTATGAAATGAGTTACTCGCTAACTCTCATGGCTATAATGTATGACATCAGACCAACTCAAGACCTCGTGACCAAAGCAATTTCACTAAAAATCTCCAGCTCGGTAACATAAAATGCTAACACCCAAAAAGCTAGAGACCTTGCGATGTAAACCCAAACCAACTTGTCGCCAGCTCACGGCTTGATCACGTCTTCAGACATTTTACCTCGTGAGCTGGCGATAACCATAAAACTTAACCACAAACTATCTGGTTGCTAGCTCACAACCTAAAATTTTAAGGCTTGGATGTTGACTCATTCATGAGGGACTAGTTTGAAGGTTTCTCCTGAGTTGAGGTTGATTAGACAAGTGAAGATGATGGTTTCAGAGGCATAAAAGGATTAGATAGCTTATGAGTTAGTGATGGGAGATCACGGATTTCTTTGAGAAAGAAGAGCTCAGGTTGCTTGTTATCAGGGATTCTAATTTCTAAAGCAGAATTTGTCCAATCAAGGAGGAATAAAATTAGAACAAAATCATTCACAATAGATGAGCCTTAGCAGGATGCAGTGGATTTGATAGGCATGACATGACTTCTAGAGTCTACAGTCATGTTGAAAAACACCAAAATGATGATTTTTCACGTGAATGAGCATCACCAAATGAAGTGTGAAAAATTGAAAATGTTATAAATACAATGGAGTGGTGACTTAATTGGTAGAAGAGAAAAGAAAACTTTTTCATTTTCTTAGAGTGTTTTTTTCCTCAGAAAGGAAGATGATGTTTGAGCAGGATCGTGCATGGAGTTGTTGTGCGCTCTATGATACCAGATGGGTGTTTTTTTGTTTTCTTCTATGTGAGTTTGTTTATTGTCAGAGGGGTTGTGAAAGTGAGAAGGATTACCAAAGAGGGTGTGAAAGCCTTTTCTTGTCAAGAAAGGCCAAGCATGGCACATCCTCTGCTTCTACTCTGCCATAGGATGGCAAGGGGTTTGAAGAAGGAGCCCACAAAGGAATGAAAGAAGGATTTGTTTGGGTGGGGAGTGGCAGCTATTCATCTTTGTGATGACATGGAAGTTGAGACCCCTCCCCAACATATTAAATTTACCCTAAAGCTCTTGTTTCCACTTTCCCTAATCATGGGCATGAAGGATCGAGCTCCTCTTTCCATTAAACCATTTTCTTTGTTCCTGGGCATGAAGGATTCCTCCTCTATTTGGAAACAATTTGTTGGACAGAACGTAACATCTCACATTCCATATGAAGGCATCAGGGTGATAATGGCATGGCTCAAGTAGTTTTGCAAGTTGTATAGTCATTGGGGTTCCTTTTCTGGTTCCAGTAGTGATTCTAGACTATAGGTGATGGGAGCAAGTTGTATACTGTATAGTCATTTACAGAGGAAATGAAAAGCATTTAGTATCAAGATTTGTGCAGGCTCTTGAAGGAGTTATATATAAATTTATATTGTGTATAATTCTATCTCTTTCAAATTATCAGAATCACGAGTTTTAACTTTTTTCATTTGTTGCATTGTTATGGTGTATGTAATTTTTCTTTTAATGCTTCCTATTAATTATTATGCCCAGGAATGCAAAATTTATGTTACTATTAGTCTGGAATCATATTAAGGATTCACCTCATTGTAATTGGTGGGCGGATTATAGTCATAGAACACCTCCATATATATTACATAAACATTCATAGCATATAAAATCATAAGAGTATTAAGAATGAAAGTATCAAACACCACAATAGATAGGAATAAAACATAATTAGTAAAACATGCATGCAACTCAATTAAAGGGAATATCTTTTGAGGATCCAATTCCATGATAGATGTTATAGAAAAATCACAATTTCATAATCAAAGGCAAACAAGAAAACATATTCACCCACAATGAATCAACTATTATAATTTGAAGGTCACTTCACCAAGTCAACATCAAGACAATAGACTAGGGCCTTATCCTAGTGCATAGAGTCACTTACAATTCAAAGACAACTTGATAATAAACTTCAATAAGATTCATTTGTAGATAAATATGAATGAAATTATGAATAATGCCATTACATACACAACCCAGATTCATATGTAAACTGAAAAAACCCTTGACCATTCAATTCACAGTGAAAACATAAATTCAACACAAAGACAATTATGTGAAGATCCCAAACTGCAAATGATATTGATATTATATTCATAATGATATCAGAAAGTAAATTCACAATGTGATTCAACTATGCACTTATCAAACTCTTGAACAATTGAGCTATTATAACTATATAAGAGTTTTCAAGTTCAACATCAATAAAAGTGGCCAACTGGCCATCCCTCTCTACCGATCAAAAAGAAAAAGTGGCCATCCCTCTCAAATTAATCTTGGAATCTTTTTATAAGATGAGGATTCAACAAGCTTAGGATTACTATGAGTAATCTTGGGTAGAAACCTCAACCTGAGATTTCTTCTTTGGCTTTAGCATGGCTTGCCACCTGTCCACCTCTTTATCTATTGGCCAACTGAATGCCTTTACCTCTTCCAACTTTGCAACTAAATCTGTTCATCTAGCTTCTGTAACTGCATTTGTAACTGCCCTGGACTCAATTTTCCTTTCTATACATTAATCCTATGTTTTAGAATTCCTGACACAATAGAGATAGCCTTGACATTTTGTTCCTTTTCAAGCTTTTCAATTTTCCCTGTGTATTCCTCCATTTTTGTTGTCACATCAATTGGTATTTCTTGTACTTGTTCTGTAATTTGTATTGGAGGGGGCTCATTTGCAATTTTTTCTTTCAACTCCACTAACTCTTCCTCCAAAGCACCCTTCTTCATCAGCATCTCTTCATATTTTTTAGACAATGCAACCAATTGGGTATATGTTTTTGTGTATCTTCTTAACAAATCCTTTGTTTTTGATAAATTCATGAAAGAAACTTAAGTAAAAAATGAGGCAATCTTTGTGTTAGTTGTGTTCTGCAAGTTCCAAATCATTCTGTCAACTTTCTTTTCTACTTGGATATTTAGAAGGTGGGGCTCTTGAGTGAAGGAGCCAAAGACCAAGCAGCAAGTGTCTTTGACTTAGGATTAAATCATGATCCTCTTATTACATCTCCAATTTCATATTCAGTTTTAAACATTGGGTCCTCTTGCTTCCTAATCTAATCAATAATAAAAATAGATTGGATATTCCAGTCAAGCATCATAATCATGCCAGTACTCTTAATCAATTGTCTTGCCTGTTCCACAGATATTTGCTCCCTATCAGGATCATATTCCTACAGTGGCTTGATGATCTCTTGTTTCTTTTCTTCATTTGCTTCCTCTATGATCAGATTTTGTCTTAATTATTTTTGTTTCAATCTTGTCAAAAAAATTTTAAATTCATCTGACTTAATAAGGTCATCATCTTTCATGAACTCATTTGACAACATCACATGTTCATCAAAGCATTGATCAAGGGCTTCATTTGTTTCTCCCTGTTCTTCATTCTGCCTTGCTTCTCTGAGATGTGTCCTTATTTGATGAAAGTATTGTCCTTGTTATGTAACAATTTCTCTAGCAAGGTCTCTCCTCATAATTGTACCAACCTCATTGGTTTTTTGTTTCTTTGCAGCTGGCACTTGGGTATATTGAACTTCATCCCCACTCTCTACATCATTAGCAAACACACTAAGTGGCCACTTGCCATGTGAAGAATGTCCATCTTGGGGGTCTTGCTGTTGAGCAGCCACTTCTGGAATTTGAGGCATTTGTTCCATCAGAGTTTCATATAAACTCAGCATTTTGTTAATCCTCTCCAAGTACGGGCTATCAAGGCAAAAACCTGAGAAACTAGGGTCAGCAGCCTTTAATTCTGCTTCAACTCTCATCAAATTTTTCCATTTTCTTCTCCTTTCTTGTACTTCATCTTTTCTCAGCAAATTTCTAACCACATCTTCATCATCCAATGGTTCATGGTCCTTTATTGTGGCCCAAGGTGTCATTTTTGGCAATGCAACTTTAATAAATTGTTCAGGATCACAGAATCTAGGCACAACATTAACCAACCTATACTGTTTAACGAAATTGTTTAATTCATCAAAGGAACTCCTACCAATGGTAAAATCAGACACAACCCAAAGCCTAGAAAGAAGAGAACCCTTCATGTGTTTTTCAAGGTATTCTTTTTCAACTATGGTCAATTGCTAGATAAACTCCATAAAAGCAATCCTAATTGGAACAAATTTTGGTAAAATATGGGGAGGCTAAGGACACCCATAGACTTTGATCATAGTAAAGTTATCAAAAAAATAAAAGCCCCCCCAGTTATGTGAAATAGACTAGTTTGGAACATACTGGTAAGGTCTCAAAACTCTCCTAACATTAATTGATAATCGTTCCCTATTTATTCCTAGCATTTCCATAATTGGCGAAACAAACCAATTTTCAAAGAAAAGGAAAAAAGAATGGGGAGAACTATTGTCACAAAACTAGGTCCATCTTTGTATTGGCATTAAGACACCCAATTCTTCTTTGAAAAGCTCCAATTCTTTATCCATGAACTCAACATTATAGAACAAGATTAAATGCATCAGCAATGAATAATGCTTGAATGTAGGGCTGGGTGCACCACTGTGAATTTCAACTAGAGCATTATGAATGTGTTCAACCACATAGCCCACATAATTGCAATCTTTGTTAACATCTAGGTGTTGAATGTCCATAGCCATCATCAGTAATTCAACTGACATTGTTGAATCTCCATCAAAACCCAACACTCTGCATAATCCATAGATTGTACAATGCATATAATGGTGGAAAGGTGTGATGTCAAATGGTGGTTCAATACTCGCTGGAATTATAACCAGATTCCTATTCACCCTAGGCATGTATCTAGACATTGCATGCTTCTTGATAACACCTTTGTATTTGTCATATTCCTCTGCAATCCGCTCCAAATCTATATCTGTACATGCAGCACCAGTAATTTAGAAAGCTTCAACAAAGCTAGCTTTGTTAATTGAAACTAGGGTAGACTGGTTCTTTCTTCTGATTACCCTAGATACTGGGCAGTAGCATTTGGCCAACTCTTTGATCAAATCCACATCAACATACACATCCAGCATAATTAACTTTGCCATATTTAAATCCCAAGGGTTTGACATCGTGACACCCTTAACCCTATTATTCTAGAAATAATGAAACAAAGAAGAACCAGTCATATTAAGCATGGTAGGGCTTCTACATTGGCTCCATAAATCTCTCCATGCCAAATCATTTGTATTCAAATCAACAGAAGTCCCTGGCATCAAATCTACAAATTCTTCTTTGTATTTCTTAACCATCTTTTCCTCAGTGGCACTAGCCTTGGAACCTCCGGGTCTTCCTGCTCCACTTGTCGTGGCCTTGGGCTTGGGCTTGGGCTTGGAAGCTCTAGTTCCACTCGTCGCCTAGCTCATTTTAGCTGCAGGAGAAAAACTTAACCAATTTTCTGAAATTTTCCCACACCCAACACTCCGAATTCTCCAACGTTGTTGCAGAGCTCAATTCACTGGATTACCTCGAAGATAGAATGCATTAATGCAATTATACAAAATCTCAGCTTGATCATACAATTTATGGTATTTGGGCGCTGTCACTTCTCTCAAGTCTCAAGTCTCATTAATTGCCACACTTGCATGAACTAGCTACTATGGCATTAATTCAAATTTAAAACTTTAAAGCTAAAGTACTCGAGCGAAATTTGAATTCATGCCCTTCTATTTCATTGGTGATTGCCATTCAAAAATTTTATAGAACTCGGAAAACAAGTCCACGTGTTAGCGAGTTAGCAACAATGCTACCAAATCCTCTTAATCACAAGCTCGCAACCCCTTTTATGAATCCTCAAAGAATCTCGTGAGTGAGCGACAGCCATTGATCTTCATCAAGCCCTTCAGTCGCAACCTCGCAACAACATTTGTAATATTCTTTCTTTACCTACGAGCTGGCAACCACTGCAAATCTAACAAAACAACTTATTTCATCGCAAGCTCGCAACTAGAAACTTAACTTGACTTAAACCCTTGTGATCCCGCGACAACAAGACACTTAACCGCTGTCGCATGCTCGCAACACTTTTTGACTTAAGACTTACAAACCCATGAGCATGCGATGACCACAAAACTTACCTGTTGCCAGATCACAACTTAAAATGCTAAACAACTTCAAAACCTATGAGCAAGTGATGAAACCAACTAAGCTGTGATACCAACCACATCTCATGTTCGCAAATTAAAATGACTTAACTGCGAACACCTCGCAACCTTGCGATAACATAAAATCACACCTAGTCGCAACATAGAATGGTATTTGGGCGCCGTCACCTCTCTCAAGTCTCATAAATTTCCATTTGCCACACTTGCATGAACTAGCTAGTGTGGCATTAATTCAATTATACAAATGTCAAAATCTTGGCTTGATCATGCAATTTATGGTATTTGGGCACCGTCACTTCTCTCAAGTCTCATTAATATTAATTACCACACTTGCATGAACTAGCAGTAGCTACTATGGCATTTGATTGGCGATTGCCATTCAAAACTTTTACAAAACCTGACAAACAAGTCCACGTGTCAATCCCCATCTTGGAAAGCAACCAGTTATAACAATTTGGAAAGGAACCGACGAGTTAGCAACAATGCTACCAAATCCTCTTCATTGCAAGCTCGCAACCCCTTTTACGAATCCTCAAAGAAGCTCGCGAGTGAGCAACAACTGTTGATCTTCATCAAGCCCTTTAGTCACAACCTCACAACAACATTTGCAATATTTTCTTTACCTGCGAGTTGGTGACCACTGCAAATCTAACAAAAAAACTTATTTCATCGCAAGCTCACAACTAGAAAATTAACTTGACTTAACCCCTTGTGATCCCACGACAACAAGGCACTTAACTGCCATCGCATGCTCGCAACACTTTTTGACTTAAGACTTACAAACCCGTGAGCATGCGATGACCACAAAATCAGAGCAAAACTTACCTATCACCAGATGGCAACTTAAAATGCTCAACAACTTCAAAACCTACGAGCAAGCGACAAAACCAACTAAGCTACGATACCAACCACATCGCATGATCGCAAATTAAAATGACTTAACCACGAACACCTCACGACCTTGCAACAACATAAAATCACACCCAATCGCAACCTCGCAACATAAAATGGTCAAGTGCAAAACATCTTGCGAGGTAGCGACAACTAAAATCTCCCAATTCTCGCAAGCTCGCGACTTAAACTGACTTGATGATAAAGGACCTACGAGCTAGCAATAACCATAAAAAAACAAAAACTTTTTATCTCTTGACCGCAATGACCCAGCGAGTACCAACAAAAATTGATGTTTTATGTTAATTTACCATCATAAACAAGAGCGAGTAGTGGCACACAGACCATTAATGACTTAGTACTTACTCACTAACTCTCACGGCTACAATGCATGGCATCAAACCAATTTGAGACCTCGTGACCAAACAATTTCATTAACAATCTCCAGCTCGCTAACATAAAATGCTAACACTCAAAAAACTAGAGACCTCGCGATTTAAACCCAAACCAACACTCGCTAAGTCACCACTTAAATTGTTAAACATGAAATTTATCTACGAGTTAGAGATGAAACATTAAACATGTCTGACCAACCATTTGACCACACTTGACATTGACATGGACAAATAAAGAGAGGACAACTCAGATTTTCAACGCACGACAACTTCGATTTACTATCTAACTAAGACAAAAAGAAAAACACAAAACCCTAATCTCCATGAACATCATGTTAAGCATTTAATATAGAATAGTAGAAAGGTTCTAGCACTAATAGTTATGCAATATGAATAATTTTATGGATCTTGTGACACAAATTGTTGCATTTCATGTTCAACATAATGTGGAACCAAATACCAATTTACTAATAATTCAATTGTTTACTGATAATTCAAATTCACAATTAAAAATATGAAATAAGTATCCATTCTGATTGACAAATTTAAGGAATACAATATCAAAAATCATCAATGACAACTATAGTATTGCAATTTTGCAAATTTAAATTATAATGACTCAAGAATTGTAGTATAATTATAAATACCTATAAACTAACTGCTAATTCACTTCAGTGACTCACTCCGAGGCTTCTATAGCCCAAATGGACTCAAGATCCAGAAATTGACTATTACTAACAGGTTCATCTTCATTCTGAGTCAGGTATTCAAAATTGTCTTCATCTTCATGTTGAATCTAAGTCTGTGATCCATCATATTCATTTGTCTCAGCACTAGCACTAACAGTAGCACCACCAGCTTTTAAAGTGTTGCACATCCCTCGTCTTTCATGCATGGAATTCTAGATTTCCAGTGCCCTATCATATGGAAAATATCTAACATTATACTGGGTTACAAACAACCTCAAGCAAGTTTCCAAATTCTTGTCTAATTTGTTTCTGATCTTTGTTTTCAAAAGCCCTTAATGCACTAAAAACTCTCTCATCTTCCACCGACCCCAATATCATTGTTTGACATAAATCGGTAAGTTTCAAATATTCTGGTATTGCAATACGCAATGCTTCACTTTGATCTATCCTTTTCCAAAGCATTGTGATTGATCCAGGTTCAAATGGATTCTCCAAGTTAACCAACTAATGTTTCATAACCAATGCAAACTATTTACATTATTTTCTAAGATGATTTGAATTTAAAATTCCTTCTATTGGCTATCCATTGCAATATGCATCTTTTGAAAATGTCAATATCAATTCTTCTAGTTTTTAATGATACATCTTTGCTTCATTTGGATTATCTCCAATTGAATGCCAAAATTGAGGATACACACAACCCATGGCTTCAAGTATTTCTTCTCGAGGGAATCTTTCATGAATCTCAATTGAAAGTTCATATGCAATAGACTTCAAATTATCACTAACAAATTTAACAATCTTGTCAAAATCTTCCTTTTTAACTGGTAGTGCTCTGCCTCACTTGCCCATCTTACATTGGTGCATTGGTATCTGAAATCCTTTTAAAAAGACACATAACTCATTTTTTGTATTGAAATGTAAAAAAATTTCAGCATGATTCAAATCTGTAATTATCTACCACCTAAAAAAATTTGG